>NC_141906.1:67475545-67787176 GCF_057802395.1 Ceratotherium simum simum
TTATTGTTTTCACGTTAGATGTTATAAAAATTCCAATCATTTGTTATTTAAAGAGGCATAGCTACAATATAATATCAGAGAAGGGTTAAAAGGAGGGGGGACACTTTAAAAAGACATACCAACTAAAATTAATTGAAAGAAAGCAGATATAACAATATAATATCAGAACACATAAACTTTGGGGCGAAAAGGATTCATAGAAAGAAGAAATTCACCAGGAAAATAAAACCTAACAGCATTGCCCCAAAAGATATAAACCAAAAAGCTGCCGAGTCTCAAAGGCAACTCGACAAATTTGGGGGGAGATGTTAGTATCATTCTCTTGAAATTGACAGAATCGCAGAAAAATAAAAGATGTGAACAACAGTCAACACACTTGATATGTAAAGCACACTGTACCCCAGGAAATATAGAATCTTTACCATAATCAAGTACATACTAGGCACCAAGGGAAATCCAAGCATCGTTTGTCATAGGAAAAAAAAAGAAAAAAAGAAAAAGAAAACAACGTAAAAGTCCACCAACAGATGGACAAATAAATTACGGTATAGTCACAGAATGGAAAACCCCATTAGCTGGTAAAAATGAACATGTTTGATATATATGTCTTAACATGGATATGTCCCAAAAACATAATGTAAAGTGGAAAAAATCAAGGTGCAGGAGGATATAAACAATTTTGTATTATTTACATAAATTTTTATAGCACGTGAAACAATACTGCATGTCATTTTGGCTACATAAATATACACAGAAGAATAAAACCATGGATGCAAGGGAGACTCACCAACTTCAGGCTAGTGATAGCCTTTGGGGACAGAAAGGAAATAGATGGGGAGACGAACAACAGAGACTTCCACTGTATCAATTATGCTTTATTTCTTTAGAAAAAAGATTCTAAGACATAAACATTAATATCTGCCAAGTCTTGGCAAGGGTACATGGATATTAGTTATACTATCAAATGTACTTTTATATATGCTTAAATATGTCATTATAAAATTTTAAAAATAAAAAGGAAGAGGTCATCAATATCAAGTAAATGGAGAGATAAAGGAAGATAAAGGCTGAGTTGGTTTTGTACACAGGAGGCTCCTGGTGAGCCCGATAGAAGCAGACACAGTGGGTTGCTGGAAGTAGAAGCCAAATAGTAGTGAACTGAGGAGAAATGAAGAAATGGAGGGACTTGAATGGATGTTTGGTACAGCTTCTTTGGGGAACGGGAGAGAGAGTTGAGTAGGAACTCGTAGAAGGCTTACCAGACCCTTGCCGAGGGCCCACTATATGCTGGAGCCCTTGAATTTACAGCGGCATAAATCACAGCATAATTTTCTCTAACAGAGCTCCACAAGGTGAAGTTGAAAAAGCAGAAGCCAGCTTTATCCTGAATGAGGTTTTGCCAGCGGAATGAAAGAAAGACAAGTGGACAAGGGGTCTAGGAATTACAAGAAAGTCATTGAAGAAAGTAATGGGCTGGATGGGAAGGGTGGAGGCAGAAGTCCATGAGCAGTGGGTATGAGACAGAGAATGAGAGAGTGGGAGGACGGGCATTGTGTGCAGCAACAAGGATGTTTGAGACTAATGTGCCAGAGGTGGAGCAGTCCAGGTCTCCTGTGCACGTGTTTGGCCAGCTGAAATGAGACAGAGGAAAAGGATACTGAAATTGAGGAGGTCAAGGAGTTGAGAGAGGAGGTGTTTGGATGGGCTTTCCACATAGATTTTAGTGTCCCTGGGAGGAAGGCAAGTTCCTAGGAGAAGAGATAGATGGTCAACTAGGAGCCAGATGCCAAACTCTTCAGTGAATGTGGAAGTCAGCATCGAGGGCGAGTACGGGAGCACACCAGATGGAACCAGCCTCAACGATTTAGCGGTCTGGAAACAGCAACTAGGCCTGAGAATCATCAGTCCCCACAAAGGAGGGCTGCAGGAGAAACTGGGGAGGAGGCCAGGCCGTGGAGAGAGTGTTCTAGGCAAGGCTGAAGATGCAGATGAGTTTGTCCCAGAGGGCAGCGGGGAAATTGGGAGGGAATAGAACTTTGAGGTGTTGGGTAGGAAGAATAAGCAAAGAACGATGAGGGAGAGAGAGTGGGAGAGCCGGAGAGCCTTATTTTTGGGCTATGACCAGGAATGACAGCGATGTGAGGCACAGGGGGTTTAGAAGCGAGGCTAACGTTGCATCAAACATATCCAAAGCCTTGATGAAGGCAGCAGTTGACAGTGAGACCCACATCGTTGGGACCTGGAAGGGTAGGACCACTCGCTGTGTGCCAGACACACTGCCAGGTCCTGGAGATGAGCTCAGCACCACGTAATACCCAACTAGGTTATACTATGAGCCCACGGATGGTCCAAGTGCTATACAGCAAGGGACGAGTTCTCTGGGTGATGAAGGGAAGAAGCAGTATGCACAGCATGAGGAAAGGCATGGAGACAGGAAGCTACACAATCCATAGCACGTTGGAAAAGCAATGAAGG
This sequence comes from Ceratotherium simum simum, assembly GCF_057802395.1. NCBI lineage: Eukaryota > Metazoa > Chordata > Mammalia > Perissodactyla > Rhinocerotidae > Ceratotherium > Ceratotherium simum. The sequence goes on from NC_141906.1 coordinate 67,478,021, forward strand.
GCTCAGTATGGCTACAGCATGGTAGTAGAAAGGAACCTGGAAAGGTAGGCTGGGAACACCTGCACATCTCTCTGGCCCTCAGAGTCTGGACCAGTAGGATTTGAAAAGACTTGATAACAATACCCCTCTGTGGAGCACATACCACATGCCTGGTATTTACTTTTAATATCTATAATGCTCAAGTCAATACTGCAAGGTAGGTATGCTTATCCTTATTTCACTTACAGAGAAACTGAGGCTCAGAGAGATTCGGTAACTTGCTCAGGGTTTTGCCCTGGGCCAATCCCAGGTCCATCTGACTCTGAAGTCCATGCTTAACACAACATCTCATGCTTGGGAGAAGATAGAACCCTGCTCCTGGGACCAGAACCACAACAGATCCTCTACACTCCTTCCTGGGAGAAGCCAGGGACACATTGTTCTCAGTAGAAAGTCAGGTCCTAGTGCCCTCACCCCAAGGGGTTTATGATTTGGGAGAAAGAGGGCTGTTGAAATGCAGGGAAGCCAGGGTCCATGTGTACCATGCCAGGGTCTGGGCACAGGAACAGTAGCTCAGGGCCAGCCAGGGAAAGGACAGCCAAGCCCAAGGACATCTGCCACATCATCATGGGGAGTGGAGTCCACCTGTCCCTCTTTGTCCTGTCCCACACTTAAACGTGCCCCCCTCAGTTCCTCTCCGCTCCTGTCCTCTACAGAGGTGGAATCAGCTCTAGCTATGGCCAGAACACCAGGTCCTTAGCCTCGACACTATGACCTGTTTATCCTCCACAGACCACGATCCTTGGTGTCTGAGAAATGCCCCACAGCTAGAAGTTTGTGTCAGAAACACCTGCCAGTGGTGCAACAGCTCGGCGGGACTGGTGACATGGACTCTAATACCTCGAAATGTACTGAGCGTATTCCGAGTCAACACAGCGATGGCGTGCCAACAAAGATAAGGATTTTAGTTGTTTATTGGTTTGGGTTTTGTTTACACGCACCCTTCTTCATCACCAAAGATTTGAGGCTACTGGCAGTGAAAACTGAAATGGTAATGATGATGAGAGAGAGAGGAGACCCTCAGGACCAGCAAAAATAAACATAACGGCAGAAAATCCTGACCTGATAAAGCACAGGATCTGAAGGACACAATCACGGAGCCAATAGGATGACAAAGTTGCAATAGTTGACTTTCACGTTGACTTTGGGTTTCCTGGAAACCCACGAAGAGGGAAATTCAATCAGTTACATAATTGTCATAATCAGAAGAAGAAAGCACACCAGACTCACAGGGAAAATAAAGCTTTTCCAAACAATGAGTTGCAAAATAAATATCTCTATGGGACTTAACATACAGGGACGTTTGAATCACATTAAAAAAATCATTGAGGAAGAGCAATTTGGCATAAGATCAAGGTGAGGTAGCCCAGACATCTCAGCTATCTTGTCAGGTGGGCTGACAAGATCTATGCAGAGCCATAAAAGTGCCTGATATTTTTGAGTAGGAAGTTCCACCTATTAAAATATTAACTAACGTTAACAAATAGCTTTTCATTTTGTTAGTATTTAAGACTACAGTGTAGAGAAGGTATAAAATATCGATAAGCAAAAAAATAATCACCCATAATTCCACTATCTGCTCTTGTATATTCTTCCATTATTTTTTTATCTAAGCATAACTTACATTTTTTTGTGTGTCTGAGGAAGATCAGCCTTGTGCTAACATCCATGCCCATCTTCCTCCACTTTATGTGGGACGCCGCCACAGCATGGCCTGACAAGCGGTGCATCGGTGCGCCCCCGGGGTCCAAACTCGGGCTGCCAGTATCGAAGCACGCGCACTTAACCACTAAGCCACGGGGCCAGCCCCCATTCACATATTTTTTTACAAATTTATTTTTATGGGACCAAGATGTTTAGTAACCTGATTTATCATTAAAAGAGTATATCATACTTATACATCCCTGTCAACAAATGTTCATTCACAATACGATTTTTAACGGAGATTAACACGGACATACGACAATTTGACAATCACTTCTTCTTGTACCTTGTTTTGTTTTTAATTTTTAAAATTGTAAACAGCACTGCAATGAACATCTTTATAGCTAAATGCATGCAGTCCATGGTTATTTCCTTACCATAAATTTTTAAATGGAAGAACATTTTCTGGACAGGTACGTTCCTATTCACAAACCCTTTGCAGTCATACTGAAGACCTCCCAGGTAGTCTGGAACCAGTGGCTTGGACTCTAGAGGAATGAATGTAGCACAAAACCTTCAGCGATCTTCTGTCTATGCTACTTTGGTGGACTTCCAGATAAACATGGCAATTGAGTGCATGTATCTAATTTCACTTTTTTCTGAAACTTCCCTCAAACTGTAGTCAAGATATTTTTTTAGAAAAGATGTAGACCCCACAGGAACAAGAAGAACGGAAGAAAAGATCACAGCAAAATTTTGAAAGCTAGAAAGCAGATAGATCAGTTGCGACTAATTTGGCAGGCCTGAGAAAGCTGATCTTAAGTTGGTGGAGGGGAAAGATGAGCTCCAACCTGAATGATTGCACTGAATTCACAAAAGGCTAAAGAATTGTAGTAAATCTGCTGCTAGCCCAGGTTGCACCTGTGTGTGAATTAGAAATAGCCTCCCCTTTCTCAAGACCCTCTACTACTATCTGCTAGAAATTTGTCATAATAAATATACAATTCCATAATGTCTACAGTGTGAGAAAGGTCCTCTCAGAATTGTGCAGTGCACAACTTGCACAGCCGTGCATAACAGCCCCAAACTGGAGACGCCAGTCACCGCTGAAAGCAGAGGTGAATGAGGAGGCTGTTGTAAAATATGAAATATTGGTTGGAACTATTTAAAAAGCAGGTTAAGATTTAGCTCTTCTCTCTCACCTTGGCAGAAGACTGGAGGTTTATTCTCTAAAAAGCGAAGAGGAAAGACTGAATATCTGAGAAAGGAAAATGCCAGGCAGAGCTGAGGGCAGGAGTACTGTACTAGAAATAGAGGGATTAAATCAAAGTATGCCCTCTGAATGCTGATCCCCATCCTGCTTCTTCCATTTGGCCCCAAGAACGCTGGTATCCAGGCCTTTACCCTCCAGGCAGAAGAGTGGGAGACACTTCCTAGGGAAATATGACCAGTTCAAAAGGAAAGCTCTAAATATTTTTACATTGGGAGTTCTCCAACCAAACTTTCCAGTAGATCACTCAACAGTGAAGCTCATGGTCAACATGTACGACGCGTGTACTTGGAGCTTCAAATCAGCTTAAAAATCTCCTCTTAAATTTAAGCAGACAAGGAAAGATTATTGGTCATTTGGGAACAGATCCTAACATGAAAGATAGACACCAAAACAAATATTACAAAAGGAACTTGAAGGAAACTGAGACTACACAGAAAGAAGAACACCATTAAATACCATGAATATCATCAGAGAGTCAAAAGAATATATTATATCTATGAAACGGGAACAGGAAACTCTAAAAGAACATTCACAAAATTAAAGAAAAAAACTCTTTCATATTAAAAACGTGATTGCAGAAACAAAAAACTGAATAGAGTGTGAAGAAATCTCTCAGATAGGAGAGCGTGCAGAGATAGAAGAAATGAGAGAAAAGATAAGAGAATTAGAAGACCTGTCCAGGAAGTTCCTATTTTTGAAAGAGATAAAAGAAAAGTGGTGCAATCACCTTGGGAAACAATTCAACATTACCTGGTAAAGATAAATATATGTATACTGCACAATTGAGCAAGAAAAAAAGATTCATTAAATTCCTTCATTTAGTCAACAAATATTTATTGAACACCTACTAAGTTCTAGTCATTGTGCTAGACACTGACTGCATAAGAACAAACGAGATGGACAAGATCTCTGCCCTCTCAGTAACCAACCAAGAGTCTTCATCCCAAGGCAGCTGTGAAGTATGGCACATCTCTGGCTCAATTTTGTCCACAAGGTTTGGGGTTCCATGCAAGGAGCCGCTGGGTGGATTTTATGTGAGCAGAACATACATACAAAGGAATTATAATCATTCTCTGTTTCAAAAGAAGAGTAAAAATAAGACCCAAGCTGTGTTGACAAAGAACAAGTTTAATTTAATAATCTTTAACAGAGTGGCCCAAAGATAGAATCAATTGTTTGGGGAGATGGTAAGTTGGCCATCAGTGGAAGTGTTCAAGACTAAGCAGGATTCATTCACTCAATAACTGAGTGGTGACCATGTGCCAGGCACTGTGCTAGGCACTGTGTATTAGTTAGCTATTGCTGCATAACAAATCACCCCAAAACTTAGTGTCGTATGATCTTTCACAATTTCTATGGGTTAGTGGCTTAGCTGTGTGGTTCGGGTTCAGGCTCTGTTATGAGGTTGCAGGCAGCATGTTGCCTGGGGCTAGAGTCATCTGAAGGCTTGACCAAGGCTGATGGATCTGTTTCCAAGGTGGCTCACTCATATGGCTGGCAAGTTGGTGCTGGCTGTTGAGGCTGGGGGCTGCAGTTTCTCCCTATATGGAGCCCTCCACAGGGTTGCTTGAGTGTCCTCACAACATGGTGGCTGTCTTCCCTCAGAATCAATGATCCAAGAGAAAGCAAGGTGGAAGCCACAATGCCCTTTATGACCTAGGCTTGGGAGTCATATACCATGACTTCCACAATAGCCTATTGATCACACAGATCAGCCCTCTTCAATATTGAGAGGAACCACACAAGAGTGTGAACACTAGAGATGAGGACCAATCTTGGAGCCATCTTGGAGACTGGCTACAATGATGAACAAACAAATGGGGTGCCTGACCTTAAGAGGCTGTTAGTGGAGCATTATGATCATTTGATAGAGATGATGTCAAAGAAATTGGACTGAGAGACAAGGCACTTCCCTCCAATCCTAATGTCTTGTGATTTTGTGCTTGTAGGTCCTAGTTCTTTGTCACCATATCACTAGTCCACCATCTTAGAACTAGCAGTTCAAATCCTCCCTCCTCTGACATGGGCAATTCCAGGGTCTCTAATTGTGCTCCTCCATTCTTAGCTGCTTGTCATCATGCAGCGAGATAACAATGGTCCCACTCTACGTGCTCTCGGATACAAAAGTCCCCAGATCACCCCATGCTTGTTGTTTCTCTCCCCAGAGCACAGGGTGTCCTGTGTAACAGGAGGACACCATGTCCTCATGCAGGAGCTGCTCCTGACCCAGCCGGTACAATCCCTCAACAGCAGCAAAGCCCTGTGGGTACAAGAAGAGAGCGGCCCCAGACCCCTCCCTCTGCCCTGTTTGCTCTCCTCTCCCTGATCAGGGCCATTCCATGCACCAGAGACCTCAGGGGTGCTGACCCCTCTGATGTTCTCAGATGACTGATGACCTTTGAGCTTTGGGGAGGGGCACGGGGGTGTGGCTAGCGTCTCAGCCTGGCACACATCGGTGCTGGCCGATGCTCCTTTTGGGGCACTTACCCGTGCCCACAGAGAGTCCGTTAACTCCAGGTCACCTGAGGACCCAGAGCTGAAACTACGCTGGGCTCCAGGGACACTGTAGGAAGATATTGATGTGCCCCGGAGTCCAGAAAGCGCCCTTCCCTGGCACTCGCAGAGGACTCAGTGCACCGCCCTTGTGTGTGCAAGTGCTCAGTCTTGCCAAGTAGTAAAGACTGGATCCTGGAGAAGCTCTGGTGAATATTTATTTATTTCTAGTTTTTAAAGTAATACTATTAGGATGGCTATTATTTCAAAAAACAACAACAACAGAAAATAACACTGTTGGTGAGAATGACAAGCAGCTAAGAAATAGCACTGTTGGTGAGAATGCAAAAATGGCGCAGCTGCTGCAAAAAACAATATGGCAGTTCCTCAAAAAAGGAAACATAGAATTACCATGCTATCCAGCAATTCCACTTCTGGGTACATACACAGAAGAATTGAAAGCAAGGACTTGATGAGATATTTCTATACCCATATGCATAGCAGCATTATTCACAACAGCTAAAAAGTGCAAGCAACCCAAGCATCCATTGATGGATGGATAAATAGAACATGGTATATACATACAATGGAATATTATCTAGCCTTTAAAAAAGAAGGAAATTCTGATACATGTTACAACATGGAGGAACCCTGAAGACATTATGCTAAGTGCAAGAAGCCAGTCACAAAAGGACAAATACTGTATGATTCCATTCACATGAACTATCTAGAGTAGGCAAGATCATAGAGACAGAAAGTAGAATGACTGTTGCCAGGGACTGAGGAAAAGGAGGAAATTTTTGCCTAATGGGTACAGAGTTTCAGTTGGAAAGACTAAAGAGTTCTGGAGACAGACAGTAGTGATGCTTGCACAATAATATGAATGTACTTAATGCCACAGAACTGTACACTTAACAATGGTTAAAATCATGCATTTTATGATATGTATGTTTTACCACAATAAAAAAAAGTAATACTAAGTTTCTCAAAAAGTTAAACATAGAATTACCATATGACCCAGCAATTCCACTCCTAGGTGTATACCCAAAAGAATTGAAAACAGGGGCTCAAACAGGTGTTTGTAACACCCATGTTCATAGCATCATTATTCACAACAGCCAAAAGGTAGAAGTAACCCGAGTGTCTATCAGCTGATGAACGGATAAACAAATTGTGGTATATTCATACAATGGAATATTATTCAGCCATAAAAAGGATTGAAATTCTGATACATGCTACAACATGGACGAACTTTGAAAACATTATGCTAAGTGAAATAAGTAAGTCAGAAAAGGACAAATATTGCATGATTCCACTTACATGAACTATCCAGAATAGTCAAGCTCATAGAGACAGAAAGTAGATTAGAGGTTATCAGAGGCTGCAGTTGGGGACTGGTAATGGGAAATTGCTTAATGGATACAAAGTTTCTGTTTGGGGTGATGAAGAAATTTTGGAGACAGTGGTGATGGTTGTACAACATTGTGAATGTAATTAATGCCACTGAATTGTACACTTTAAAACAGTTAAAATGGCAAATTTTATGTTACATGTATTTTATTACAATAAAAAAGTAATACTAAAACATCACCTTAAAATCCCAACAATAGAGCCAGCCCTGATGGTTAAAGTTTGGCACTCTCACCGCTTTGGCAGCCCGGGTTCGCTTTCCGCTCACAGAACCACACCACCTGTCCGTCAGTCACCATGCTGTGGCAGCGGCTCACACAGAAGAACTAGAAGGACTTACAACTGGGATATACAACTATGCATTGGGGCTTTGGGGAGGCAAAAAAAAAGAGGAAGATTCGCAACAGATGTTAGCCCAGGGCAAATCTTCTTTGCAAAAAAAAAAAAATCTCAACAATAAATAAATGTATAAAGTAGAAAGCAAGAGCCCACCCTCCTGAGATGGGCCCCGATGAATTTACCTTCTCGGCTTCCAGATTTCTTTCTTCTCCATAAGCCAGATATTGGAATCCAAATGTAACTGGGCAGAACCCACCTGCCCTTGTATGGTGGGAGTCCCCCCTTCTTTCTAGGGGTTCTTAGCAGGGCTGCACTCCTCCTCGTTATGCCAGGCTCACCCTAGAGGCACCACAGCCTGGGAGTTAAGAGTCAAGTCCTGTAGCTGGATGGCCTGACTTCCAGTCTGAGTTCCACCACATGCCAGACAACATACCTCACCATTCTGAACTGCCTTCTCCTCGCCTACTGCGTCTTTGATGTCACAGTCTGTTGTAAGGATTATATGAGTCCACGTGGTACATATATCATGTCTTTTAAAAGCACTTAGCACTAGTGAGCAGAGTGTCGGCTTTGTTGTCATTGCTATATTTACAAGTTCTACAACCTTCTGCCACTGGATGTTCCTCACTGGCCGTTGCTTTTGGTGGGGGGATGCTTTAGCCTCCTCTTTTATTCCCTATTTCCCCCCGTGACCTCCCCTCCTTTCCCATTGTTCATTACCACCTCAAACGCCTGTACAGAGGACGCACAGACAGCTGAAGCCCCGTCTGCTTCACAGTCTCCTTCCAGCCAGTTCATCAGGGTCTCCTCTTCAGCAGCCAGTGTAGACTGCCAAATACAGTGCTCTCTCTAAGAGGAATTCTAGGTCCAGCTGTTGAATTAACAGACTTTTCACCTCCTTACACATTCACACTCTAATATGCATGTGTGTTGCTTCAAGGGGTTGTATGATGCATATAATGCAGGACATTGCCTTTTTGTCTTGCTTAAAATAGCTCAGACATCTTCTCATAAATAAAAAAATTCCCCAAACCATATCAGAGCATTTTGCTTGAACTCAGGACATCATGGGAGACCTGAGCCTGGTTGTCAGAGCACCTCTGAGAGGGTGGATGGAGCTGGCTGCCCAAGCTGAGCACAACGCGGTCGTGTCCTCATCTCCTCAGTTGTCTGATCATTTTAGCTGCTAGAGATGTCCCCTGGGATGACTGAGGCACAGGAGACACAGCCCACCCACTAGCTTAGAGCAAAAGAGGAAGACTGCCTTCCTTGAAAGATGGAACCAGCCCTAAGGAGGACTAATAAGTATATCCCAGACAAACCAACAGGACCAACCAGAACCGGTCAGGGATGGGGGTACAGCTTCCAAGGGCCAAAGCAAGAGAAACCACCACAAGAGAGAAGGGGCATGTCAATCAAGTTTCTGAATTGTTAGCTACAGAAACCTACTCTGAGAATCACAAGCAGAAAATGAGTTTATTCAAATATTTCTGGAAATTTTGAGGAAAGCGGTAGTACTTGGTTTGGAAAATAGACAAGAATAGGGAAGCTAAGGGAGAAACATGGCCATGATCACTCCACAAAACTAGACCCATGGGGACAACACTGCTGCCGCCACTGAGCCAGGATATCCCAGCGTGCCCTGCAGCCATGGCGAGCCCCAGTGCTGCCCTGAGCCTCAAGCTGGCTCCTGCTGCCCCACTGCTCCGGCCCATCCAGAAAGGATTCTCCACTCTCCCTGTCTCTTTACACCAGCTTCTTATTCCGAGTCTGGGGCATTGCATCTGATTTGCTGAGCATAGGCCCCGTGCCACACTCTAGAAGAAGGGAGAATGGAAGGCAAGAGGCTGGCATTTTTAGTGTCTCCCATGGGAAGTAGGCTTTGACACCATCAAGACTCATGAGTGAGAAATTCCCCAAACAAACCAAAGGAGGGTCCGAGGCTAGGCAGTTGGAAGCGATGCCGCTACCAGCGGACATCTGCCAGATCAGGGATCCCGGAGACTGAAGAGCAGGTGAGAAATCTTGGTGTAGGAGAGAAGGCATTCCTCACGCAGGGGGACCACGGCCATGGCACGACCCTCGGAGGCCTGCAGGAGGGCCCGGGGGGGCTGTGGGGGAGACTATCCAGGACTCATACTAAGGACCACGCTCTGGAACACACTGAGGCCTCAGGGACTCTGGAGGCAGCACTCAACCGGGCGGCCCTCAGATGAGGTCTGAGAGCATCTCTGAAGCTTCCAGACCCACTCAGAAACCTGCTCACCCTCTGTCGCACATCATTTTAGTGCCTCATTCTGTTTGGTTCTTTCCCAAAGGTGGCCAGTAAACCTCCAGGTGCCTGGTGGCTTGTCAAGGTATTTTCACACATAGGTTCCTGCCCTCCCAGTGGGCCAGATGTGCAGGCGGCAGCAGCCTTACCGACCCAGAGGGTGGGAGTGAGAGCAGCTGGGGCCAGGGAGAGCCAGGGGTCTGCCCTTGGCCAGCTCTGGTGGCCTCGTGTTATAGAGCGTGTGACCCAGCGTCAGGGGGGTAAGGAGTGGGCAGGGAAAGGAAATCACATTTTTTGGGCATCGATGGTGCTACAGCAGCAGCAGCAACAGCATAACAGTTACTGCTGTGTACTCTGCCCCGTATTGTGTGAAGTGCTTAACATGCACGGTCCCATTAAACCCTCCCAGCAACTCCGGGAGCTGAGCATCATTACCATTCCTATCTTCCAAAAGAGGTCAAATAGTCTGCCTCAAATCACCCAGTGGTCAGTGGAAAAGCCCAGATTCAAACTCAGGTTTGCCTAATTCCCAAGCCTAATCCTTCCCAATAGGCAGACGCTCAGACCAGCACCAGGGTCGCACCAGGGCCGGAGCGGGATAGGCCTGGGCCAGACCATGCCTATGGGGCCACTGTCCTGAGGGAACCTTAGGAGGGAGGGAGCGGGGAAGGATGGAGACAGGAGGCCCCAGAACACTCTCCCAGGACCCTGTCCCCCAGGGCGTTCTGGGTGTGTTCTAGGAAAGCCCTGAAAGGCCTGCACCCCACTTTGGGAAGGAAAGGGGTGCCAGGCTGGACTCGCAGACCTAGGGTCAGAAGTGACAGCCAGGATATTAGCTCCTTTGGGACAAGGGCTTGAACTGGCTCTTCTCTGAGTCTTCCTGCTCGGGGGAGTCTGAATTTCTGAGGGTGGAGGGGGAGCCCACTCCACAGGCTGCAGCTGCCCACAGCTGGCTGCGCTGGTGAGACTGCTTGGGGTCCAGCTCCTCTCTCGCCCTGCCGTCTACCCCAGTGGCTGGCAACCTCCACCCCGACAGGAGGCCCCTTTGCAGGAGGGTCCTGGGCAGAGCACAGCAGGCCCCACAGGCCCCAGGAACCTGCTGCACTCCACCTCCCAGGACTCGTCCACATCTCCAGGCCTCATTCCTCAACTCTGGAGACCATGGGTTTGGTAGTCAGGAAATTTTTAAAATAAGCATGAATCGTTTTTATAATGGGAATGGGGTGGGGTGGGGTGGGGTAGGGTGGACTAAACCAAAATTCACATACATAAGTCAAGTTAAAGGCACTCTTTCCTTGTGCAAGGAGAGTCTCCCGCACTGTGCTGTGGGCTCTCCAAAGCCAGGGACCATGTCCTGCTTGCCTCCATGGCCCCTCAGAGGGAAGCAGTGTCAGAGTCATGCTCCACAAAAGCTGTTTTGCTCATTGTCCAGTGCCTAGAACAGTGACTGACACACTGAGGCATTTAGTAACCATAAATATTTGCTAGCTAAGCAAACATAAGTGGGTTGCATATTTCATCTTTGGATAATGGGTGACATCTTCCACTTCCCCCTTAGAGCGCTCCCCACACCCGTCTTGGCACTCCCTGCCCTGACCCCTCCTGCAGTCTCCCCAGACCTTGGTGTCCCCCAAAGTACCCCTTGTGAGCCTCTGCTAAGCTTTGCCAAGGAGTGGTCTCATCCCCGTCTCAGGCCCAGCAACACAGAGAAGTCACACTGCAATCAGGCTGGGCTAGTTTCTCGGCAGCTTTATTGAGTAGCCAGAGGCAGTGTCACTTTCCAATGGACATGTGTCCTCAAGCTCATACAAGAACTTCTTTGAGACAGACAGACAGGCAGATGGCAGGGCAGGGCAGGTGTCAGTGGTGGGACGTGAGCACCAGGGGCAGCTCAGCTCTCCAGGGGAGTCAGCGTCTGCTCCTGCTGGGGGAGGGCCCGGGGCTTGTCCTGGCTCTCTTTCTCCTTGAAAGTGCTGAAGAAGGAGTTGACCTTGTCCCTCAGATCCTTCTCCAGGAAGCTCAAGTGGCTTTCCACGTCCCCCGCATAGGGGCCCAGCTTCTGCCTGAGCTCCTCCACCTGCTGCACCAAAGCGTTGTTGAAGGTCTCGCCGTAGGGCTCCACGTGGCGGCGGAATTCCTCCACCTGCCGGTCCAGGTGGCCGCCCAGCTCGGCCAGCGATTTCTGCAGCCCCTCGGGGTTTCCCCTCAGCTTGCCGTGCACGTCCTCGGCCAGGGGCGCCAGCTTCTGCCGCAGCTCGTCGGCGCTGGCCGAGATCTTGGCCTTCAGCTCCTCGGCGTTCTTCTTCATCTGGAAGGCCAGGCCCTCCAGCTGGCGGTTCAGCTTCTCCTGGACATCCTGCGCGTAGGGAGCCAGGTTGCGGCGCAGCTGCTCCACGTTCTGGTCGATCTTGACCTTGAGCTCGTCGGCGTAGGGCGTGAGGTGCCCCTTGAGCTCCTCCACGTTCTGGTCGATCTTGACCTTGAGCTCCTCGGCGTAGGGCGTGAGCGAGGCCTGCAGGTTGTTCACGTTCTGCTGCAGCGCGGTCTGCATGCGCTGCGCGTAGGCACTCAGCTGGCGCCCCAGTCGCTCCGCCTGGGTGTTGACCTGGGCGCGCAGCTCCTCCACGTAGGGCCCCAGGCGCTGCTGCAGCTCGCGCACGTTGTCCCCGATCTTCTGGCTCACCTCGTTGGCGTGGGGCAGCAGCCGGGCCCGCAGCTCCTCCAGCTCCTGCCGAATCTCCTCCTTCAGCTTCTCGGAGTCCTTGGTCAGGCGTTCATGCAGCTCCGTGGCGAAGGGCACCAGCTTCTTCTGCAGGTCAGTCCTGTAGGTGTTCACTTCCTCAAGTTTGTCCTGGAAGAGGGCGCTGCCAGGGAAGGGCACAAGGGGGCCACCGTTACACTTGGCGTTACATGCCAGGACATGTCTCCTTACACAGCACCTACCTTATACGCACCTGCCTAGGACAGGTGAGTGGTCGCGGTACCGAGTTCACCCGTCTTTTCTCTATGGCCCCTCCCTATGGTGGATCATGATTTGAGAGAATGGAGGTAATGGACCATGGGTGCAATAACACTGAATTTGTATCTCTGGATCTCATCCTGAGCATGAGGCACAGGATCTACTATAATGTGACCACAAGCAGTTGCTTCCGTGAGCCTCAATGCTAAGATGTGGCCATTTGTCACACTAGAAAGTTAAAGCAGGAAGACACCTTAAGGATTATTCAGTCCAGCCTTCCTGTTTGCATATGTGAATCCCTGGTCAAGACCTCAGGGTCACCCAGGGAGTTAGTGGCAGGGTGGTGGGTATCCTAAACCCAGGTCTCCTGCCTCGGAGCTCAGCCCTTGACAGCACATTGCATGGCTTTTAAGAAGCCACGCCCTGCAAGCTGTGCCCCTCTTACTTGAGCTGCTGGGTGAGCTCAGACTTCTGGAGATGTTCCACAGCCTCCTTGGCATTGTTGCTCAGCTGGCTGAAGTAGTCCCACACCACAGTGGCCACCTGGTCGGCACTGACCTCAGCCTGGGCACCTGGGCAGGAAACAGAGATTCATGAGGACCCGTCTCCTTCCTCGCCCCTGTGCCCCAGCCCTGAGCTGCAGACTGGATGATGGTGGGGGAGCCCAACTGCAGATTTCCCTCTCCGTGCTTGGCTGGTTAGAAACCACAGGGGCATATGACGCTGATATAGCACCAATGCCAGGGGCCGACCACTGTGAATGGGCCAGCTCTCCTGAGAGCCAGGTGGCAACTGGGCAGCCCCTTGCGTCCAGCTTGGGGCTGACAGGCACTCGGAACCATCCTCTCACCTTGCCCCAGACTCTCCACCCTGCCCCACTTGATGCAACAGATGGGCCCTGCCTGAGAGCCTCATCCGAAGGCGACTCCTACTTACCGGTGACGGCCACCAGGGCCAGGGTCAGGACCACAGCCTTCAGGAACATCCTGGGCTCCTCACTGGGCTGGAAGAGTCTCACACCACACTGGATCCCTCCTGGAATCAGAGGGGGCCAGAGGAATAGTTCTCAGGCAGCTCCCCTGTGCTGCTGTTGCAACTGGCTGAAGCTGGGAGCCAGCCAGTCATTTAAACCCGCTCCAGGCTGCCCTCCCCGCCTCCCTCCCCGGTGTGACTCCACGCTGGAAGGTGACACATTCCCAGAAGGCCTCTTGGACTTTTGTGATCCTAAGACAACGTGGAAGCTGACAGCAGACTGGGGCTTGGGCAGCGGTCAGAGGCAGCTATTCTGTGCTTGCTGCACCCAGCATGGGAGGGAGGGTGGGGGAGTCACGAGCTGGGGGAGAACTGAGGCCTAGGGAACCCCTGAGCCCAGGACTACCGTCCCAGAGGCCTGCTGGCAGCTCTGGGTCTGTGCAGGCTTTGGGGGCAAAGTCCATCCCTCCTCTGTCTGCCCCAGGGGAGAGAGCCCCGCACCCACATCCCCCAACCTTGACTCCAGCTCAGAGCACCAGACACTGGACTGGGACACCCAGGGCCGCAGATGGGGGCAATGAGCTGAGATCCAGGGCTCCAGTCAAGGTGCGGCCGGGAGGAAGGGGCCTTTCCAAGCCTTTGGGGAGGTGGGTGCGGTGGGCAGGGCCCTGTATTGAAGGGGTTCATTGCAAGTGTGCTTCATGTCCCACCACTGCCAAGCTGTGCCACCTCAGTCTAGTGACTCAACTTGACCTAGCTCTGAGCCTGTTTCTGCTTTGAAAAGTGGGTTGTTGGGTGTATGAAATGAGATGGTGCTTGTGAAGTGAGTAGTGTAGTGCCTGGCACAGAGTAGGCCCTAAAAAATAGTTGTTATTAATAATAATATCATTTTCCGGATTTGGACCAATGCAGGGAGTGCAGTCCAGTGAGAGTGGCAGAGTTCGACCCAGCCCCCTGGGGGTCGCCAGGTGGTGGGCGGGGCCAGCCTGAGGCCTGACTCCTGCCCACCTCCCCCCTGGCCACACTCCCTGGGCAGGGGCAGTGGGTTTGTGATGAATCGCAGGCCCTGAGGCTCTCCGGGGGACGGGGGATGGTGGTAGGGCCCAGGGGGTCTTCTACTTGAACTTCTAACATTCTCTACAGTTGAGGTCACACACACAATCACAGAAGGACAGCCACCAAGAAAACAACGCAGCCTGGTCAGCTGGGGTCCCTCTGCTAGACCACGCCACCCTGAGTGACCACGAGAGGAAACCCCCCACACTGCGCTGTTGGCTGCTGTCGCTGAGCGCCGAGCCAGCGTGCAGGCAGCCCTGCTATCTGCTGTTAGAACAGACACAGCTGTGCTGACTCTGATTTACCACATCTCCATTGCTTCACATACCAGAGGTGCCTTGATGTCTCATGGGACTGAAGACAGCTAACAGGCCTTCTGATGCTTACACTCCTTCTGCAGGGTCCCCACTACCATGCGGTGTCCCCACACCACCCATGGTCACCTCCAGTCTCAGGCAGCCCTTCCTTCTTGAAGCAGCCTGTGCCGCCTCGCAATAGTTATTAAGCATTCAGATTCTGGAGTCGGACTCCCTGAGTTTGCATCTGGGCTCCCCACTCACTGTCTTTGTGACCTTGGGCAAGTCTCTTAACCTCTCTGAGCCTTGGCTACCTCAGCGGGGCATAGAATAGTACCTGCCTCCTGGGCTGCGGGGATTCGGTGAGATGACCTGTGTAATGCTGGGAACCATGCCTGGTGCATAGTAAGCGCTCAGCAAGCATTAGCCATGTCTTGCCCCGGAGGGGCTTACCCCCTGCAACACTGACCCATCGGCCTTGGTCCTGCTCCCGAATCAGGCACAGTGCAGCCTGGGGTGGGCGCAAAGTTCAGTGCTCAGTGCCCCCCTCCCTTCCCCCTGGCCAGAGGTGAGGAGGGCAGTGAGTCACGAAGGACACCTCAGCTGCAGTTTGCCCTCCTGGACTTAATCTGAGCACCAGGTGCCATCAACGTGACAGGGTCAGAGATTGCCTGTCTTGCTGGCCTGGTGTACACACGCTGGGACTGTCAGCGCCTATTTGAGCATATTTGAGAGCGACTGCCAGGATGTGTGCAGAGTCACACAAGTGTGCAGATATCTCAGCTGTCTGTGGGCGCAAAGCTAAGGTCTGGAGCCACAGGCCTGGCGCGGGCCTGTGTGCAGCCCCGGGGACGGTGCGCTGCCTCCCCACCTGTCGTGGTGGGACACCATTAGTGAATGCCTGTATTTCCCAAAGACTCTGGGCATGCTTTGTACCAATATGTGGATGGGTTTGTGCTGGGGGCCGGGGGAGCATGAGAGCCCCTGTGCCCCATCCTAAAGAGTTCAAGCTGCTGATGGAAAGAGCAGACTCTGCTCCAGCTGGGCCTCTGGTTCTCTTTGGGCACAAGTGCCAGCACCTACAGAAGGACTTGGGCTTGCAGGTCAGGGGACGGCCACCTTGGTGGGCACAAAGGGCCTGTGTGGTGCTGAGTGAGTTGCATCCCTCTCTGAGCCTCAGTGTCCTTGTCTGCACAACAGACAGACCGAATGGTTGGCGAGGCGATGAGGCCGACAGTCCAGCATTACCTGCAGCCACCCTCCTGTCCACCCATGGGGATCAAACCAGGGGTCAGCCCAGAGATCGGAGTCAGGAGGGGACAGCTCAGGCCCAGGCAGGGACAGGCCCAGCCAAGGACAGGCAAGGCATATGGACCTGTGTCCCACATATGCTCCACACTGGCCCTCCTCCCAGGGCAGAACTAAAGGGGAGTAGCTCCTGTTGTAATAGGAAGGATCTGAGTGAGATTCTAGGAGGAACTTCCAGTGTGGAGAGGCATGGTGGACCAGGGCCTGTGGTTGGCAGGGCTGAATCAGGGCTGCTCAGTCCAGCCTAGAGGCAGGGGTGTGGATCACAGAGGCTCATGTAGTAAGCCACTCTCAGACACAAGTGCAAGCAGAGGGAGTGGGCCCAATCCCAGGGGACCCATTTTGGCCCCACTTAGTCAAGCCTTTTCCCACTCCTCCCCACCACCACTAGTTACTCCCTAGAGTCAGTCTGTGGGCTGAGCCCAGAGCAGTCTCCTCATTCCAGGGGAGCCAGAGGAGGAGGGAGGGAGAGCTCAGGCTGGCCCCCGAGACAGCCCCTACCCAGACCCAGGCTGGAGCTGCTAGAAGGGGGACAGGCGCTCACTGGTGCCGAGCTCTTGACAGAGGTGAGGTCCCAGGCCTCACAGCGTGCATGACCTAGCTGCACGAGTCCGCACGCTCGGGTTCTCTACCCAGCTCAGCACCGCCCTGCTGGGTCTCTGCCACGTCTCCTGACCTCCCTGGCCTCACTGGGCCCATTGCTGTGCAGGAGGGAGAGCACAGCCTCATCCAGACCACTACATGGGTGGAGAGGGGCCTGGAGGAACCGGGCTAAGGGGTCTAGCCAGCCCATTCTAGCACGCCCGGGGCCCAAGGACCTTGTACCCCAGCCCAGCCTGGAATCTGGGTTCCCACTGTGGCCCTCACCTCGGGGCTGAGGAACAGGCCAGAACAAAAGAAGGAAGTGGGTACAGGTGGCCCTCTACCTTCTCCAATACCCAAATCCTTCAGTGACCTGCTAATCATCTTCCTTCCTTCCCCACCCCATCCCCAAAGCTGTGCTTTAAAGACATCTGAAACTGATTTGCTCTGAGGTATCAATCTGATAAATCTCCAAGGGTCTCATCTCTCCAAGCTGTTTGGGACCAGCATGGGTGTTTGAGCCTGGATTCTGGTTCCCAGCTCTGCCACAGATGGGCTGTGTGCACTTGGGTATGTCTCTACCCCTATGAGCCTTAGGTTTCTTACCTATAAAATGGGGTTAATAACGTCTCCTTCACAGCAATCTGAATAATTGCATTTTAAAAGAAAACAAGATCTAAGTCCAAGGAATGAGTCTCTAATAGAGGAATTTCGAGTCTCAGCTGTGGATAAAGAATTCTGAGGGTAGGGCCAGGCCACTTTCTCAGGCCTCTGATTTCACACTGTGGGGTTAGTTACTTCTTCCTGAGAGGATGGCTGCCTGCCAAAAATCCAGTTTCTACATTGGAAGCTCCTCTTGCCTTCAGACTATGCTGTCTGGGGAAGGGCAAGGTGTCTGGGAGGCAGGGAGAGAGATTTATCAAGGCCCCTCCATGGGCCAGCTGCTTTGTACATATCTTATTTACTTTTGCCGTAGCTCTGGCATATCACCATTCTATCTCTATTTTACAGAGGACAAAATTGAGGCTCTGAGAGAGATCTCTGGACCTGGGTCTACGAGTAAGTGCCAAAGGCATCATTTAAACCTGGGATTTCTTGGCTCCGAAGTCTTAGCATCCAGAGACAAAGTCCCCTGGTCCTGCCATCCAGGCTCCGTTTCCCAGCGTCGGCGCAGGGGACACCTCACCCCGAGAAGGGCCTGAGGCCTCTCCTGGACAGCCGACTGCCCCTGCAGGGCTCCTCTGGGTGCACTCCCCCCACCAGACGGGCCTCCCCACAGTCTTGGTTCCTTCCCGTGTGCACCCAGCCAGGGGGCTATGAGGTCTGCTGCTTCCAGGCGGAAGAACTGAGGCCCAGGGTGTGAGGTACTCGATGCTGGCATCAACCCTGCTCCCACAGTTCAGAGAGGGCCTCAGCCATGAGCCTAGCTCCTGCCCCAGGGAATGTTATCAGAGGGTCCAGAGGGCAAGGGGAGGAGGAGGGGAGGAAGGGCAGGACAAAGGCCTTGGGCTCAGCGTGGCCTTTGCCCTTCTCCCACCAACCCCTGCCCTGGGCTTAGCTTGGGGAGGCTCCTGGGTGGGCAGCCCCAGGACTGAAGCCCAGAGATGGAGATGCTGGGGAGGGGGCCGTGTGAACTCCACTGTGTCACCCGTACCCCACGCAAGCCCTGCCCATAGGTCTCTGGGACTTCCCTCTAGACACCCCACCCCAGCCCACTGAGTTGTTCCCAAGTCTGAAGAAGCCCATCACCCTCTCACCACCACCACCCCCACCCCCAGTCCAGGCTGTTTTCAGGGCTTGGGGGCAGGGAAGGGAGGGACCAAGTGTGAGGGACTGAGGTGGGCCCAGAGATCCCTGGTTTGTCCCCTAAGCACCCTCCCATCTCACCAGCCTCTCCCTGGGGAGCCAGGCTGCTAGGAAGGCCCCATACACCCCCAGTTCCTGAGCCCATCTGTGCTACAGGCGTAGCAGGAGAGCGAGCGGCATGGGCGCCCACAGCCTTCTAGAGATTTCCCAACTCTCCCAGCAGGCTGCCCTGCTCAGGCTCTGGTCTAGACTGATCAGCAGGTGACCTTTGCCCGGCTCACTGGGCCCTCGGTGCCTGCTGCCCTGGGGACAGTATAAAACAGGTCAGAACCCTCTTGTCTGCTTACCCAGTTCTTCTAGAAGCAGCTGCTCCAGGTAATGCCCCTGGGAGGTGAGGTGAGCAGGGATGGGGAGCAGCAGAGGAGGGTCCCTGCCCGGCCCAGCCAGCAGAGCTGGAAGAGAGCTGGCTGGAGCCAAGGAAGCCATAGGCTTGACTGCACACTGGGGGAAACCGAGGCCCAGGAGGACGGTCACTTGCCCAAAGTTACACAGAGTGTAGCGGCAGAGCTGGGCCTGGAACTGGCCCCAGATTCCCCTCACTCTGCATGTGTAGGACTGGAAGAACACCCTAGTCCTACCCCAGACAGAAAAACCGAGGCCTGGAGAGGGACAGATATCTACCCAAAGTCCCACAGCATGTTAGTGGCAGAAACCAGGCCAGAACCCAGGTGTCCTGATTCCTAGGCTGGTGGGTTTTCTGCTCCATCCCATCCCCCTCTCTCTGCACCTGGGTCTTCCCGGGATCCCTATCTGAAAGCCCTTCATCTCCCCATATTAGCGTGGGAGCAGGGCCCTTCTTCTCCTGGCTTGACCCAGCTCAGGTTCCACCTAAGGGGCCACACCACTTCCCCAGGGAGGGCCCAGAGGTGGTGGGGGGACTTGGGGTGCCCCTCACAGGACACTCTCCTGCAGGAACGAAGGTGCCATGCAGCCCCGTGTCCTCCTCGTTGTTGCCCTCCTGGCACTCCTGGCCTCCGCCCGTAAGCAGCTTGTGGGGACTGGGCTGGGGGCAGCTGTCTGCCTAGAGGACCCTTGGGAGGTGGCTTGGGGATCCCAGGCCCTGATGGCTGGCTGGGCAGGAGTCGAGGGCTCCCCAGAGGTTCATCCCCCCGACTCAGCCCTGCTTTCCTCGTAGGAGCTGCAGAGGACGAGGATTCCTCCCTTCTGGATGTTGTGCATGGCTACGTGAAGCACGCCTCCAAGACAGCAAAGGACGCACTGACCAGCGTGCAGGAGTCCCAGGTGGCCCAGCACGCCAGGTACGCCCTCCTTACCTGTCCTCTGCACAGGCTCCCTCAGCACCCACCTGCCCCTGACCTGGCGAGAGCCCTGGAGGTGGGGCTGTGGCTCTCCCACGCCCAGCCAGGGCCTGCACCTCTCTGAGCCTCCGTGTTCTGGTCTATAAAACGGGGTTCCTCCCAGGGCTTTTCCAGGCTGCCAGGAGAGGTGACTGAGGCAGGACTGCTTGCCTCCTGTCTCCCCCTGGCCTCGCCTCCCTCTGTCGTCCCTCTTTTCTCCCGCAGTGCCCCGTGGCTCCATGGCAGGCCATTGCAGCCCTCACTTGCATTTCCTTTTCTGATAGTCTCGCTAGAGGTTTGGCTTGGGAGGCCCCACCTGACCGATTTCAGCCCAGGGTGTTTGTATGTGTGATTCTGCCTTGTTCCAACCCCGGGGTCCTGTGTGAGCAGAAGTCTGTCCTTCCTCTCCCACCCTGCCCCTGCCCGCTAGTCCTCTCCTTTCCCCAACCCCCTTCCCCACCTCCGCTCCATTGACGTAGCAGAGGCATTCACAAACATTCTTAGTGCTCAGAACTGGCTATGGAGTATTATTTTCCCCATTTTGCAGATGAGAAAATCGAGGCTCAGAGAGGTTAAGTGACCTGCCCCAGATCACACAGCTAATCAATCCTCTGATGATTTTCCAAATGAGAAACTGCTTCCTTCTGCCCCATCCCACTCAGAGCCACCAGGTTGTACAACTCTAGGGGGCGTCATTTGCCTAGAATAGAATAAGAGCCCTGACTTTACACATCTCCCCACTCAGTCACTCCTCTCCAGCTTGCCTCAGACCCGTGTTAGCACAAAGGGCTGCCCAACCTGGAGAAACATGGCTTGGACTTGTGCTAGGGTCCCATCACCACCCTCGGCATCTCTTCTGCCTGGGGTGGCAGCCGTGGGGGTCCCTGCCTGAGGTCTCAGGGGCGTTGCTGGGTGAGGCTGGGGTGGGGGCAGAGGCGGTGGGGACGTGGTGGGGGCCCGTGGTTGCTGCCACCTACAGAGCTCTCACTCCCACCTCTGTTGCTTCCCCCTACTGATTTACCCCCCAGGGACTGGGTGTCAGATGGCTTCAGCTCCCTGAAAGACTACTGGAGCAAGCTGAAGGGCAAGTTCTCCGGGTTCTGGGATTCCACCTTTCAGCCCAAAGCAACTGCAGGCTCTGAGGCCGCCTGAGACCTTGACACCACAAGTCCACCTGCCCGTCCATCCTGCAGGCTCTTTGGGTCCTGCAGCCTCCAGGGCTGCCCCCAAAGGTCGCTTGAAAGGGACAGCATCCTCAGTGCCTTCTCACCCCACCCTGGACCTGATCACCCCCAGGCATGCTGACCTCCCAATAAAGCTGGATGAGAAGCTGCCGTGAGTGGGTGTCCCACGCGTGCCGTGTATGTTCGGGCATGGGAATGGGCCAGGGCTGTTCTCCGGGCAGGCGCTGGACTGACTCCAACTCGGGCAGACCTGGGGCCAGTGCCCTACCCACCTCTTAGAAGATGGGTGGTGTCTGGGCCCCAGTTTCTTCATCTGTAAGGGAGGAATAACCCTACCTACCCTACTGCCTCGACAGGCTTGTGTGGAGGACCAAATGGGATAAGAGATTTGACAACACTTGGATAAATTGCCAAATGCCATGCAACATGACTTGAGTGTGTGGTCTCTGCCAGGCACTGTGGCTGGCATTTTTCTGTCATCATCAGAGTTGAGACTGTGTGTGTTCACCAGAATTATGGAGCTGACTTGCACCACCCCGGCCGCCTGGCCCTCGCAACCACACTTGAGGGAAGGAGGCCGATGGGGTGGTGGTTAGAGTAATATGCAACTAGGCTCTAGTCTTGGCTCCATCACTTTATATCAGCCTCAGTTTCTTATCTGTAAAGTGGGCACATTAATACCCCCTCCGTTGTAGATTTGTTGAATGAATGAATGAAATGAGACAGGGCACAGCACCTGGCCCATCAAAAGCACCTGGTAAACGATTGTCATTGTTGCTATAGACTGAGCCGATTGTCCCCTTGAGACCAGGACTGAAGAGGGGGGCCAGTGTCCTGGGGACAAAGAAGGAACCCAAGGTTACACAACAAAGGCTGCTTCTGTTATGTCCGCACCACCCAACAGATGTTCACGACAGAGAGTTCCAGAACCATAGACTACTTGAGCAGGCCCCCCACTCTTCCAATGAAAAAACTGAGGCTCAGACAGGTGAAGGCACTTGCCCAGTGTCACAGAGCCAGCAAATGCCAGAGCCGGACCTCAAGCGCGGGTCTGCTGCCCATATTCTGCTTAGTTACTCCTAGGCCAGGTGTCAGAGGGCTCCTTGACAGATCTTGGTGGCATCAGTACATCCAGCCCCACTTGGAGATGTCTGCAATGGAAATCTACCCGGGCTTCTCTTCTGGCCCTGCTGGCCCAGGGATCGCAGCCCCCACACCTGGAAAATATTCTAACCCAAATCTGGGCTTGACACTGCTTGTTGTAGCTCTGGATGGTTAAGAACTGCAAGCCCACTCCTTTATCTGCGAGTTAAGACACACTGGAGGGGGAGGAGGGACAGATTATCCAGCGGCCTGCACCAGGGGGAGAGGGTAAGGAAGTCTCCATGGATGCACGGCTCATAACTTTGAAGATCAGCAAAGCCACGTGCACGCACATGGGGGTATATGTACCTGAGTGTGGAGAGGGGCTGGCTGTGAACAGAGATGCACATGAGAATATGCATGCCTGCGTGCGCATCTATGTGAACTTGAGTGCCTGGCCACACACTTTTTTAAAAAAATAATCATGGATGCCCAGGGGCAGATGGGTCTAAAAAGGGCAATGCTGCCCATCCTGCTCTTCAGCCTCGGCGAGTGACTTCACACGTCCCAGCTGCAGCTTCCTCATCCGTCCCGTGGAGTTGATGGCAGTCTACTCAGGACTTCGGGAAGGGTGCAGTGAGATGACGGGTATGAAAGCATCTGGGGAAATAAACACGTGCTAATCACCTGCAGGAGGTGGTGATTATTTTTCTGACTCAGGCCAGAGCTGGCAGAAAGAGGGGGTGGCAGGGTTTGGAGCCCCGTGGGTAGGACACTGGCTTGCACAGCTGTGCCTGAGGAAACAGCGCCTGCTTCTGGGTGGGGTGGCAGTGTGAAGAGTGGTATGCCGCCCTTGTGAGAAAAGCAAAAGGAAGCATTTATTTAAGCGTTTTTTTGAATTAATAAAGGAGGAAGGAGCAAGCACTAAGCTCTTCACCTGAACCTGCCCAAATCCTTCAAGTTCGATTGCTCCTTGGGCCCACCCCAGCCAGCAGAGAGCGGGAGGGCTGGGAGAGGCTGCTGTCCTCTGCCCACAGGAACCCTGCTGGGAACAGGGAGTCCACTTCTCCCAGCAGAGCAGACCATTTCCTGACTCTCCTCAGCCAGGGCTGCAGGACTTACTGTTTGAGGTTCTTTCCCAGCTTTTCTGTCGCTTTGCCTAGTCCTCTTATTTCCTTTCTGTTCTGGCCCCCTTCGGGAAGGGACTCTATCTACTACCCGACAACAAGCAGCCAGGGCCTAGCAGGTCCTCCCACACTGACGAAAGGCCCTGAAAGGCCTAGGTTCGGAGCTGACCAGCTCCAACTGGAAAATCAACAGGGAAGTGCCTGCTCCCTGGCCGGTCTCCCTTGGAGGTCTCCTCCAGTGGCCCACACCCAGCCCCCACTCTCCCAAAAGAGGCTTTTTTGAAAACATTTTATTGTTTAAAAATCATAATTGGAGCTCCAAAAAACATACAACCCAACACGTGCATCCCACTTTGGAAACATTTATTCTAAGAAACCGACGGAAAGGGGAACCCGAGGAGAGAGCCCCTTGGGTCCCGGGGCCCACGGGAGGAGTCCCCGTGGCGATGGGCGTCTCACTGGGCGGTCAGCTGCTTGGAGGCCTCATCGATGGCAGAAAGGACGTTGGCCTTGAAGCTCTCCAACATGGGCTGCAGGCCCTGGCGGAGGTCCTCCAGCGGGGGCTGGGCCTTCTCGCTGAGCGCTTTCAGCTGCGCGGTGACCTTGGCGTAGTATTGGGACAGGGTGGCGCCGCCGCCCGCCTTGAGCTCCTGGAGCCGGGAGGCCAGGCGCTGGCGCAGCTCTTGGCTGAAGGGCGTCATCTGCACGCGCAGCTCTTCCACGTGGGCGCGCAGGCGGTCGCGCGCCTCCTGGGCCAGCGGGCTCAGCTTCTCTTGCAGCTCCTGCAGCTTCTGGCGCGCGCCCTCGCGGAGCTCCTCGCTCAGCGGCGCCACCTTCTGGCGGTAGGTCTCCAGCTCCGCCTGCCACTTCTTCTGGAAGTCGTCCAGAAAGGGCTCCACCTGCTGCTTCAGCTGCTCCAGATCCTTGTTCAACTCCTGCCTCAGCCCCTCTGTGTCCTTTTCCAGGTTGTCCCAGAACTCCTGGGTAGCTGGGCCTAGCTGTTCGCGCAGCTTGCTGACGGCGGCGCTCAAGGTGTCCCAGTTTTCCAGGAGTTTCAGGCTGAAGGGGAAGAGAGAGAGGGCCTCAGAGGTGGCCTCGCTGGCACCCTGGACACCGCGGAGCTGCAGGCCCAGCGCCCTAGCTCACCTGTAGTGAGACCTGGGCAACACCTGTCGCTGAGTGTGCAATAGCCGTGGGCCACACCCCAGCCTGCCTTTTCCCATACACTATCTCACCCAGTGCACCCCACACCCCCTCCACCACATCCCATTGTACAGGTGGACTGAAGAGCTAGAAAGAGATGCAGCTGGGTTTGGTATCCAGTCTTGTCTGTCCCCATAGCTGGGCCTTTTAAGGTCCTCATCTCTATACTTCCAGACCATTCTCCTCTCTGAAGACAGCCATCTCTGCTGCTGGGCAGGAGCAGAGGAGGTGGTTGAGAACGGGAAGGGGCTGTTGCACTTGCAGACAGAAGGCAGTGCTGTGACTCCTGACTAGGTGGCACTGCTCTGTCGCTTGCTAGGAGGCTGTGACCCTGCTCTGGGATCCCCTTCCTGTTTCTCCATCCGGGCCTTCTATGGGGCCCATCAAATAGTAGATGGGGATTCGGGCAGTCGGGCTACATCTTCCCACAGGCCTCTTTGCCCCTCAGGACCAGCAGCCCCAGCCCCTGCCCCAGGCCGGGTCCTTACTTCAGCTGTTTTCCCAAGGCGGAGGCTTCAAACTGGCTCATATAGTCTCTGCTGCTGTCTTTGACGGCGTCCAGGTACACGGTGGCTAAATCCTTCACTCGATCCCAAGATGACTGGGGTTCATCTTGCTGCCAGAAATACCGAGCCTGGCTCCCTGCGGGTGGGAGGGGAGACTCAGATCAGGTCAGCTCTGGGCCAGGATCTGAGCTGAAATGCCAGACTTGGAGGCAGGGGAGAAGGGGCTAGTGAGAAATTTTGCTCCCTGTGCCCAGGAGGGTGGACCACTGGGGTTTAGGGAGAAGGGTCCCCCTGATGGTTGGCTCCCTAGGTTGGGCGGCACCTACCCGTGAGGAAGAGCACGGCCACGGTCAGCACCACTGCTTTCATCCTGAAGAGATGTGGGTGACCTGGAGAAGAAGGACCTGGCTGAGTAGGGCGGCTTCTAGCATGCAGGAGCTCTGTGTTCCCCACTCATTCCAGCCAAGGGAGGAGGAAGGGGAGCACAGAATGGGAGAAGGCCTCAGGTCTCCAGAGCCCGGGATTGGGGGTATGAGGCAGTCTGGAGCCAGGAACCCAGAGCCTGAGCCTCAGATGCTAGAGCTGGGAGAAACCGGAGGAACCTGGAGCAGGCGGCAGCACTTACCTCAGCGCCTCAGCAGTCTCGAACAGCCAGCTCTCCCCGGCCTATTTATGTCTCCAGGCAGGGGCTGGGCTGAGAGGCTGATAAGCCCAGCCCAGGCCTTGCCACTGCTCACTGGTCCTAGCGATGTGGAACTTAAGAGTTCAAGGATCAGCCCTGTCCCTGGGGCCGGCAAATAGAGTGGGCAAACAGGAAGCTGCAGGGGCTGCAGGGCCAGGGATCAAGGGTTCAGGTGGGAGTGGGAGGGGGCGGTTGCAGGTTGGCGGGTCCCCTGGGCCGGGGTCAGCTGCACCCATCCCCTTCTTCTCGATGGGGGGGTATGTGTCCGCCATTGTCCATTGTGACAGAGCAGCCACCCACCCGGGGAGAGGAGGGAAGGAAGAAGAATACACAAGCTGGCTGGGACTCCTCCACTCAGGAGATGTCCTCCCCCACCGTCCTCTCGCATTCCAGGGAAATTATGTCACACCCACCCCTGACCCCGACCCCACAAAGGCGGCAGACAGCTCTCCCACCAACATTCTGTTGCATCCTTCATCCCGACAGGTCCCACACACCCCACTCCGGGCCGTGGAAGACCTCCCAAATCCATAAGCAAAGGGAACCTGCGGTGCTAGGGAGCTGCCTGGGGAGAGCAGAGAGAGCTCAGTGGCTCCTAGACTTTGAGACTTCAGAGACCTCTAATATTTCAATACAAATTTGAGAGACCCATGGAGCTGCCAACTTTTAATTTTGTCATGTAAAAATCTTTCCCACTGCCCCTCCTGCCCAAACCCTACCATCTACCATGACCAGCACTTCAGAAGATTTTTTAACACCAAAAAAAGGCATAATCTCAGAATAAAGAAGTCACTTGTATTGAATACATGTATCCTTGCATTGTCCATACTTATATTTGATCACGCACAGGTGAGAATGGATGCCAGCCCTTAGGGTCACTGGGGGAGAGATCTCTGGTCTGGGAAGTAGCAAAAGACCTGGTTTCTCATTTCATTTTGCCTCCAACTTGCAAAATCCTGGAGGAGGATCGCGAGCCAGTTATGTAATCTCTCTGAGCCGTGGCTTCCTATCAGGAAAATGGAGACAAGAATGGCCGGGTTGTTGGAAGACCCAGTGAGATCCTGCGATTGGAAAGTGCTGTGTGTTCGTTGGTATTTGTGGCACCATTTTGTAAGGTTGCTCCTGAAAGGCCAAGACCTCCAACCAACAGGACCTGAGTCATAGAACATGTGAATGTTCAAGCTGAGAAGAACTTTGAGATCAACGGCTCCAGCCTCTCCCCACCCCACCATCTTACA
This sequence comes from Ceratotherium simum simum, assembly GCF_057802395.1. NCBI lineage: Eukaryota > Metazoa > Chordata > Mammalia > Perissodactyla > Rhinocerotidae > Ceratotherium > Ceratotherium simum. Next base: position 67,504,851 of record NC_141906.1, read on the forward strand.
GACAAGGAAACGAGACAGTGAAAGGAGTTTGCCCGATGTCTCTGGTCTCCCAGGGAGTTAGAGGCAGGGCTGGACTTCGAACCCAGGTCTCTGAACTTAGGACCCAGGGCAGAATGGGCCCTGCATCATCTACCCTGGAAACTCCCTAACATTCTGAAGACCAGCCTGGGCCACCGTCTGCCGGATCGTGGAGTGGCAGGGCTCCAGGCCTTTCCCATCCTAGCCAATCTCATGCATTTCGCCTCAGAGAAGAAAGCTTTGGAGCCAGTCTCCGATTTGAATCCCAGCTCTGCCACTTATTAGCTGTACGACCCCAGGCAAGTTATATAACCTCCCCACACCTCAATTTATTACCTGTTAAATGAAGATAATGATAGAACATGCCATCCCCTAGAGTTATAGTAGGGATATGTATGGCAGGCAGAATAATGGCCTCCCAAAGATGTCCATGTCCTCCTCTCTGGAACCTGTGATTCTTACCTTACATGGAAAACGGACTTTGCAGATGTGATCATAAGGACCTTGAGATGGGGTGGTCATCCTGGCTTATCCAAGTGGACCCAATGCCACCACAAGGATCCTTAAATATACAAGAGGGAGGCAGGAGAGGCAAAGTCAGAGAAGGAAAAGAGAGGACAGAATCAGAAGTCAGACTGATGTGATTGCTAGAAGGGGGCCATGAGCCAAGGAATGTGAGCAGCTTCTAGAAGCCGGAAAAGGCAAAGACGCAGGTTTTCCCCTAGAGCCTCCAGAAGGAACACAGCTCTGCTGACACCGTGATTTTAGCCTAGTGTGACCCATTTTGGATTTTTGACCTCCAGAACTGTACTGTAAGATAATAAATTTGTGTTGTTTTAAGCACTCAATTTGAACATGTATGGCAAAACTGAACGGTGCCTGGCACTGAGTAAACGGTAACTATTCTATGTCCCAGAATCGCAATTTCTGGCCTTCTATCCCCTTGTTCCCACTGAACAAGTTTGCATTGTCAGACCAGAGCTAAGACCTCGGCTTCTGGCAGCAGAAGTGGGGCAAGGCAGGGAATCGCATTTTCTCCGCGTGGCCCTGACTTGCAGATGCTGAGGTGTGGGACCTCTGTTCCAGGACTACCCCCCACACACCCCCCGCAGGGGTCTGTGGGACCGTGCAGAGGGAGACTCAGCAAACAGTCTGCCTGGGCTGCCACTTGGCCAACCCAGCTTCCTGCCTGTTGTTTGCAGAGTGGGAGGGAGGCCGCTCCCCTGCTAGGGCAGCTCCTGGTGTCTCAGGCTGAGAGAGCTTCTTTTCATTTTTGGGGTAGAGCTTGTCCCAGCCAGCATATGGGGGATTTCAGAAGCTTACTGGTTGGACTCCAAGCTACTTGCCACTGTTTTACCCTTCTCTTTGGTTTATTACTGAAATAATTATTATGGCTAAATCTGGGATCCGACATTTGCATAGTTCTTTAGTGGCCAAAGCATTTTCACAATTAACTTAGTATGTTGCTGTAAGGCCAGCTGGCCAGATATTCTCCTTATTATTTTGCCTGAGAGAAGACTGCAGCTCAGAGCTGCAAACAGCTGCCCTGCGTTCTCCAGCCATTAGTATTTGGTGTTCGCAGGACTGGGAATCAGGAGGCCTGGCTTCTAGTGCTTTGATGGTGGCCTGTTGGCCACCAGCAGCAGGGCCCTGACTCCCATGGTGCCTTGTACTCTGCTCAGGACTTCTTAGCTTCCTGGCTTGGGAATTTCAAGGCATCAGGCTAGGGAGTGCTGTTTGACAGCACCTTACCAAGCAGGAAGGTTTCTTTTCTAATATACTTATTAGGTAAGTATATCTTATACTTATACACACACACACACACTAGCGTGTCTACTCCGTTTCATTGTAAGATATTTGGCTTAAACTAGCCCAAGACCCTTGTTACTAATATTTTAGAGAAGGAAGTCTTTCTGGATGGAGGCCTATGGAAATACCACCACCAACAAACTGGGCATATCTCAGAATCAGACGTGGGGTCTATCCTGTATTGTTAGAGGTGTCGAGTGCCCATGGATTGGACTAGCTGCCTAGTGGGTGAGGGCCCACCAACATAGGCCCTTAGTCCCACTACTCTCTTCCCCTGATCATGGGAGTCTCCAGAAGTGGGTGACCAAGTGGCTGGCCCTGGGTCCCCTGACACATGTGACAGTGCTGCTAGCTGACTGCAGGAGTGGATTTTGCTCAGAATGATTAGCAACTCATTTCACAATTTATGTCCCAACGTCGTACTGGTCAGTCTGCACTGGGAGGACTCTGTCCCCTTGCTTGGTCTGGCACATAACAGACACTCAACAAATATTTGCTCAATGAACGACACTGGTGCACTAACGCAAGTGTCCCCAGGATGGTAAAGAGTCATCTGAAGGAGCGGGCCTTGGGAGACTCAGGAAACTCTTAAGCATTTGGCCCTGGATCACGGACCCCGCTCAGAACGTTTCATCTGAGAGCATGTGGTGCAGGTCAGGATGGGAGACTGGGGGTTGGGGAGGTTTGGACTGATCAGGGGAGAGAGGAGCCCCCCCTCCCAATATTTCCTATTTGGCAATTTTATTGTAGCTCCTGGTGGTAAATAGAGCCCTAGTTTAGACCCTAGGGCAGGGCATTGTAACCAACCAAATGCAAGATTCTCTCCTGCCCCTCTGCCTAGGAGACTAAGGTGACGACAGAGCTCACCTGTGACCAGCATGAGCAGGGGTCTGGCTCCTTGGCAGGCACGCCAGCCTTCTGAATTCTTCATCTTTGCAGTTGGAGTTGGGTAGGGGGTACCACAAAGTCAGAAAGAAGACCAGTAAGGATCTGTCAGCATGCCTTCTATTTTCTAGAGCCCAGATCTCCAGATCTATCCAGGAGGCAATGCACTGATTCCTCTGTGCTTGTCCCAAAGGCACCTTGGCTGACTTGGGGAGAGTGGCACCTATTGCAAAAGGTTGTTACCAGTTGTTGGAAGGCACCTGGGTATACTGCTGTTTGGTTCCAGAGACACTCACCCAGCCTTCCATGGGAGTGTGTACAGACAGACGATTTCTAGAAGACCCTGCTTGAGAAGGTTCTTTTCTGTTCTAAATAGTCCCACAGTGATTTTCTAGTCCACCAGGGACTCGAAAGCCTTGGTAAGTTCCCTCCTCTCACTCTTCTTTCTACAAACACAGTCAATATTTCCAGCTTCAGTCATCTTGCTTCAGAGAAGACCTTCAATCAGCTTTCTCTTAGCCATGCCTGGGATCTTGCTGGAAATTCTACCCTGCCCTGTTGGAGTCCAGGTGTGGGAAAAGGGCAAAACTCTAGGTAAGTCCCCTTTCTATCCTAACACTTTTTGGGGATCACATCTCTGGGCTGACTGAAGTCACCTCATAAAGGCCCTAGCCTGTGCCAACTCTTTGAGGCCCTCCTTCTACTCTTTCAAAAGTACCCTCTCAAGGAATCTATTTTCCATCCAACTCAGCAAACTCAAATGCTCCCTTCTGAGGGGCAGAGTCCAAGCCAGGTACCTGCAGACACAGTGTGGAGCTGAGTTCCGGATTCTAGAGAATGCTACTTTTACAAGGTGGGGTGAGACAGTGGATTGCTCAAAGTTCCACTCACACTTGGTAGACAGACTTCTGCAGCCTCCAGCGTTCCAGCTTCTACCCAGCTGGATGCTTCTCCCAACTAGACTCTGAACCACGAGGCAAATAATATATCAACATAAGATCGTAATCAGGTTTTTATTTTCACAATCCCCTACTGTCCAACTAAGTTACTAAGTTGTAAGTGCCCATAAAGAAAGGACTAAAGGTCTTATTGCAACTTGGGTCTGGAGGTTTTTTTAATCCTTTTTTAGTTCAACATAAATGAGAAAGAGAAAATACTTCTGACATTTTCAAAGAACAGAAATAGGAAAGTATATTCATATACATTCAACATATACTGCGCATATTGGTTACTACAATACAAAGCAATGATTTTTTAAAAGTGTAGTTCGCAAGATGGCACGGTTAATAGGCTCACTGGCTTCCATCTGGGTGGTTGCTGGGGGTGGCAGTCTGGTCTTCCATCGATACAGTACCACGTCAATGGAACAGGCTGAGCTTGGGCGGTGTGGGGGCGGGGGGGACAGCTGGGGGCATCGAGGTTGCAACGAGCCCCGAGAAGTCAAACAGTAGCTGTTAGGGCTTTCTTGGTAGCCTCTGTCTGGTGAGTAGTTGGTGGCCCCACCAAGTGGAGGGGAGATTGGGGACCATAGAAAAGATCCCGAGAAAGACTCTTGCTCTGCAGAAATCCACTTGAGGGATATTGGGTCCAGGAGCTGAGCTGCCAATATCAGTGAGAAGGACAAGCTGCATGGGGATCCCGTCAGCAGCAGCAGGATGGCCATGCTGGGCACCCGCTTTCTTCTGTGCAAATTCAGGATGAAAGACTAGGAGGGGACTGGGGACCTTTTACTCTCCTCTCCCAGGAAAAAGGATCAAGAGTCAAAATATTTAACATCTCTTTCTTGTTTTGAAGATCAGAAGGAGATAACCCAGATCCTCTGTCAGCCCCCAGCCAGCAGAGAAGACTTTGGTTTCTAACAGTGAAGAAAAATAAAGATAGTGACACAATAGCTATTGCATATGCACTGCTTCAACTGGGGAAAGGAGACCACTATGTCTGTCACTGGTACAAGAGAGAACTGGTCACAATTACAATGTCTAAATAAAATACTTGGAACAAAAGGTGCAAGTCACAATTCAAATAGAACAGAATCTGGTTAAACATTTCTCTTTAAAACAAAAATTCCTTTTGTTTTTATTTATTAATAATAATAACAATAATAATAATAATATCAACATTTACCAAAAACAATTCCTACATGATACAGAATTAAAATAGGGGCTGAGGATGCCCAGGGAGGAGGAGAATGTTAGGAGAGAGACAAGACTCGAGACAACCTCCTATTCTTCTTGCTTGTGACAAAGAGGCTGAAAGGGAAAAGCATACATAGATATACATATACACGTGTGTGTGTATATATATATATATGTATATATATACATATATGGAGACAATTCTTTTTACAGCACAATATAAAATGAGGATGAAAGGTGACACAAAGCATAGTGCCCCACTGTTGGGTTGGTTCAGTCCATGGGTAGAACCAGCAGGATGGTAAAGGGAACCGACTTTCCAGGTTACAAGAGGGGAGCTGAGTATGCAGCAGAGAAGGCTCACACGGAGACACTCTAACCAGCACCCCATCAATGCCAGGTCACTTGCAGCCTCCAGGCTAACGTTCTGATCTGACCTTGGCTGGGCCAGACATGTTTCAGTGGATCCCAGCACTGAAGACTTCCCCAGGTTCCACTTTTGCTCTCCAAGTGCCAGAGGCCATCACCCCTACCACTCTCCCTTTCTCCAGCCACTACAATTCCAGAGGATGTTCTCCTTTAGAATTTGCTCCTGTGGGGGAGCAATGCAAGGCCCGGAGGGTGCTCTGTGGGTGGAAGCTGGGAGAGGAGTGGCTCTGGGTCCCCTGGCCTCTGTACTCTAACTGCTTTGCCCTTCTGTCTCAAAAAAGAAAAGAAAGGGAAAAAAAAAAAAAAAGACACAAAAGAAAGAAAAAAAGAAAATCACCTCCAAAAGAAAACATATCAAAACCAAAACAAAAAACAAAATAAAACAAAAACAAACCAAAACCCAAACCAAAGCAAACCAAAGCACCAACTCAAATACACCAAATACGCTTTCACAAAAAGTGGCGAACATGGATTTCCTGTTTATTTCCTTGGTGACTTGGTCATACAAGCAAACATGGCAAAACCCCCTCAGAACCCAAAGAACAGCACACTGATGAACCAAACGTGAGGAAAGGAGCCACGACACTCTGGGTGGAGAGAAACACAACGGCAATTTGGCGCAATGCTGCTAGATACTGTTGGTTTAAAGTCAACCTCTTCATTCCCGAGCTGTACACAAACCTACAACAGAGCAGACACACAGGAGGATTAGTCTCCAAAAAGAACATCTCAAATATTCAACTGAAAACTTTTTTATAAATGCAACTGGTTTACTTTACCTCAGGTATTTTAAGAGGTTTGCCATATTGAGGCTCTAATATGGATTTGCCAGATGGCTTAACTTGCCTCAAGTCTTTTCTGTCAAAGAGTTTTGAAAGACAGACCCAATACTATGTACTTTTAGGCATTACTCCAGACAAACTGGTCAATTTACCCATTTTCTACCACCGGCCTCTGATCACCTATTCCCCCTGTCTAGGATATTCTGCCACAGCACAGCCTTAAAAAATATGGCTGCACATGTTTTCTTGCTGGGTTTTATCTTTCAGGACTGAGTTCAAGGACTGCCTTCTTTCCTTATTACCCTGGCCAGGGATCCCCTCTGTCCTCTGAAGCTGTAGCTCACTGACGGTCTCTGTGAAGGCTACAGCACCGATAACACACGTGCCTCATCCCCCATAAGTAAACCAAGGGACTCTGGCCAGCATTTCTTCTGTATGCCCCCTGCCCACACCCCCAAACCACTAGCACAGTGCTTAATGAAAGAGCAGGAAGATGCAAAGACCATGAGGGGAAGAGTGGCATTGTCGACCTCACTGGCTACCACACATGCAAGGAATCCCCTGACAGGATCAGGAGCTGGCACTGGGCCAAAGGGCTGGTCTGGCCCTGGCCAGGGTGATACTCACTCTCCATTTCCTGTTACACGCCTGCCTGTTCCATGCTGAAGGAGACCTCGGGGTGCTTGTAGCTGAGCAGAATGTCTGTAATACACGTTGATGGATAGCAAGAGGAGTTTAAATGCTGGCTGCCATCAGTCAGGTCTGAGTGCTCATGACCTCCTAGACTCTCCCCGCATTCTGCACGACCAGAAAGAACATGTGAGATTTGCAGGGAACTAGGAGGGAAGGTGGGCAAAGGAGAGAGAGGAGGAAGAGAAGTCTGAGCACCCTGTAGCTGACTCCCAGACCCAAATCCGGGCTCGTAACAGGCCCTCAGTGTGTTTAGTGACTTTGGGGTGGGGGCCAGGATTCTTCCTATAGTCTCTAAGTGTTTCATTGTTCCCTTTTCCTTCACTGTTTCCCACCATCAAGCACTATCAACTATGGTAGTGTGAGAGAAGACAACCACCACTCCTTCTGAAAGACTTAGCTCTTTAGGGGAGAAGACAACTTTACTGCTAGCAGACACTGATTACCGGGAACTCTCTGTGTTCCAGGCATTGTTCTAAGCACTTTAAACTCACTAAGCCAGTTAATGTCACAGCACAGTCTAGGATATAGGCTCTACTATTTCTGCCACTTTACAGAGGACAACCTCAAGCCTCAGAAAGGTTAAGCTCCTTGCCTGTGGAGCCTGTAAAGGGTGCAGTCACAATTTACTGCAGACCTGGCCATTTCCAGGGCTATGCTTCATATTTATTAAGACACCTTCCCTTTCTTGGTTCTAAGGAGAGGTAGAAATATTCCATTAGAACACAATGCTTCTCATCAGAACCAGAAAAAGAGTTATTAAAGGACTATCTTCACACAGCATCACAAACAGAAATGTGACACCCCTGCTCTCAACCAGAAGACATGCTCCTTCAGGCACCCACATTCGGGGGAAGAGAAGTGGGGAAGGGTTTTGTGTCCAGAACCCCATGGGGATGCTGTGGCTCTGCCTTCCCATAAACTCTTTATACAGAAGAGGGGAGCAGTCACTGGTGAAGATGGCGGGGGGGCCCTCCAGGAACTTCTCCAGGGTGCCCCACGTGTAAGGCCCCTTACCCTCATTTTCCCCATCCTGAAACTGCTGACTCCCCATGAGCGAGGACTGACTGAGAACTGCATCCGACATCCGGGCAGAACTAAGTGCTTTCCCAGCCACGAGACTCATTCCTGGCAAGTTATCCAGCTGCACCTGCAGACAACATTAGGAGAAGAAGTAAGGACACCAGACAATGTGCCACTGCCAGGTGACCCTTAGAGATAGCTGTTCCCTCTAACAGCCCAGGGAAAGAGCAGTCCCAGGCATCACTCCCAAGCAGTACCATCCAGACTCCCTTCCTCTGCAGTGCCACCCAAAGGGGGATGCTGCAGTGGCAAGAGTGTGGGAAGCTGCCTCAGCTTTCCCCCACAGAGCGGGTAGGGGTGGAGGAGGGCGTGGTGAATCTCAGCTGGTGGTCAGATGCCCTTGACACCTACATCGCCTTTGAAAACCCTATTTCTGACCTATCCCCATCACACTATCACCACTAGGAGTCTGTGTTAGGACACCAGTGTCCAATAGCACTCTCTATGAGGAGGGAAATATTCTTTATCTGCCCTGTCCAATACGGAGCCACTAGCCACTAGCCACAGTGGGTACCGAGCACTCGTAATGTGACTAGTGTGACGGAGGAACTAAATTTTTTATTTTATTTTGTTTTATTTTACAGACAGTTTCCGACTTAACGATGGTTCGACTTACAATTTTTCAACTTTACAATGGTGCGAAAGCAGTAGGACTTCAGTAGAAACCATACTTCAGATTTTGCATTTTGATCATTTCCTGGGCTGGTGATATGCGGTACAATCCTCTCTCGTGATGCTGGGCAGGGGCAGCAGCCGCAGCTCCCAGTAAGCCCCGCGATCACGAGGGTGAACAACCGAGACACTGACCCCCATTCTGTACCCAGACAACCATTCTGTTTCAGCATAGTATTCAATAAATTACATGAGATATTCAACACTTTATTATAAAATAGGCTTTGTGTGAGACGATTTTGCCTAACTGTAGACTACTGTAAGTGTTTTGAGCACTTTTAAGGTAATCTAGGCTAAGCCACGGTGTTCAGTAGGTTAGGCGTATTCAATGCATTTTCGACTTAGGATATTTTCAGCTTACAATGGGTTTCTCGGGATGTAGCCCCATCATAAGTCAAGGAAGATCTGTACATTTAAATTTGAATAGCTACATGTGGCTAGTTGCTACTGTATTAGGCAGTGCTGCCCTAAGAGTCTGCTGTAGGAAAATGAAGCTTTGCTGAGCCAGACTAGCTCCCTTTATCTGAATAAGTTCAATGTAGCTACCAGAAACCTAACTAAGAGCCTAAGGGTTCACTTGCTGGGGCTTGAGTTTAGACTGTTTGGGGAGAAGTTCAATAACTAAGACTAGAGGGAACAGATGATAACTACCCTTGATTCCTCAGTCTAAAATTTGGGGTATAGATTCTACTGGAGTTAGGGACTGGTCTGTTAGGGTGGTCCGAAGACATGCTCCCATAGTTCCCAGAGGTGCTGGACTCTGGTTGAGAAGAATGGAGGAGTAGATGCTACCCCACATTACTAAGTTCTGTTTTCAAGGTTGGGACTGGTAGGATCCCACCTCGTAGAAGCAGGAGGAGACCAACATACGTAAGCATCATCGCTGTTCTGAATCGTGTGGTGTCTCTGGAGGGTCCGGGGCCTGTGGTGCTCATTGACTGAGGGGCGTGCTGGGTACCCAAGTCCATTGTGATCTGGCAGCCCCATTGCTTGTCCTGGAGAACTTCTATCCATGCAGTTCCCTATGACAGACTCTGAGGAGACAGAGCAAAATAGGGTCAGCAGACCTAGAGTTTCTCCCCACACTGTCAACTCCCATCAAAGAAATGTCTTGCAAGGGACGATAAGCAAGGGTGAAGACCACATGTGCACTATCTGCTAATCCTCAGCTGGCTGGTGATGGCGCTTAGAGGAGCCTGGAGCAGATGGCCAACCCTAAGTCCTCCAGTGAATATGAGCCTCTTTATGAAGGCATCATACCCTTAAGAGAAAAATCCCACAGATCGGAGGTTGGCTGGATCACAGTGAACCTTTCCTTTTTTCTTCATTTCTCTGTTGACTTGACAGTGCTATGTTCCCAAACCTAGACGCACATAAAAATCACTCTTGGAGCTTTCAGGAACCTCTAGCCTAGGAGGCCTCCATTCTGTGGATGCTTTTTCTCTCCTTCCTTGGCTTCCATCTCAGTGTACCATCCTGCTCCTCTCCTCTACTTCTCAAACTACTGCTCCCAACTCCTTTCATGGCTCCTCCACTCTTTACAAGCAAGCATCCTTTACATTTCTATCCTTGATCTACTCTCTCTTCCCACACTTTGGCAATATCATGTATTTTCATGGCTTCAACTATATTGCCTCTATGTAAGGAATTACTGAAATGCTCTTTTAAGCTCCAGATCCATAATTCCAACTATTTACTACATATCTTTCCCTGGATAGCTAACCAACATCTAACACTTAACATGTCCAATTCCAAACTCATCGACTTCCCTCACAAACAGCACCTTTCAGACATCCTTGTTTGGGTGTCTATTTTCCTAATCTTCTGGGTGTGAGTTCGTAGGGTCCCTGTTGATTCCTTACTTCTGGTTCCACATCACCTTAAGTTTAAAGAATCTACCTCCGCAATACTGGTCACTTCAGTCCCTTTCATTCCAATCTCACTGCTTCCACTGAAGCCCTATTACCTCTTGCCTGGATTACTACAATAGCCTCCTAACCATCCTTCCACCACTACCCTACAAAGATTAATCTTTCTATAGGGAGCCCAAACACTTCATTTTCACAGCAGGGCCCCAGCCTACCTTCCAATGAGTACCTCACACTACTCTCCCCTATATTTTAAGCTCTAGTCAAATGGGACCACTTAGCTCTTCCTACCCATTCACAAGTCTGTGCATTTGCTCTCACTGTTCCCTCTCCCGAAATGCTTGATTCTTCTACTTCCATTCCTGCCAATCCAAATCAACTCATCCTTCTAGGTCCACCTCAAAGGTTTTCATCTTTATGAAATTTCCCTTTCAAATAGAAATAAATCTTTTCTTTGTTTTGTTTGTTTGTTTGTTTTTGTTTTGTTTTGTTTTTTGTGAGGAGGACCAGCCCTGAGCTAACATCTGATGCCAATCCTCCCCTTTTTTCCTTGAGGAAGATGGGCCCTGAGCTAACAACCGTGGCCATCTTCCTCTATCTTTTCTTTCTTTAAATGTCAGAAGACTTTACTGGACTCTGATTACTCTAACATTATTCCTGGTACAATGTTCAATTGTGTACTTCTCTTAATCATTCATATTAGACTGTAAGTTCTTTGAGGACAAGAATTGTATCTTACACATGTCTGTGAGCCTTCAGTGTTCCAGAACATTGCCCTATACTCAGTATTTAATAATTATCTCTTTAACTGAAATTAATAAATGCTCTCTTAATACTGGTTACTAAGTATAATATTGGTCAGAGTCATGCAACCCTATGGACTGGATTTTGGAGAGAAATAGGAGTTCAAGAGGAGTGAATATTTCTTCCTGACCAAGGATGGTCAAGAATAACACACCTAGGTTGACAGGATCCTCCTGGTAGCACTTTTGGCTCCAGTCCTTAACAGCCTGGGATGTGAACATATGTTTTGTTTGCTTGGTTGGTTTTTTTGAGTTAAAGCTCCTGGCAACTACTGGGCTTATCTCCTGATGAACTGGACCTTGGCAAAACCAGGTTTTAAAAATGATTTTAATAGGAAACACAACCCTAATGCTAATTAGCCCATTCCAACATCTATTTGAATAATGAAAGCAAAATGTACTGCTTGAGTATTGGGTAAAGGGTTTCAGGTCTCTATATTCAAATGGTCTCCTATAACAATCAAGGTTAGGCCTGGGCTTAGGGGCTGAGGTAGGAAGGGAAGGGAGGGGAATTAACTGACATGCATGTTGTTGGGAATGCAAACATTCTGGAGAAAAAGGAGAGGGGGAAAGTTTCCCAACTACCAAAGATAAAGGTAAGTGAGAAATTCTTTGAAAGTTCTCTGAGCAAAGAGGCCAAAGGACCAGCCAGAAGGCAACTCTTTTGCTACTGAAAGCTAAAAGCCAGCAGAGAGAAGACAAAAAAGTCTACACCAAGACTTGCTTTGTGGGACTATGTCGCCCATTCTACCTACCTAGCCCAATTCCTCTCAGTGGGCACTGCTCACGTGCTGGCCCCAGGGCCAAACAAAAACCACTGGCAGGAAGTGATGCAACACTGGCTCTGTGGAGCAAGGAACTGGCTCTCTGGTCTGCTTTCCCAAGAAGCAACACAAGTAGCTGCTTTTTACTTTCTCAAAGTATTTTCTAATGCCTATATGCTCTTCTTTGATAGCTAACACCATCTACTCAATTCTTTTTTTCTGGATAATAATGCTGGATGCAAATCTCATCAGTTGCACCCCCTTGCTCCCCATAAAGACAAACATGACACCTCTCCTGTTTAAAGATTTTTTTGTGTGTGTGTGAGGAAGATCAGCCCTGAGCTAACATCCGTGCTAATCCTCCTCTTTTTGCTGAGGAAGACCGGCTCTGAGCTAACATCTATTGCCAATTCTCCTCCAAAGCCTCCATTTTTTCCCCCAAAGCCCCAGTAGATAGATAGTTGTATGTCATAGTTGCACATCCTTCTAGTTGCTGTATGTGGGACGCAGCCTCAGCATGGCTGGACAAGCAGTGTGTTGGTGCGCGCCCGGGATCCGAATCCGGGCCACCAGTAGCAGAGCGTGCACACTTAACCACTAAGCCATGGGGCCGGCCCTGTTTAAAGATTTTTAAAGGATCATTATCAAACATGAGGAAGGGGCAAAGCTAACAAAATGTATACATACAGTCCTGGTTCTTGATATTTAGCTCCTTCCCACTTCTTCTAGAGGGCTCAATGTGTGTGTTTGTTTGATATGTCTGCTGTCTCCTTTCTCTCTCTCTTTTTTTGAATTTATTTTTATTCCTGAGAATGGGGCTTCTCCAAATCCAAACACCCACCCCTCTTGTGGGCCTGCCTTTGGGAAGGTCACATGGATCCTGTCCTCCTTTGTCAGCTCTCTTCCTAGCCTTCAGGCCTGGTGCCAACACACCTGAAAGTGCCAGCAAGACAGAGCAAGCTACTGCTTCACAAATCATTTGGTGACCCTTCCTGACTCCGCAGCCAGAGCTCATGAGCACAAGCTCCGGGGTCACGAAGACCTGGGCATGGATCCCAGCTTCCCCAGGATTCCTGCTGAGTGAGATCTTGGGCAAGTTACCTGACTTCACTGGGTCTCAGTCTCTTTATCTGTAAGACAGGACTTCCTCCACACGTATGTAAAGTACTGACTAGAACTTGGTACACTGTAAGAGTTAGTCAAGACTGATACCCATCTCAGCAATGTTATTTCTTTTTTTTTTTTTTTAAAGATTTTATTTATTTATTTTTTTCCCTCCAAAGCCCCAGTAGATAGTTGTATGTCATAGTTGCACATCCTTCTAGTTGCTGTATGTGGGACGCGGCCTCAGCATGGCCGGAGAAGCGGTGCGTCGGTGCGCGCCCGGGATCCGAACCCAGGCCGCCAGCAGCGGAGCGCGCGCACTTAACCGCTAAGCCACGGGGCCGGCCCGGCGATGTTATTTCTGAGTGGATAAGGACATACTGAGCCAGCTGACAAAAACAAACAAAGAAACTGATTTTTATCATAGAACCCTACTTCCAGAATTATGGGGACAATTTACCCATGTGTTAGTGAACAAATGAGTTACTGAAACTTTAATTTCCAGAGAAGAAGTCTCTGGTTTAGGAGAGACCAATGCAAGTTAAGAACTAGATGAAAAAGAAGCTTATTAATATGAGTTGGGTAATAAACCAGGGTTCTGTCTGCTCAAGTTTCAATGTAATCCATAGGTCAAAGATCTGGAAGGGCTAGCACCTTCTGTTTGGCAGATATACTTGGAAGGTGTAGAATGGGAGACAAGGAGGCATAAAGGAAAGAATATAAGACTAGGGAATCAGAAAACTTGAAGTCAGGATCCAGCCCCATCACCAACAGGGTGTCTGAACTTGGGTAAGTCATTTAATCTCTCCTAACCTTAGCTTCCCTATCTGAAAAATGAGGGTTGTCTGGGGCTCAAAAGACAACACATGTGAAAGCGTCTTTCCAAAATTGTCAAAGACTACGCAAGTATTTTCAGTAAGAATCTTGACTCCTGAGTTGAGAAGTCTTTTGTGACACTCTATAGATGAGACCCACTGACAAGGTTAGGGGGGTATGAGTAGACTAACCCACCGACCAAGGGACATGAAAATTAGGCTCAAATCTTTGGCATCTTTTACGCCAATTCAGCAGCCACAGGAATTGTCAAGCTCACCAAAGGATATATAAATAATGGGGGAAGAAGACTGCTGAGAGGAGTGTTCTTGGGTATTTACCAAAGCAGAGCCGGGAGCATACTGAAGGGAGGATGATCCTCTGACAACAACAAGAAAAAATTCACAAATGGACACAATGCACACCACCCACCTGGCCAGGGAACTCTGGGGCAGCTTGCACAACTCGCTATTGAATCTATCAATGTTGACTTGTCCTTACTCATTTACTGGGTTTCAAGAGAAAATGAGAGAAACGAGATGCGTGTATATACCTCTTCAAGATCCTGAGGAAGGAAGGTAGACCTACCTGGAGGGTAGACCCTCCCAGTGTGTCATCATTTCACCCCTCTATGAGGCCTGAGGTCCTCTAATATTGCTGCAGCTGACCAGGCTCGGAGAAGAGGACGCGGTTTTCTGTGTGAGTTCAAGTTGGTAATCTCACCGTGTAAACTGGTTATGCTGTTGTACTTATTTATTTGCCAAGTGAAAAAAATCAAGTGTGTGTAATACTATAGAAGGAAGATAAACCTTATTTCTACTTCTAGAGTAGCAGATAGGGAGATTATAGGCAGGTGGGGCATGGATAGCCCTTTAACTTCCACACATTTGAAAGAAACCTTTGGCATGCTGCCTGCTCAGTGCTCTGGCAGTGCCTGGCCCCACTGATTGGTGGCAAACAGCCATAAAGGAAATAGGTAATCATGGACACTGATATGACGGCACTTAATCTTCCTTGACTAATGCCAGTGATCCCTGTTCATCTACCTTTACAAAATTTTAGACAGATCACAGTAGCTCTACTCTCTATAATTATACCTCTTACAGCACTCATTACATAGCATTCATGTTTATGAGCTTGTCTTCCTTTCCCCCAGTGGAGTGTAAGGTCTCTGAGGGCAGGTTCTTTATCTTTTCATCCCCGCATTCCCCACAGCACCGACAACAGAGTCTTGTGCAACCTAGTCATTCAATAAATTTTGTTGACTTTGCTCTATCATGGAAATAACAGATGAAGTGTTTTGGGACTAGTGTGAAACTACACAGAGATGGAGGTTATCATTAAAGGAAACTGCAGGCATTCCTCCCCATCCAAAGAGATAAACAAGGGTGAGCTTCCCCTGTTGGCCTGCAAAGGGGGGTTGTTGGGGAGTATAGCATTATAACCCTCTCTTGGCAAAAGTGATAGCAAACTATCCAATGATTCCTCGGTATTGTAAAACCGTGAGCTCTCAAGATTTTAAAAGAATAGAATCATGTCAGGTTAAAGCAGGAAGAGATTGTGGAGCCTTGGTATCTACTGTAAAAGGGATTATAGCATATATGTCCCAAGGTGGCTGTGAGAAATAAATGAGTAACTAAGTCGAAAGCACCAAGCATGCAGCAAACATACTAAAGACATGAGTTCCTTTCTCCTCCTCTTAGGGGGCACTTAGCCCAGATATCTCATTACACAGATGAAGAAAGGGAGGGCAGATCATAGACCAGGCCCATGGTCACAGAGCAAGCTCAGTCACTGAAGGTAAGGACAACAGGGACGCCTCAGGATAAGACATTGTTTTAAGCACGATGTACATCCCCAAAGGGATTTTAACTCGTTAGTTAAAATCGGGGAAGCAGTATCGGGCTTCCCCAGGCCATTGATTTCTCTATTGCATTATTTTACTATACTGGATTCTAAATTCACATAGTTATAAACTTGAGGCTTTATTCTTTAAAGATAATTATATATGTGGTCTCAAAAGTCACAAAATAGGAGTAGATGTCAGAAAGAGGTAAGGTGAATAGTATTCAAGCAACAAAAAAGCATATTCTGTAGCTAAATTAAAGAGTACATTTAGAGTAAACTGGGTAGAAAGAAGGAAAAATAATCTCTACAACACATTAGCAAGAAAGGCAGGAGCTAAGAGTACAGCTTCTAGAAAAGCTCATGTCAAAGGTCAGGAAAAAAAGATTCAAGAAAAAAGAGGACTTTGGGGGAAGACACTGGCAAAAATTATAACGAGGCAACAAGGACAGGGTAGTTTTGAGCTGAAACCTGTAGGATATACTTATGACCCGATTCTTCCAGAAACCAGAAGAGATTCTGTAGAGGATAATGGCGGTGATGGTGGTGGATGTAAGAAGGCTGGGAGAAGGAAGAGAGAGAGAAGTAATGACAGTAACTCAGCTAGGGGAAGAAGCAGGAGAGATTTGTCAAAAGAATCATAACCATGAAGTTTCGGCCTGAAGTAAAGGCCTGAGACTGACAAAAAGGGGTATGACACAGACTGACTGACAGGTCCGTGTACTGATAACTGCTAGGAAAACTGAGCAGTGAGCCACGATTCTTGCGGCACATTGCAGCTGGATCTAGACCAAACTCAGGATTCAGAAAACCACTGCCCCTAACTTTTACTAATTCCTTCATGTACACTGCACTCAAACCAACCAAGCCTGCTTGCCTTCTCACCAAAATATCCCTGAGACATTCGCACCCACTGGTCTTTCCTCAGGCTTCTCCCCTAAATCCAAATGGCAAAATTCTCTTCATCCACCAAGACCCAACTCAAATGCCACTTACTGCTGAAACCTACCCTATTCCTCTGACTGAGAACTAATCTCTGCCTCCTCTGTGCTCCCACAGGACTTGTACCAACCACATTCTGCCTTACTTTAGGTACTAAATAGACCCCAAGTCTGCCGAAAGGAAGGTTCCTCTGACAATTATGGGACACAGGCGAATTTGGGCCCTCCAGGCTTTCTGTACATGGGTGTCTCACAGGAGGGAAAAGTAAAGAGAAATCAGAAGAATTTTTGAAGAAAACTATTTCAAAAAGTGTTTTAATACACAGCAATCCAGGGTAGGGGGAGCAAGGAGTGTACACAATTTGCTCCAGCCTTGCTCTCTCCTCAGGGACTTGCACACCCAGGACACACTCAGTAAGCATCTGCTGGAGTGAAATGAATAACTCTGGGCTTCCGCTGCCACTTACTAGCTGTTAACCTTGGGGGCAAATTACTTCACCTGTGCCTCAGTTGTCTCATTGGTAAAATAGGAATAACAAGAGTTACTACCTTACGTGGTTGTTGTGAGGATTAAATGAATTTATACGTGAATAGTATTTGGTGTTTGGCACATGGAAAGCACTAGAGAAATGTTCGCTATACGCCTTTTTACGCCAACTATAGTATGCTAATCTGGTGAAAGCTTTCATTCACACAGGAAGCTTTTCCACAGCATCCCTGATACCACCAACCTGCCTCTGCTAGACTACTCTCAGCCACAGGAAGCTCTCAGGCTCCTGAAGCAGTCTATTCTAGAAAGTTCTTATACAGGTCTTCCACAGGACTTGAAATTTCCTGCAACTTCTATCCTGATCTTGGTTCTGCTCCATAATATGAACCCAGAAGGGTCTAATCCTTTCTTCTATCTAACACGTATGGTGGTTTCCTTAGTTTTTTCCCCCCAAGCCTAAACATCCCCAGGTCTGTCAGCCATTCCACATATGGTCTGGTTCTGAAACCTCCCATCAACCCATGTCCACCTAAAAATACAGCAGCCACAAGTGGACACAATACGTCTGACTGGTACAGACCTCCAAAATGGACGGCACCCATCTGTTCAAAAGCCTAGGATTTAACTGGCGTTTTATGCAATCACACATCCCTCCCTATCAGTGCTTAATGAGGACACCTGAAGGCATCAAGTCTTCTTCACATAAACTGATTTAGAGCAAGGTCTTCTATCCTGCACTGTGCTATAGGACCTAATTCCCCTACGAGTTGAGTTTTGTGTGCTGACTTTAAAGAACAGGGCAGGAGATGCAGGTAGCTCCAAGAAGGGAAGAATGGAAGAAATGTTCAGTTTCAGAGTTGTATATTTTATAGATAAACTCATTTTTCAAGATCTATGATGATGGGTTCGACATCAATCCAGATTTTGTCTAGGATGAATGCTATGATTTCTGAGTATAACTTACTGATGGTAATCCTAATCTCCTTCAGAATGAAAATGAATGTACTCATTAATTATAAAGTTATTCAAAATGAAATGACATGAGGCCCCTTATGATGCTGTAATATTCTGTATTTATCTTATTAATCAAATGATCAGAGTAATAATAATACTTCATATTATTTATATCATACATTCGGATTATCAAATGCTTCTCTCTGTCACACACACACACGCAAACATCATGTATAAACCAAAACACATATATGCATGTTTTAATCTTCATAAATACTCTGCAAAGGACCATTATTCCTCCTGTGCCTTTTTAGCAGATGAGGAAAATAAGACCCCGAGGTCTAAGTGACAAGGTTATCGCATTCATGATAGAGGCAAGTCCAGAACTGAGGTGTTTGACTCTTCATCCAACACTTTTCACACTAAATCACATTTTCTTAGCACTGGCTGACTTTTTTCTATTGCAGAAGTTAAAGTCAGCTATTTTGATGACAGTCAAGAAATTCTGGATTCTAAGAAACCATGAATATGGGAAATAGGCAATATATCTTACTGACTGTACTAAGTGTTAATTTTCTATCACTATCTTTTAATTTTGAAAACAGACCCCTTACCCACCAACACCCACTTCCTACACGCTTCTCCCCAAAATGATCCTGAAGGTCTTCTCAGGAATTCCTTTTCCCTTAGGAACACAAGAGTACCAGCTGAAAAAAGATAACATTACTGAGTTAATTGAATTAGGGCAGCTTGGCCAAGGACTTTTACTTTGAAGGGACTCTTACCTCGGCTGGACACCTTATTTCTACTGAAAGCAGCAGTTGGCTGATGTCGGTACAGATGTATGCCCAATTCCTGTATATGACTCACAGTTCCTAGTAAAGATTCAGGGTCCCCAGGTCCGCCAGTACTCAAGAGCAGGGGACTGTCATGGCAACCTTTGGTCAATGTATTTGAACTCTTCCTGTCTGGAAAGCCATCCTTGGCCCCCTCACACGAGCACTCCTCTTCCATGCTCTCTGAATGCATGAGTGTCGGCTGGTGAGCATAACCATGGGTCGGGGTGGGTGAGGAAACCTGGGAGATACATTCTTGCGCCCTGATTTGTAGAAGATGCTGGGGGCTGGTATGGTGGTGGTGGTACGAGTCAGCATTTTGATATGGTAAAGCCTGGCGCTCTGTCATACTCTGTCCCCCAAGATTGGCAGTCAGACTCCCAGCATCCCCCTGGTTCATATGCCTGAATAATTCTTGGTACTCTTGCTGCTGCTGCTGCTGCTGTCGCTGCTGCTGCTGCCTTTTGATGAGCTGTGCAAACTCTGCTGGGGGCAGCCGAATGTCCGAATGGCCAGTGAGCGAATGTCGGGGAGACAGCAGTCCTTGAAGGATGTGGGGTACCTGCTGGTGTCTTGTGTAATCCGGCGGTGTGGGGGACAGCAGGGCCTGCTGTAGTGCCGACGTGGTATAGTGCGGTGGCTGCTGATGTGCACTGGGAGGGAAGGTGGGGAATTGGTCATGTGGAGGGACTTTCAGGGCTTGGGTTGGAGGGAACCCCACTCCTGTTGAAGGGCTGTAGCTGCTGGGGGAACCCCGGGACTGGTCCGAAAACAGATGGGGGTGTAAATGCGCCTGGTCGTAGTTAGCAGGGGAGAACCGATTCACGTTCAAGCTGCAGACACAAAAGGGAGTGAGTACCAGGTATCCAAGTCCGCTAGACTCCCCTAGGGAATAGCTACTACTCTTCCTCAGTAGGGAGCCCCCAGTGGAACAGAGAACTGTGGCGCGACAGGGAAGATGGGGGTGTATGTACCAACCCTACTCATCCCCACACTCACTTATCCAGTAACTTCCAAGAGACCTAGGGCACTGTATTTAACAGATCCAGCTCTAGCTTGAAGGTAGCAACTTGGCCTATTTTACAACATCACTTGAGCTATTAACAGGGACCAATCTCTTAGAATAAGAGTGACAGAGAGGGAAAGAATCCTATAAGAACAGACAAGGGAAACTGGCACTTTTATTCTCTAATAGGCTGTTTTCCTCTTTGCAGACAAATAGGAAGGTAGCTTTTGTCATTTTCCTCCTCTGTCTCAGCATTTTGATCCTGGGTCAATAAATAGGCTTCAAGTTCATCCCAAACCCACCACCCTGATTTTAGAAAAGGTGAAATGAGCACAGCCCAGTCAGACTCATTCTTCTTCCCTCCTCCTCTCTCGCCCTGCTAAGGGGCCTCCTCTCACCTGGAGTGCCTGAATAAATGGCTGGGTGACTTTAGGCAGCCTTACCTGTGGGCTTCTGCACTGTCAGCACTCAGCTGCTTGGACAAGGGTCGGTGCCCGTAGCTGAAGGTGGCCATCAGGTTGGTACGGTGCTGCATCTGAATCTGACTGGCACTGGGGCTGATGGAGATGCCCCGCCCAGCAGAGCCTGCAGCTGTCCCAGGCATGTTGCTGAGCATGTCAACGGGCTCCTGTACTTGGATGGTCACCTGCTGTGACTGGGTAGACTGCTGTAGGCCCAAGCAGGTTAGTGCCACATTGGGAGGAGGGGAACAGTTCTCAGGCTGCTGCTGGAAGACTGCACTGCGGGAGGGTAAGCCTTGAAACTGGGAGGGAGACGCAGCACCTGGAGAGAAAGGAACCTCAGAGTGACCGAATGCCCAGGTTACCTGCCAGTTGGAAGTAATGGGAGCCAATGAGGATATTCAAACTGGATACCAACTAGAGCAGTGCTTCTCGAACTTTGGTGTGCATAAGGCTCAACTGGAGGACTTGTTAAAATACAGATTCTGGGCCCTACCTACAGAATTCTGATTTAGTAGGTGAAGGTGGGGCCCCAAAAAGTTGTATTTCCAATAAGTTGCCCTGAAAGCTGGTCCATGGATTATGCTTTGAGTAGCTCTGATCTACGGCAGTGCTTCTCAAACTCTAATGTGCATACAAATGGCCCGGGTATCTTGCTAAAATGCAGATTCTGATTCAGCAGGTCTGGGATGAAACCTGAGATTCTATTTTTCCTGACGATGTTGTTGGTCAGGGAACCCCACTCTGAGTAGGAAGGGCTAAGCGACCAATTCAGACTCTTCAGGAGATCTAGACTGTGTGGTGTTACTTAAGAGATTACCAGTTTTTTGGAATACTAAACCCTCAGAGTGCTGGTCTCTGAAGACCCATACCAATTAGAGTATATTCATCTTCACCTCCATCTAAACACCCACAAGACGAATGGATAAAGAAGCTGTGGTATATATACACAATGGAATACTACTCAGCCATAAGAAACGATGAAATCCAGCCATTTGTGACATCATGGATGGACATTGAGGGTATAATGCAGAGTGAAATAAGTCAGAGGGAGAAGGTCAAATACCGCATGATTTCCTTCATTAAGTAGTAGATAATAACAACAATAAACAAACACATAGGGACAGAGATTGGATTGGTGGTTACCAGAGGGGAAGGGGGGGAGGGAGGAGGGTGAAAGGGATAATTCGGTACATGTGTGTGGTGATGGGTTGTAATTAGTATTTTGGTGGTGAACATGATGTAATCCATGCAGAAATAGAAGTACAATGATGTACACCTGAAATTTTTACAATGTTATAAACCAATGTTACTGCAATAAACAAAAAATTAAAAAAATAAATAAATAAATAAACACCCACAAAAGAGGATTCACAAGGACAATGGATAACCAATCGGAGGCATGACAATAAGGAAGGTTCTGGTAGTAGCTTTTTATTTGGTAGAATTGGAGGGGGTTTTATGAAAAATGTCAATAATGGTTAACCTTTATTGAGAACCATTTTTTGCCAGAGACTATTCCAAGTGTTTAACATATATTTATCAATTAAATACTATTCTTATCCCTATTTTACATTTGAGAAAGCTGAGGTACACAGAAGCTAAGTAACTTACCTGAAATTTCACAGCTAAGGAGTTGGTAGAAACAGGATTCACATCAAGGCAGTCCGGCTCTAGAGCCGACACCTTTAAATACTGTTATTCTGCCATTCAAATCAACCACTTGTGGCACTCAAGACTAAGATTCATTTTTTCCATATTCATTTCATGACATTCCATGTTCAGTCTAAGCCCCTCCACTCACCGTGAGACTGGATCATGGCACTGTTCATGGGGGGAGGACTATTACTGGGTTGTCTGAAGAGATGGTTGTTGGGGTGGTTGGGGGGTGGACTTGAAGGCTGAATCCTTAACCTTAAAAAACAACAAAACCAGATAAATAATTTTCTTGAGGTGACAATATAACCTTGAAGTTAGTTTCAGCCATACGATACACACAAGCAGAAACTACTTTTTTAGTTTTGATAAGCCTCCAGGCTAGAAAAAAATACAAAAAGCACCCACCACAGCCTACTTAAAACCTCTCCACATCTTATTTTACCAGAAAGACAAAGAGACAGGTCATTGTGGGCCTGTGTCTGAGCTCCTGTATTAAACGTCAGATTACTTTGTTCATGGGGCTAAGAAAATGAAGCGGCACAGGAAGTCAGGATTTTAGGAAGGTTGCTGAAATTTAGATTGGTTTCTCTGCTTTTCAAATAGGTTCTTCCAAGACAAATGCTAAAGTCAGTCAGTATCTCCCATATGAGTCAGGCCAAGGACACCAAGCTCTAGAGACAATGGCTTAGGCATGAAACAAAATGATTCATTACCTCTGGAGTTGGTGGGTGAGGAGGGCTGGCTGATTTTCACATGCAGCCTGAAGAGGTGGAGAAGGCTGAGGGGGGCAGATAGAATCCTAAAACATATGGGGGAAAGGAGAAAAATAATTGTGAGCTGGAAGATTAATCAGGGCTATTCTCAGGAAGAGAAGAAACAGAAAGAACTATCTGTGACTGAGATTCATGCTTTTGTTGTGCATCAAAAGGTGTGATGACCTTTACTCAAACATGTCCACCATAAGCATAACTCAACTCCACTTTGCCCTGCGTGATCTCCTCCAAAATTTACAGGCAAATCAGCCTGAGAGCAAACTCCAAACAAGTTGGAGAAAGCAAAGAGGGAAGGCCTACTTGAATTTGTTGCTGGAGAATTTGATGGTGCTGCTCCTGCTGGTACAACATATGCTGCTGCTGGGTCTTCTCCAGGGTTCTTTCATCAATCTGCCCCCCGTACATCTTCTGCAGCTGCTCACACTCCTGAAGGGAAAGCAGTTCATACAGATGGGATGTAGCCAGGCCCACCCCATACAGCGATGTCAGCAGATGCAGATCTGCACCAAGGTCTCATGGGCAGAAAGAGCCACAAGAGAAGAACAGTGTCCTTGATGAGCAACTAACCTATTTATATAGTATTTGTATACTAAATACATTCAAACTCTGTTCTGAATGAACGAATGGAAAACACCAAAGAGGCTTGTGTACAAGTGTCTGATGTGAAATCTGTGTACAAAAGAGCACGTGCCACTCGAAGTTTGGTCACCAGGAAGGCAGAGAGGAAACTGGCCCTTTATAGAAGCCTGGAGGTACACTTCCTTCCTCTGGGAGCACCATTCCACACCAACTGGAGTATATGCCAGGTGGTAACCATGCAGAGCAGGCTCCAACAAGACCCATAAATCATGAGAGGAATACCAGGGTTGCTTAGAAGTACCTTCCCTGGTGCTTCCCACTGAAAGCCAAGCCCAGAAATTCCTCTCCAATGAACTACAGAGACAGGAGGAAAATTTAGTCCCTTCATGGGGTAAGCAAATTTGATTCTGGGGAAAGCTGTACATAACAAGAAGTCAGGAAAGTGCATTGGAAAGCTACATGGTTTTGAACCTATAAAACTGCAGTGCTGCTGACATGAAGGGGGTAGAAAGTTTAACACCCCAGTCCTCCTGCAATACTGGTCTCTGTTACCCACGCTTCTCCAGAGATGCCTGCCATCTCTTCCATTACCTGCTGCAACTGTTTGATGCTGCTGTTGTTGCCCATTTTTTCCAGGTGAGCTTTGAAGGCCTGGATGCTTGCAGCCCCATCTGAGAACCGGCGCACAGGGGAGAAACGCTCCGTAGGGAGGTGCAGGGTGTTGGAGTCCTTGTAGGTAGAGCTGAATACATGGGAAGAGAAGGTTAGGGGCTTGGACTCAAGGTTTTTGACCAAATCACCTAGGGACTGCTGTTCCAGGTGAACAAAGGTGGCTGGCTGCACGTGTGGCCCTGCGTACTATGCCATTTCCGAGCCACCTCCAGAGGCCAGTCGTTTCCCTAGCCTGCTTCCCTTTAGAGGGCTCCAGGTGCACATCTTCCATTGCCACTTACCTTTAGTTGGCTTAATTTCCAAGCCTGGTGAGGTCCTGGGATCAAACACATCCAGTTCTTACAAATACACTAGGTCAGCGAGAAGAACTTCTCAATATCTCCCAGGCCAAGCTGTACCGGAACTCTTGCTTTTATAATCATGTCTCTATCTAGTGCCTTTAGAAACCTAAAATTCACTGTTTGACCCAAAGTTTTGCCTGAGCAGCAATCTCCATATGGCCAGAGGGAAACCAGTCAGTTTTGTGGTCAAAGGTCTGGCTTGGAACTCAGAGGTTCTGTGCTAGAAAATGGAGGGTGGAGGTTAAAGTGAGGGAGAATGGATATTTCTGATCCTGAGATGGAGACAGCACGTTCTTAAGGAATGTGGGCCTCAAGATCCTGCAAGTACCTGGTCAATGTGAATAAGGTTACCTAGTAGGAAAATTAACTTCTCAGAGCAGCAGCCCTCCCAACCTCCTAATGAAAGCGTCATGTGATCACCTTCAAAACCCCCACAGTGAAGTCAGAACTTAGCCAGTATCTTACAAAAAGAAAGAACAAGCTATTGATAAAAAATGCCTAAGCATCAGCGTTAGAAGCTAACACCTGTACTTGTTACCTAACCAGAAAGAGATGTGTATGGGTTGAGGTAAGCAGATAAAAGACTGCCAAGGCAGCATTCCAGCAGCTGATGGAAAGGATCAGGGTTTCATGTTCAGGGCAGAGATGACATCACACTGAACTATGGGTGAAATGCCAGTTACTCATTCTGGACTGAAGCAGAACCAAGGCTAAGGAAGCGGGTTAACAAGCAAGTTCAAATACAATGCAGATAGAAAGGGACTAGAAGGGTCTGATGACTGTGCAGAGGGGTCAAAAGAGTGCTGGCAGTAGGTAAAAGCCCTCTGCCCTCTTTTTTCTAACAATGACTTCTGTTTCAGACTCTACCTGAAGCTTGACACAGCAGTGAGCTAATGAAATGAGCACGAACGTATATTTGCTTCAGTAACACAAAAGACAAATGATTTCGGCAGACACACTCCAGAAACAGTGATCATGAAAGCTGCTTTCAGGAGCATTTCCTCAATCCTTCTTAGTTCTGTTTCTACTTCAGGTGTTTGGAGTTAAACCAAGCAAATACTATTTTCTCCTAAAATTTGATTCTTACTCTTTCAATATTTTCTGATAACAGACACATTTCTGATTCACTCAGAAAGCTGTGTTCTTCGAGTAGTTAATACAGTCACTGCACAAAACCCATTCTCTTCCATCAGAGCAATATTCCCAGGTTCAGGTATTTCACGACTTTTCCAGAAGCTCAGGTTGTGAAGAGACTGATACCCATGTCAGTCCAGCACAGTAACTTCAGAGGAACAGTTCTGATGTAGTTGCTCATTTTGGAAGCACTGACAGTATCAGTTGTGTTTTATTTTTATTGGCAATCATGTTCAAACTCAAGACAGCCGCACGTTAGGCTGATATTCCCACTACACTCTTCAAACAGGGACTTGGCTCCCCACCTAGATCAAATCCATCTTGTGTTAGTTTTTTAAAAATTACGCTTTAAAAATTTAATTTTAAATTACACACTTCCACAACTGAAAAGGTTGATCAGATCTCTCTTCTGTCTCCATGTTGGACTTCTTCTATTATACCCCAGAAGAAGATACATGTGCTGTTCTTGAGTCATTTCCTCCAGAAAATGAAAAGAAATCAATAATCTATCCAGGCCACCCATTTTCTGTTTTACGGCCTTGGAAGGTTTCTCTTTCCCTCTGCAGACTACCTTTAGTCTCTTGTGTTGCCCTATTTTTATGGTAACCCCATCAAGACATGCTGAGTTTGCATAAATGCCTCACCTTACACAATCTGCCACTCATAAAGCATTCATTCCAATTCAAACTGGCTTGACCACAGGAAACCCTTGAAACACTCTACCAAGAGTGTTCACACGCAAACAGACAGCAGACAGATTTCCAGCCTTGACAATGACTGTAGGCAGGGTGGAAACCACACAAACGGAGCTCTGGGCCAATATGGCATTCCTTTAGAAACAAATGTAAACAGGATATAGGATCTGTGATAAAGGCTGACTGTGGAGATGGGCCGACCTTCATATTTCCCTGATAAGAATACCTCCTGAGGAACACAGAATTATACAAGGATACCCAAAGGACTTAAACGAAACAAGAGACCCTGACAAAGGGCTGAAAAATTAAGTCTCAGGCTGTGGAGGAGGGGAAGATAGAAACAAGGAGAAACAAAGTAATAAAGCATCTATTAGGTAATAGTGTAGAGCTCAGAGTATTGAGAAATCACAGAAAATTTATGGAGTGGAAAAGGCAGCTCTCCAATAATCACTCAAAGTACCCTCTGATGTAGTACTCTAACAATGTAGGTCCTGAAAGATTTTCCTTAGAAAAATTCTGTCTTCCTGTGCCACCAGAGTTTTATTTGAGAATCATCATTCCTGCTACTCCTAAGAGACTTTTTTACTAAGTTACTCATGGTTGTTTATAAAAGCTTATCTTCCTTCTTTCAGAGTTCCAACGTGGCACTAATTATGTCTCAGTCTGCTCAGAGTTCACCTGTCTCTGCTAATTACATCAATGCCCAATGGCTAACTGGCCACAACAAAAACATCGTGTCAAGCTTGCCAGTGTGAGCTGGTTGCAAGATTTAAAAACAACACATTTATAAACTTAATTTCCTTAGAATCTGACTGCTTTTCAACCTTCCCAAGTAAGACTGATTTTCATTGTCCTCCCACAAAGATTGAAATAAAATAAGCTCTAGCAATTGGTGGTGGCTTTGAAAGTGTGGCCCATGAGCTTGGGGACAGCTTCAGAATAGACACAGCTAAGCTTTTCAGTCATCAAGGTATTCACAGAAGATAATCATCTTCTTCATCTAGCAAAGTGTCATTCCCTTCTGCTTCCAGGCTTACTTGGATTCAATTTTGTGAAGTTTTCTTGGCCAGGAAGGTTAAACTTGTTATTTCTTCAAGAGAATGAATTATAAATGTAGCAAAGATCTAGCAAAAGATTTTGCCATCAGAATATTGCAAGAATGACTTCTCAAGCACAACATTCAAGAGGATGCAATATCTCTGTTCTACCATTCAGAAAGGGATGTTTCTTCCTCAATATCCAAGCTCATTGTTCAGTGGTAATACGATAAGAAATTCTCATTCTTTTGAAGGCGATGGGTTATTAAAGGTCAAGTCTATTGGTATAGCTACAAATCCTCCTATTTCTAGTTGGCCTTCTGAGAGCTTCACCTCCTTCCAGTTTTCAAGTTCAATTTCACCTATGAGTTAACATCTAGAATCATGAGAATAAACTGCAGACAATAAACATGTCTACCAGGTAATGCCAAAGAAGAACCTCATATTGCCCTGTGCACTGCTTAGTGCAAGGAGCTGAGAAGATGTAAGTTCAGGATGCTATTTAAAGCCTCGATGCTGGCCACCATCACTGTAAGACTAGTCAGAAGGGTGTCTGTCCGGTGAGCCTCAAGGAGCTCACATAGCTCATGTGGCTACTCACCGATGCTGATCAGGTACCAGGTGAGGGGGCCAGACCCGGGAACGGAAAGGCTGCTGTCCTAGCTGCCGTTGTAGGTCCGGTGGGATCTCAGCTGTAGGGTTGGTCATGGCCAGTGTATGTCTTTTGGACCTATTTGCCAAGTACCTGCAACAAGCAGGAGCACATTTCATAGTAAAAAAGACAGACAGGAATATTCCTCAGCAAGAAGCATTAGAAGTTAATCCAAAGCACTCAGAATGAAATACTGCCAGAGCTCAAAAAGGGCTCGAGGGCAAACAGATCCCTAACTAGATGAAAGTGAAACATGTCCAACTGGCCAACAAAAGTTGGCTAATCATTGAAGTGGCTGAAGTTTGGACCTAAGAGTGGCCATTGAAAAGAAGAGAGAAAGCAGATGTAGCTCACAAAGAGGATCAATTTTCCTTACTTCACTCCATTTGACAGAAGAATTTATTTTCTACTTATTAATTTTATTCCTCTTTTCCCTCCAAATTTCCAAAAATATAAGTCAGAGGAAATGAGCCCTAAGGATTATTCCTAGAGATGAGCCAAAGGAGATATTCAGAAGGGTTCCACATATGTCTCTTGATCCCACTGGCCTCCAGGTTTTGAGACTGTCCCCAGTACAAGTCACAGAAAACAGATCCTTCCATTCAGGGATAGTGAGTTCCAAAACCACCCCTTCCCTCATGCCTCACGATTTTAACTTAATCATCAGAGAAGAAAAACTGATGTTGTTCCCAGGGAACCAACATTCTCTAGAGGATGAAGAAATGAAACCACATGAAATGTTGAGAATTGTTTTTAGGAGGAAAAAAGGCAAGGCAAGAAAATAGAAGTTTCAAAAGCTGAAGAGTTGACAAGCTGATGGCTTTTATTCTGAAGATCTTTCAGATCCACTACTTAGTCAATACCATTAATAAGGTATCGGTCCCCCTTCGTCTGGCTGATGATTTCCTCCACCACTGCTGCTCTTCTGGGGTATGCATAAAAGAAGCATTATTCCTTTTCACTACATCAAAACTGATGGGAATTTCACCCTTTAAATGTTGGTCTAAAGAAGAAAGAAGCTGGAGCTGGAGGAAGTAAAGTCCAAGATAAAGAAGATAAAATGAATATTGCTAATAAGGTAATTATGGTAGGAAGGCAGTAAGTTTCCTAATTTCTCTCTCCTTCATGATACCAGCAGGGCCCATTTACAATTTTATATACCTTTTTATCAACAAACTATAGAAACAACGGCATCAAGAGAATAAAGAGTTACTATAATTTTTCTTCTATTGGCTAAGCTGTAGAAGGAGCTGGCCCACCTGCCAACACCCGTTCTCCACTGGCCTTTCCAATGGGCCCAGCTTCTTTTTGAACAGCAGCTCTCACACAGAGCTACTGGGGGAGGAAGACAGTACTGGCCAGCAACCATCAGGTTCTTAAAAAGTGGTCTTATTTCATTCTTAACTACTTTGCCCACTTAAGCTAAAAACAGTTAACAGACTGTAGAGTAATTAGTGGTATGTAAACTTGCCAAAGAGTAAGCCATTAGTGGTTTAATATCCATTTGATAAAGACACCCAAAGTTACCCCAAGAGCCCAGGAAAACCATTTTATTTCAACTTCCCTCAAGGAAAAAACATATAATCTTGAAGAACACCTGTATTTCTGGGAAAATACATGCTGGATTCTGGTCAAACCCCCCTCCCCGGAAAATAAGAAAGACAACTCCCACAAGGAGGCATGCATGGAGCTGAGGACCATGGTTAATAGAACTGAGGTAAAACGGACAGTACAGCATGCCTGATGGTCACTGCTGTTTTCTGTGAATTAGGCATCTCTCAACAGGTTTCTGCAAACAATGGATATTTGCATCTGTCCCTGGCCCGAATTCCATATTCTTTTTTCAATATCTCTTTGTTGGTACAAGGGGATGGAAGAAGCACACAGCAAACAGTACAAGAGGTATTCATTCTCCTGGAAAGGAAGAGTCCATGCCAGAGGTCCATGGCCAGACTAGCCAGGATCACTGTCATCCCAAATCTCCAATTCCTTTTCAGTAAACAGTTCTTGGCAGGTAGGAGCAGGCTTTGTGCCTTGTGAATACTATCAGAGTTGCAATATGAAGGCAGGGGGCAAGGAAGGAAGGAGGGAGGAGAGAAAAAGTTCTTATGGTTATTGCTGTCACTTAGGGGACTTCCAATGGCGCTTACAGAAATGAAATTTTCTGGGTAGTCTTCTGTTACTTCCATGTGGGGAGGAACATGCCATCTGGCTTGAGCAAAGAGACCACACAAATGTTGAAGCTGCACTGTACCACCTCCTTGGGCAGAGGTGATTTTTCGTTGGTTGCAGGGGGAGCCTGCCCAAGGACGTTCTGCAAGCACTGCCAGATGCCACATTACCTCTGCACAGCTTCCTGATCTGGCTCCCCATCCGAGCTCTCCTCGTCCACAGGGGTAACTGCTGGCACTGCCTGAAGAGAGACAGGAAGGAAAGACTCAAGGTACTGCTTCTTCTGTAATATCTCTTATTCTAGAAACTGGACTTGGGGCAGGCCTTTCTGTTAATTTTCTTACTTACAAAACTTTTCTAGGACCCCTGGGTTATTGAGAGCTATCATATATCTTTCTACTTTTCCATTTTTACCCTGCTCAGGTGATTTTAACTTGGATTTCTTCCGCTGCTTCATCTTCATTCATTCATTTATTCATTCAACAAACAGCTGAATACCTACTATGCTCCAGGATAAAAATGGGAATTAACAAACACAGTTCCTGCCCTCATTTTACAGTCTAGTAGAAAATAGAGACAAGTAAACAGACAATTACAAAATAGCAAGTCCTCTAATGGGTCGCTTGGGAATTGAGGAAGGCATCCTGGAGGAGGTGACACCTAACCTGAGACCTGCAGGATGAATAGGAGCTAGCCAAGCAAAGAGGGAAAGAGGTGCCAAGCTCTGAGGTTTCTAGGCTGAGAGAAAAGAGACGGCTTGCAGGTGTTTGAGGACCTGAAAATATAACAGAAGCTTGTTTACCTGGAATGTCTAGGAACTGACCTGTTGTTTCATATTAATATTATTTTCAGAGTTTAAATGTCTTTAACTCCAGAAAAGCAAAACAGTTCTTTCTTTCTTTCTTTCTTTTTCTTTTGCTGAGGAAGATTAGCCCTGAGCTAACATCTGTGCCAATCTTCCTCTATTTTGTATGTGGTCACCGCCACAGCATAGCTTGACGAGTGGTGTAGGTCTAAGCCCAGGATCTGAACCTATGAACCCAGGCTGCTGAAGTGGAGTGCACGGAACTTTAACCATTCAGCCACAGGGCTGGCCCCCAAAATGGTTTTTTAAAAGTACATTTTAGTACATAACATATAATTGTGTAATTGCAATTCAATGCTTTAAAAGAGTCGTTACCCACCAAAACATATAAGTGAAATAAGACCACCACAATGCATGCATTACTGTGACTCTTGCCATCTGCATACGGACTGGAATGCTGTGCGTCCTTGATAGCTACTCAAAGCCTGGTGGCTCATATTATCAGCATGTCTCAGGCACTAGAGCAAAAAATCATACTTGAATTATTATAAAAGAGCATTTTTTTAATGGACGATAATTATAAAACAAAAACAAAAAAAACTTTTGGAATAATTCCATTGTTTGAATGCTTCTAGGGTTTCCAGATCCCTTACTACAGTTCTACAAGGCTGGAGTGAACAGGGTTAGGCAGGAAGTGGCTGTAGATGAGGCAGGAGAAAAATACTGTGGCCAATTATAAATGGCCTTGAATACCACATTAAGAAGTTTATTTTGAGGAAGGGCAGTGGTGAATCACTAAAGGATTTTTAGCAGGGATGTGAGTTATAAGATTTATATTTTAGAAAGCTAGCTTGCTTTAGTCGCAGTGTGAAAAGGGCTGGTGACAGGCATTAGGAGACAGGACTGGAAGCAAGGAAGCCAGTTAGCAGGCCATTGTATTCATCTAGGCAAAGGATGACAGTGGCTTGAGCTAAGGAAAGGGCAGCGGAGACGGACAGAAGGAAGATATTTACTTCACAGGCAATGGATAACTGATTTGATGTGGAAATAGGGAGAGAAAAGAGTTAATACTCCTAGCTTGTGTACCAGGACAATGACAGTACCATTCACTGTTACCCAAGAGGAGAAACAGGTTTCACAGAGTCAGGATAAATTCATTCTGGGACATGTTGAATCAAAACTGCGAGTACTTTTAGGATAACCAACTAAATTTGTGCAGTAGGCAGTCGTACATACAGAAGTATAGAACTCAAAGAGCATTCTGGGCTGCGGAATCACCTGGTAACTGAAATTATGGGAATGGACAAGATCATCCAGAAAGAGTATGTAAAATGAGATAGAAATAGGGCCTAAGATAAAACTCCAGGTTTCACCAACTTCAAGGAACAGGCAGAAAGGGAACCTGAAAAGGAAAGACAGGAGGACAACAAGGAGAATGTAGTATCACAGAAGCCAAAAGAAGACAGTATTTCAAGGAGAAAAACAGTCAACAGTGACTAATACAGTTGGGAGGTCCAAAAAGATAAAGATTAAAAATGTCCACTGGATTTATCAACAAGAGCTTGTTGGTGACCTTGGCAAAAGCAGTTACAGTGCACAGAGTAAGTCACTCCACCTCCCATAACGCTGTTCCTGATCTTTCACAACCTGCATTGATCCTGCCCATGTGTGAATGCCTCTGCCACCTACTAGTCCATGGTATTCACTCTGGCACTTAATCACATATGGTCTTTTACTATTACTCCAATACTTCACATACATTGATCTTGTCTTCCCATATTATAAACTCAGTGAGGCCAAGAACTATGGCTATAATTCTTTCCTTTTCCCGACAGCAGTGTTACTAAAAGTGTGGCCCATGGACCTGTGCCAGTCCACAAATTGTTTTGTTACCAATTCATGATAAGGTAAGTACAGAAATAGAGAGTAAGCTTTTAGAAACTTTTATAGCGATTTAACAGAGAAATTTTGTCTGTTGAATTGAATAAAATATTTAGCCATGTGTTTTGTATGTTTTAAAATTTTCATTTCTCTAATAATTAACTTTTATTGTATTTTACAAAAGTATTAATTGATGATAGATTGAAAGGGAAAAAAGGGTCCTCAACTAGAGATACGTTGAGAAGCACTGCCCTAAAACACCTGGTAATGGCTATGGATATCATTAGTACCCAATCTTATGGTACTATGAGATTGAATGAATAAATGAATGCATGAATGAATGAATTTACCTATGACAGGAAAATAACCAGAAATAAACAGAACCCAGGGGAGGAAAAGAATCTTTGAATGTGACTGTCATATAAAAAAGATGGGATTGAGAGAGACCAACTGACTAGGTTAGAGCTTGTGAAACCCAAATAACCAAGTGATCCAGGTTATACCAAAAATGTGAGGTAGTGTTAATCAAAGAAGTAAGGGTTGGTGAGAAGGCAATTTCGGAAACCAGTCTAAAAAGCAATTAATTCCAGAGACAGCTGTTAGATTCCACTGCCCTCTGGCATGGAAACGTTATCTGTGAGAAGGCTATGAGTTAGGCAACTGCCACCCTGCCTCAAAGCTGGCAGGACTACAGTTGTACTTAACTAGGGGGTCTATGAGGGGCCCACTGAGAATGAGGCTCTCTCCAGGAGCAGGCTTCAGTGTAGAAATGATTTGGTTAAGTAAAGAAGTCA
Source organism: Ceratotherium simum simum (assembly GCF_057802395.1). Lineage (NCBI taxonomy): Eukaryota > Metazoa > Chordata > Mammalia > Perissodactyla > Rhinocerotidae > Ceratotherium > Ceratotherium simum. The sequence continues at coordinate 67,538,433 of NC_141906.1, forward strand.
GCTAAAAATTAAGACCAGAAAATTCTACAAGCCTGAAGAAAATGGGACTACACTAAGCATCATAAGTTTGAAGAAAGAGGAAAATTCAGACGTTTAGGTTGCAGACTCTGGGTTTCCAACCATAGGCCCACAACCTCTTGATCAAAAGCCTCTGAAAAAGTAAGTTGGGATCTGTGCTGCTACTCACTGGTGTCATGGTGACAAGTGGGGAGGGTCCCCGTGGGCGCTTCAGCAGCTGCTGGGCATGTAGTTGGATGTTGGCTCCTCCATCTGATGCCCTCCGGCCAAGGGGGCCCATTCCATTCAGCAGCTGTAGGGTGGGCGGCTGTAACAGGGACTGCTCCTGTCAGGAGTAGGGCAGGAAGGACAGATTGGTGGGGTGGGGGGAAAAGGAGGAGAGAAAACAGCAGTTCTCTAATCTACCAAAATTAAGGGATCCTCTGATCCTGATATAGACTAGTGAAATCTTCCCTCTCACCTGAGCTGCAATGCAAGAGAAATCACTCTGCTCTATCAGAACACCCTTAAATCCTGGGGCAGGTCCCTCAAAGGAAGCTCAAATGCATTTCTTCTGGGGCAAGCCCTCTCCCGTATCCAGGTACCTTGTACTCAAGCTGCCCAGTCGGTTGCAAATTTTGCATGGGCAACAGGTTGTGCATGAAGTTCATGTTAGGGGCCACCTGCAGGAATGGAGCCTGCGGGTTGACTCCAGGAAAGCCAGGTAGGAGCTTCTGCAGATCTTCCATAACTTCCGTGCTAAAAGGAAACAGGATGACAGAGAAGTTTGGTTAATAATCTTACTCAAAAGTGCTTAATTCCCAAAACTGATGAAACTGATAAGTTCAGTACAATTTACTTTATTTTTTTACTTTCCTCCTAAATGTGTATTTCTCTCCAAGATCCCAAAGCAAGTGGAAGCCGAGTGTGTGGAATTTGGCTTTCTGCTATTTTACTATTTGGGACTGGGGATCGCTGTTCTTCATTGACCACTCATTTAAAACCAACAGCTCTGAGCCAAGAGGAAACACTGGCTCCAGTCCTGTTCAGGTTTTCAAAGCCTGGAGGTGAACAGCAAGTTTTGGAGGACACAAGCCATCCACTAAAACAATGGTTGCCCGAAGTAGCAACTGATTCTCCAGGGAAAGAATGCAATTACTTCTGTCGGTGCTGATAGGACAGATAAGGAGTGGACGTGCAGGGCTGTCCTGCTCCAACAGTAGGGTTTATAGCATACTTTAAAATAAGAGATCTTTCCACTAACAGAGCAACACAGGACTCCACCCCTTTGCAGCTGACACGAGCCAGAATGTTCCCCTATTGCCTGTTTGATTGTGGGCCGAGAATGAGAAACAGAAAGCCAGCAAATCAGCAGGCCCAGGAGGCTTTTTTGGAAATCTCTCAGAGAAAAGAGGTATTTATAAGAAAACCGGCTTTGCCCTTAGTTGACTTTCAAGAGAACTCTTGCCGCAACCTTCTCTTCCGTATTCAGTGAAAGAAATATCCGGAAAAGCGCTAAGGCTATTTTTAATGTCAAGAGTCTTCAGGGGCCGGCCCCATGACTTAGTGGTTAAATGCGCGCGCTCCGCTACTGGCGGCCCGGGTTCGGATCCCGGGCGCGCACCGACACACCGCTTCTCCAGCCATGCTGAGGCCGCGTCCCACAGACAGCAACTAGAAGGATGTGCAACTATGATGTACAACTATCTACTGGGGCTTTGGGGAAAAAAAAAAAAGGAGGATTGGCAATAGATGTTACATCAGAGCTGGTCTTCCTCAGCAAAAAGAGGAGGATTAGCACGGATGTTAGCTCAGGGCTGATCTTCTTCACAAAAAAAAAACAGTCTTCAAATGTAGAACAAAAACGGAGAGAGCCGGCCTTCAGGACATTTCTCCAGTGTGAGAGCATCAGGGAACATACTGAAGGACTGTTTTGGGGAAACACTTTGGGAAACTGGTACTTATTCGGTGTGTTTTCGGATTCTTGTTCACTTAATTTAATTTTTAAAGATTTTATTTATTTTATTTTTTCCCCCCAAAGCCCCAGTAGATAGTTGTATGTCATAGCTGCACATCCTTCTAGTTGCTGTATGTGGGACTCGGCCTCAGGATGGACGGAGAAGTGGTGCCTCGATGCGCACCCGGGATCCGAACCCGGGCCACCAGCATTGCAGCGCGCGCACTTAACCACCAAGCCACAGGGCCGGCCCATAATTTTTAACATATATAAATTACATTATATAATTTGTCCTCACTTTCTAGATGAATTTTGCATTAGAACATACGCCAAACAACATCTTTAAAAGCTGTCAAATGCAGATAAACTTTAAGGGGTACTTTTATGTAACTTAGATCAGAAGACCTCAGTCTTTGTGGGCAAAGATGCTACCATGCTCTTCGCCCAAGTATTGTGATTAATTGGCTGATGGTGGCTATCAGCCCACCATCCATTAGGGAAAGCTCTGTAATTCTTAAATCAAGTCTGATCTACCAGGGACCCTGAACTGGGTTAAAAACATGTCTTGGCCGCTGGATTAGATCTCATCTAGGGGATACAATGAAGTAGGAAAAATTGCCATGGAATGAACTCAAAGTCAGGTGGGAGTTCTTCGCCCTGGTGTTATCAGGGCTGTTGGCCAGATACTCACCGTGGGTCAGCCACACCCACTGTGTGCCTCCTCATTGACAAATATCGGACCAACGCTTCAGGGGAAGGCTCTTCACCCTCATCACTGTCCAAGTTCACTGTTCCATCCGGCTGAGGTGGAGGGAAACACAATCCAATTACAAACAAGAAGTAAGGAAAGGAAGCAAGGATACGGGAAAGAAAGTGGTTTCAGCTGACAACTATCAGAGGTTGCTACTTGCCTCCACAATTTGGTTCTCTGGGTTGATCAGCTGCACCTGGGGAACACTGATGTTCATAGTGGTACCAGCCTGCTCCGCCTGGAAAGTAGTACATACGTATATACACACACCTTAAAAAACTAGATGGAAATAACGATAGTCTTTCAAACTATTCTTGATCACTAAAGTCTATGTTACTCCTTCTGACTCTGGTTCCTCTGCCCTCAGAAGCTACAAGGAAGCATTCTTTAGAGAGGACAGTTTCTTTCAATGATTTGCTGTTTCTTAAAAAAAAAAAAAAAGCAACTATAGTCATCCATTCCGAATACAGAAATACCCTTCCACCCTCTCTGTCAAAGAAAGGTTCAGATCTTTGCTTGACCTCTGACAAAGGAAGAGATAACAGATGGGAGGGGACAGAAGTAAGGAAGAACAGGAAACTCTCTTGACTTAGCGTTAGTGAGCAATGGCTAACAATTCCCACCCACCCCCAGCCCCCGGTATCACTGTCCTGAATCAGGTCACGAGAGTTATCGCCCACCTGGATATTGACTGGTGTTTGAAAGGCCATGGTTCGGGGCATGCTAGGAGGTGCTCCGACACGCAGGGTTTTATGTCTCTTATGTCGATCACACAGCAGGCTATAGATTGCACTATAGTGATCATAGGCATCTGATCTTAATGACTACCAAGAGAGAAAACAGTAAAAAACCCTGGTGAAATGGTATGTCAATGACAAAACCCTTTCAATAGTAACATTAGAAGACCAAAGCACCTTCTTTCCAAAGCCCAGAGAGGGGCAGAGGAAGAAGAACAGGAGGAAAACAGAAAGATCCAAGTTCTCAGGAAGGAGAAAAAATGGAGAAAGCAAGACAGAGGGAGTATGGCTACACCTCACTTTGTTCTTGACTCCTTGAGAGATACCTGTAGTGTCCGCTCTTTGTCCAGTCCCATGTCCTCCATGGCTAAGAGGACATCCTCATTCAGGGGGTCCATCTGTCTTTCTTCCTTTAGTTGTTGGCATTCAGCTATTAACTGTAACATAAAAAAGGCAAGCTATCAAACCCCCAATTAACCATGTCTACATGGCATATCATATATAATGAACAAGCTGGTTCATGCCCCCTAGCTTGGGATCTTTTTGGCCTCAGATAAAGCCTAAGCAAGACAGTCCTGGGTACTCAGCTATCAGCAGACAAGATCCCCATTTTCCCTGAGCTCCTTGGGGGTACCTGGGATGGCCATAACAACTTTTTTTTTTTTTTTAATTTTATTTATTTATTTATTTATTCCCCCAAAGCCCCAGTAGGTAGTTGTACGTCACAGCTACACATCCTTCTAGTTGCTGTATGTGGGACGTGGCCTCAGCATGGCCGGAGAAGCGTTGCCTCGGTGCGCGGCCGGGATCCGAACCTGGGCCACCAGCAGCGGAGCGCGCGTACTTAACTGCTAAGCCACGGGGCCGGCCCGGCCCGGCCATAACAGTTTAAATAAAGGTGTGCTACAGGAGCCACTGAACTGAGCACACTAAGACAAGAGGAAGGAGACTTCCCCATGGTGGGTGAGCTGCAGAACTGTGGGCTGTACTTTCTCAAAAGCCAAGAAGGCACTATGATTTGTGGCCAAGTGGTAGGAAACTGGTATCCCTATACTTCAACAACTCAGCTGGCTTAAAATTCCTTCTTTCTCGCTTCACCGGCTGCTTTAGTATCACACAACAGTTTGTTCCCGGTGCCCGCCTTTTCAGGTTCTGGCCCGATTACGATCTCGCGCAAAAGAGATTGCAGTAGCTCTGAGAGGAGTTCCCTGAGGCAAGTGGTGCCCAGCTCACCCTGTCAAAGTTGGGATCGGTGTCCCCTAGCTTCATCCACTTGTGCTTGCAGATCTGCTCCATTGAGAGGCGCTTATTCGGGTCTAACACCAGCATGTGGCGGATCAAGTGCTCACATTCTGCAACAGACAAAGAGCCTGCCTTCAGTCTCCATGAGGGTGAGGAGGCAAAGCGAGCAGGTAGATTTTCAAGCTCTTTGCTTCTAATTTGTCTCTCTTGTTCCTTGATTCTTACCCGTATCATTGCTTACTCCAGAAAGGACTGGGCAAAGGCAGAAAGAGGTGGAGAAAAGAGAAATTCAAATCTGGTAGTTGGGTTAATACCTTCATTAAAAGTCTGACCAGAAAAGGTCTAGGGATAAGCCAAGGATTTCATTTATTTATATTCTGTATGGCCCCATTTAACACAATTAATGAAAACCTGAACGTCCTTTGAAGAGATTCGGTATCTTACAAGGTCCTCAAAATATTCAGTTCTATCCTCCTATATGTATTACTATGTGCATACTAACACTTTTGGCTTAAGTGTCCAAAAGCTCTCTTCAAAAGTAGAATTTAGGGGCCGGCCTGGTGGCATAGTGGTTAAGTTGGCATACTCTGCTTTGGTGGCCTGGGGCTCACGGGTTCAGATCCTGGGCATGGGCCTATGCACCACTTATCAAAGCCATGCTGTGGTGGCATCCCATAGAAAGCAGAGGAAGATGGGCACGGATGTTAGCCCAGGGCCAATCTTCCTTAGCAAAAAAGAGGAGGATTGGCAACAGATGTTAGCTCAGGGCTAATCTTCCTCAAAAAAAAAAAGTCAGAATTTAAATTTCTGATGGTCCAAGGTGTGGGGGAGAGAGGCACAGGGACAGGATGCCTCCCTACCACACACTGGGACTCTGCTAGCCTTATTTATCATTTTCTCAAAGTTGTTCAAACATTCACAGGTACATACAACTGGGCTCCGAGCTACAGAGATTCAGATCAATAGATATTTTTCTCTGGGAGCTCATACTATGTATTATATTGCATAAAGAACAATGAATTCACAATCAAGAAACCTATATTCTGATTTCGAAACCACCCTCTATTTCTAAGTTTTCTCATCTGTAAATTGGGGTATTGAGGATAATGTGAGAGTAGCACTTATGATGCAGGTGGTGATGACGATAGTAACAGCAGTATTAATAGACACTCTTTAGAGCACTTTACAATTATCATTCTCTCACTTACCCCTCCCAGCAATCCTAGGAGCAAGGTACAATCATCAGTGCCATTTTAGAGATGGTAAAAATTGGGCACAGAGAAGTCAAGAAACTTGTCCAAGGTCACATGGTCTGTCTTCAAACCAGACAGTCTGACTCTTCGGCTGGTGCTTTTAACCACATGCTCTACTGCCTCTGTACTGCACAGAGCTGTGGGCAGGATCCAAACTCCTCAACCATTAATTCAATATCCTCATCCAAGCCACCACCAACTCTTGCTTAGATTACTACAAAAGTCACCTCACTGGTCTTTCTGCTACCACTCTTGCTCCTTTACAGTTTACTCTGCATAGAGAAGCAAAGGGGATATTTCCAAAATGTAAATCTGAGCATATCACTACTTTGCCTACAACTTTCCAATCTCTTCCTATAACCCACAGAATAAAGTCCAAAGTCCTGGGCCTACAGGCCGGTGCCTCCATCTCTGACCTCACCTCCTGCCACAGTCCCTTTGGCTCCCTGAGCTCCAGCCGCACTGGCATTCTTTCTAGCCTGTGCACCTGCTGAATACGCTCCCACCAATGGCCTTTACGCTTGCTGTTCCTTTAGCTGGAACGGCTGCTCCTCAGACCTTCATGTGGCTGGCATCTTGTTATTTGGGAAAGAGCTTAAATGCCACTTCTTCAGAAAGCTCTTTCCTGTAAATCAGTCTAAAGTAGGCCTCCAGTCACTCTCTATTTATATCACACTAATTTTCTTCACATTAATGACTTCTTTGTGAAATCTTGTTTATTTACTTGTTTATTGTCTAACTCCTCCACCACAACGTAAGGTCCATGTCTTTCTTACCGCTGTTTTCAGTACCAAACCTCCAAAACCAAAGATGGTTATTACACCTAATAGGAGCTGAATAAATAGCTACTGAATATGTGAATAAATATTTATTGAAACTCTAATCAAATGAAATTTTATTTGTGAAAATGCTTTTTGAACCTATAAAATTCGCTATAAGATACAGGTTTTAAGGTAGTCTGTTTCTATTTCATTACAGCTGTCCTGAGAATAAAACTGGCTAGTGATAATAACAATAACAATAAATTACTGCTAATTTTAAAAGACCTTTTATATATAAGGCACTGTGCTTACCAACTTCATTTCATTTAATCTTCAAAACAACCCTAAATTAGATACTATTATTAGCCCCATTTATAAAAGAAGAAGAAAGCTAATGTACTCAACACTGCACAGTAATGGCAGAGCTGGGACTTGAGAACTATCCTCTTGATGACCCTTTATACATCTTCACGTGGCTGTAAACTCTGATCTATTTTTCCAGAGTGAATTCAACTCTACAACCCCACAATTTCTGCACTGTTTGGAAAACACCATTCTATATCACCATCTTGAAAGGAATATTAAGAGTACTTAAGACAAATTAGTCTTAATTTTTAATTTATTCTAACTTCCAGAGAAAATACAACAAAGTCCCTATATCAAAATGATTTTATAGTAGGCATCAATGTGTTCTTGCTTTATGATTAAAAGTATATTCAAATGCAGTGTGGATCCTAAAGCCTGTAGTTCCCACATCTCTATAAAATAGAGTAAATGCCATCTACAACATTAAGCTTTTAGTAAAATTATGTTCCCAAGGCTAGACCCCACAACTGTAGCATCTGTATGGATTATAAATACTGACACACACCTTTATGGTCGGAACTTACTTGAGAGGAAAAAAATTTTCTTAATCTAGAAAGTTACTAAAACTGAAGACCCCGGTGCAGGGAGAAAGCCTGGGCCTGACTGGAAAGTTGTGAAATTGTTTAGACCTCTAGATGGCACTCTTCTGTTTTCTTTTGGCTTCCATAAAGCATTTAGTGCATAAAAGGTAACCACATTAGTCCTGAATCAGATGACCAAGGTAGAATGATGTTTGGTTACAGGCTTGCTTCACAACAGAATTTTCAAGGCATTTTCCTTAAAAACAAACAAAAAAATCAGCACCACCATAATACGTCCTGATTAAAAGATGTATTTAGTTCAATTTCAGGATCTTGAAACCTCTATTCAGTCATCCTTAACCATTATTTGGTTTCAGATGCCTTGAAAAATCTCCAGAAAAATGTGAACAAGAATTTATACACAAAAATGTGCACATAATTTTAGTCTGTTCAGTGAGCCCCCAAAGCACGTCACAGACTGGCAGGCTAAGAATCCACAGGTCCCAGGTTGAGAACTGGTTGCAGCGGCAACAACTAAAGGACACGAGCTTTCAGCGCATGTCTCCCATGACATCCAGCACGCGGAGGAACAGACAGCCAACACTTCTCATGTGTTGCACAGATGGTAAAACACGACAAAATGCAGAAAGCCAGAGTATTATCATCAACTACACTTCCTAAGTGTCATATAGCTCATGAAATTAAATTCAAACTAGGTCAGAATGCACTATTCTACATGAAATATGGAAAGACAGTGAAAACAAAGGGAATAAACGCTCTCAAACCTAATAACACAATCAACCACAGGACAGTCAATTAAAACAAGTGGAAAGAAGATGGGGCCTCAGATCAAAGGGTACAAAACATCAACTTTTCCAGATGCCAAGAAGTACTCTATTTTAATGTCTAAAATGGCCCCATCTCTTCTTCCTTCCCAAAAGGCAGACAGAGCTTTTGATACTGAATGAAACTGAAGCACTTGGGGCAATGCAGGGATCTGCTGCTCTGCTGTGTGTGCCAGAGGAGCTGCCTCCCTTCAGAGGCTGCTTTCATCTGCTCCGCGCAAGACGCGAAGCGGCCTCTGAAGGGAAAATCACTGTGGGCCACGAAACTTGATATGCCAACAGAATGCTAACTAGGGGATGCGCAGCTAGGCCCTGCCCTGCAGCGCTGACAGGCATTTGGATGACTGTGGAGAGAGAGCTGCTGTATGAGCAAGGGTCCTAAAATGGGAATTCAGTTGAGACTGCCAGTCTAATTCTATCTAAGAAGGCCAGGTCTTTAACTTCTTTCTTCTTTTTTGACCTTCATAATAAACTGCCTTCTCTAAGAGGTTAAAAGTATTCAGCCTGAGGGGGAAAAAATAAAGAATGGGGAAGGCGAATGAAAAATCAACTTCAAAGTCAATAAAGATATTTAATAGAAGCTCTGTCTCCAGTTTCCAGGCTAGAAGAAGAAACAGAATAATGTAAGAAAGGATTTTCTGACTAAAACTTTGAAAACATGCCACCTGCAGACAGGTTAAAGGCAATGAAGCTGACCTATCTTGGAGAAGAGAAGGTGTAGGCAGGAAAGCTATGCTGGGTGTTCTTCAAATACGTGAAGAGTTTTTATAAAGAAGACAAAGTAAATTTATACTGTGCTGCTCCAGGGGCCTCAAATTGGAGTAATTAGGAAGTAACAAGTTGTATTTAGGAAAAATCTTTCTAATTATTAGAGTTGTTCCAGATTACTGGATCAGGGTCCTATGGATCTGAGGAGGGGCCCCTTAGGGAAGTAAGAGGCCGCAGTCAAGTGGGCAGGGCCATACCCGGAGCACAGTTAATTTTATCCATTTTATAGATTAGTGTTCTGGGTAAGATTTCACTTGAAGAGTTAAGTCCAGAGATAAGTGGATGAGATGAACTCTGGGTCCCCTCCAACTCTAAAAACCGTGTAACTGTGAAAAGGCAATGATTTGTCCTGTGAAATAGTGTGCTCATTGTCACTGGGAATCTTTAATCAGAGGCTGGCATTTGAGATGTCTCTCGAAGGGCTCCCAGCATTAGGTGTGAGGAAGACTGAGAGTCCTTTAAGGATGGAGATTGTGTCTCACAGAGCTGTGTATCCCCAGCACCTACAATAACACCCAAAATGTAACAGTCCCTCAATGATGCCAGTTAAGAAACACTGGACTAGATGACTGCTACGATTCCATCTAACAACTTTAACAAACTGATTCTAAGAATCCACAACAGAACAGGCATTCTCCATGCTTCAAGCTAGAAAAACCAGACAACTATCATTTTACAGAACATGGAGAAGTGGCACTACTTGGGGGCAAAAGCCAAATCAGATGATTTCCAAGGCTTCTCCTTGTAGCTTTAGAGTTCTTTGTCTCACACAGAGGGTACTTACTCACTGATTTTTTTCTGAGGTTATACAGAATAATCCGTAAATCAGATTACCACTTGAAGAGACATCAGCACGTGGGTATAGCCACAGCATCAAAGTTATGATACAACAAACCAAAACAACTTTAGGCAGCTAAGTCTTCTCCATAAACCCTGTAGAGCTAACTGAAAGTATTAATAATGTATCTTTAGCATGTTAAGATAGTGAGGGTGAGAAAAAGACACATAGAAAGCAATAAAAAACAACACAGAGAAGGAGGGAATGAAAGATTAATAGAGCAATTCATTCAAAAATATCATTTAATAATAATAACTAATATTCATTGAGCACTTATATGCTAGGCAAAGTACTAAATCCTTTAAGTTAATTTAAGCATTTAATTCACTCACCAACCTATTGTATAGATAAAAAAATTAAAAATCAGAGAAGTTAAGAAACTTGACCAAATAATAAGAGGCAAAGCCAAGCATACAAATTCTGGTCAGTTTTACTCCAAAGCCAGAGTTCTTAACCCAAATAGTACCTAAAATAAATTAATTATTGATGTTTTAGATAGTAGCCAGCATATCTTTATAAAAAATCAAATCAATTTCATTCCCTCTTCTGACAGATCAAATGCCATGTAATCTTCACAGGTTCCAACATGAGAGTCACCTACAAGCCAAGTTAATAAAAAATGGGCTGGGTAAATTCACGGTCAGAATGCTATGAACTACCTGGAAAACAATGTTAAGGGGGAATGGCAAATTGGATTAAGATGAATTGAGAAGGCAGAGACTTAATGGTGAGGATTAAATGGACTACAGAAGAGCGAACTTGGTTCATAGACTCTGGCTGTTGCATGGTGATGAAGACTGTGATGGAAGGCTAGAAACAACAGGCTTCCCCAACCAAGGAATCACAGCCAAGGAGAAAAGATAGACAGAAATTTAGGGAACTGGATCATCGGAATCTTCAGGCTGATCCTACGATGGGGGGAACGCCAACTGTCCCTTAAACCTTTCATGTGATGCCAAAGTGTGGAACATGGCAAAGCAATCCTTTTCAGCTCTGTGGGCAGAGGAGTGGTCTAAAAGAAATTGAGTCATGGATTCTTTCTGACCACATAAAACTGCTTTGAGCTGGTGGAAACAGAAGACATCTGTGTGCCAGAGGCATGGGAAGAATGCAAGGAAGAAGCAATTACCCAGGAAATTCACGTTTCTTACAGGTGCTTGCAGGAAGGGTACGGTCTGGTTTCTCATGTACTCTTTCCAGCTAACACAAGGTGTATTCAAAGGTAATTCCAAAGCACTTAGCCCAAGAGTTCTTATTTTCAATAATTTTAACAAACGTCTTAATAATGGTTAATCCTCCAGAGCAATTCAAATTTCAAAGAGGGCTCCATATTTCTCAAATCTCAAAATCCAAAAAGGAAACAAAATTTAATACATTAATAAATTCCAACACCACTGGTTTCTGCAAATTATTATCAGATTATACTGGAATAGAAATCAAGTTCCTTATAACTAAATCCCGATCCCGTGACACATTTTCAGCAGTTGAACACAGAGGCCAAAGGAAGATGGCTTGGAACACTTTGGAAGATAAAGATGGAACTGAGAAGAAAAGCTTCCAATAGGAATCAATAAATTTATGCTGTGAGGCTTTTCTCTTTGGTCTTAAGAGTTTATCAACCCGAGACTGACTGAGGAAAATCAAGTGTTGGACTCATTATCTCCATTTATTAGAAAAATAACACCTATTTCCTGAACTCTCCTTATTTTCCACAGTTTTTCTAGAAAGTTGTGAGGCTGCCAGATTAAAATTCAGAAATTACAAGATGCTGGCTTAAAGGCTGGGGATGCCAACACTTACCTCTAGCCCTGACCTTGAAAAGACCCTGGCTTGCTACACTGTTATACTACTAGAGGCTGTCCAATTTGCAGTTCACATTTATAAAAATTTGTTGCTTATACTATCATGTCATTATTCAAATATTTTTAAATTCTAATATCATTATAGTAGAACAAAATTCTGGCTCAGTTTTACTCCAGAGTCTAATACAAAGTACTTGATACTAACTCTTTTGTCGATAAATAATCCAGATGTAGATGGACAAAGATATCCATTCCAAGACTCTCTTGATATTTGGAATAACTTGGCAGATATATATTTATTGAGAATTAAAATACAACCAAAGGTAGTTTGATGGTTTCTGAAGTCAGACTGCCAGGGTTCAAATCTTAGCTCCGTCACTTACCAGCTATGGTTTTGGGTATGTTACTCAACCTTACCACGCCTTCATTTTCTTGTCTATCAAATGACAATAGTAGCCTACTTCATAGGATAGTTTTGAACATTAAATAAGTTAATGCAACAGTGTCGGTACATAGAAAATGTTCAATAAACGTTAGCTATTATCCAAATCTCTGGAGTCCTTCCACTTAACTCCCTCCCTTTCTCTATTTTCCTCTGTAGGGTTGCCATAAACTAGGAGACAGATTGCTTGAAAAGGGTAATAATAAATAAGGCAGTACTAATACTTACCCACTAGTTTTTTATTATATAAGATAAAATCATGGAGACAGGCAGAGAAGGCCTACTTAACTCTGAAGTAGATCTAGCCTCTTTCTTGGAAACATTTGTGATTTCTGTATTCATTAACACAAAAGCACTACACAGATTTTCTCCCTTGCAGTAGAGTATGCCTCAAAAAGGAATGAGAGGACTGCCCTGAGGACTCTGAACCCCTTAGTATATGGAGACTGATGAGTGAGCTACTTTAATCTCCTGTCCCTTTCCCTCTAAACAAAGTGCTCTTAGCCAAGCAAGATGTTGTGTGGTTCTTGATGATAAGCCAATCAGGGCAGAGTTGTTTGCATCTAAGTAGAAGCTTTTTGGCAGTAGCTGCACAGCACAGTCTCCATCAGAAGCATTATGTAAGCCTGGGTTTTGCATTCCCAGTGATAAAATGCTTATGCAGTATTACAATTAATTAAGTCACAATGAAGTCTAATCAATAAGGACTCAAAAATATTGTCCACAAGAGATCTCTATGCACTCGCTGTCACTGCAGTTTTTTCACTATAAATTAATTTTCCTTCACTGTAAATAAATGACTGATCTTACTATATTTGCTAGCAGGTGGCATAATTGCTGAATAAGACAAAGTAGGCTTTAAGAAGTAGGCTTCTGACGGTTTTAAAAAATATATTGGTAGCGAATGAGTTTGGTGCTCAAAAAATTTAAGTTGTTGGCTTCCCTCAGCGGGAGAGGAAGGCAGAAAGAGTATCTGCTAATACACGTGGCCAGGCCAGGTCTCAACTTCTGCAACAGCTTGAAAAAATAGCAAGTTTTAACTTGTAATCCTTCTATAATTTAGGCTCAGGGTTTTACCTAACTGCTCTCTGGGATGCTCTGAGAAGTTTAATCCAAAAATATTGGTCTGGACCAAACTTATTTTATTTGAGACATAGAAAGCCAACACTATAGATCAAAACCTTTTTAAAACTAGAAGTAACTTGACCTGGTCATCTACATAATAACCTATATAACAAAAGTACATAAAACCAATTAATAATTCAGATCATCAGTGAGTTAACTAGCACTTTAATAATAAAGTACCGGAGTCTGATTTAAGATTCAATAGGTAAGTGATGATTCAGTTTCTCAATAAAAAGTGTTTTCTGAATGTTTATACCGTACCAGGCACTGTTAGATTTTATGGAAGATGATGATGTGCAAAGCACAGTTCTGATATCAAGGGGCTTTTCTAAGGGAGAGGGGAGGAAGACATACACATAATTATAAAACTAAGTGGTATAAAATTGATTCAGCCTCAAATAAATCCTCTTTTAAATTTATAACACTGTCATTCCAACTTGAAAGTGTGTCTTTAGTACATCTCAAGATGTCCATGAAGGGAAGCCTGTATCAAACAAATAAGACCAGGCATAGAAATATCCACTAATTGTGAGGACACTTCATTCCATACATTACTGACAATAAAGAGACGCTTAGAATTCTTGAACTAACTGTATCCATTCTTACAGCATGGCCTCCCACACAGCTGTAGATGCTCTGGAATTCAACTTGGCTAGAAGAAGTTAGACGATGGGGCCTTCCCCACTTTGCCTCCCAAGTGCTAATTCAGAAAACTATACCAGTTCTGCTGGAGTTTCTAGATCCTTTTGACAGAAAAGTCAGCTCAAGTCTATGAAAATAGCCTGAGAAAAGAAAGGATCTTGTTCTTAAGGACTTCCCTCAACCACATTATCTTCTGTCGAACAGTAACCGTAGACCTGACAGGCTGGAAAGTAGCTGGCTCCAGCCTCCATGTAAAAAATTAACTCTAGGTCCAGTGAGGTGCAATTGTGCCCAGAAACTAGAGATGTAAGCAGAAAAAGGACTCAAGGACAGGCTCTAGGTTTTCTTCACATAAACCTGAAAATTTACAGTACTTGAAGAATGTCTAAGGGAAGAAAAGACTAAACTACTTTATGAATTCATTTTCTCCTATACCTTATCCTTTTGACAGCATTCTCTGATGGGCTTTGGGATTCAGGCCTATGATGTTAGACAAGGCCAAGCACATGCACATCCCCCAGGGCAAGAGAGATCATACTGGTACCATAGCAACTGTCTACTCATTTCCTAGATTGGGTTGTTTCTCATTTTCTGTACTTAATTTTATAAAAAATTTTTATTCCTACCTAAGGAATTACTTGTCTGAGATTAAAAAGGACCACATTTAGGATAATTATGTTGACGGTGTGAGAATCTTTAAACTTACATGTTAACTTATACTACAAACATTAGTTCTTTCTAAGTAGTTAAAATGTTATATAGTTTATTTCTAAGCACTAATAGACAATGTGGTTGACAGCATGGTTAGGTATTTTACCAGCATCCACTCCCTGAAGCCAGCTCTGGTAAGGCTTGAGTAAAAATCTTTTGCCATCATGCCAGGGCGTGGGGGTAGAGGGTGGAGGGGATCCAACTTGCTCACAGGAAATACTGTGGACACTGGAAAAGCAGAGGAAGTGGTTTGTTTATCTTGCCCTTTCTTTGCAACAGTGTGGTCTAGTAGAACAAACACTGAATTTGAGTACTGACTTAGTCATTTGTTACCTGTGTGGCTTTAGGCAAGTCAACTAATTTCTTTAAACTTCAGCTTCTTAAACTTCATTGGCAAAATGATAAAATAACGTGTCAATACCAATTCCAGAGCACAGTTATGTAGCTCAAGTTAGATCAAGTATAAGCAATATTTTGTAAACTGAAAGCCTTGAAGAAATGTAAATTACTGTTACTGATATTATTATTTAAATACAGTGTGTACTCTGGAGGGGTTTTGGTAGTTCGCATTTTAACAAATCTATGCATGCATGCATTCATTCATTTAAAAAATATTTACTGAGTGCCTACTAGGACCCACACATTGTCCTAAGCTCTGGGAATACAGTGTGAACGAAAACAAAATCTTATTACAGTCAAGAGGCAGTGGGGATGTGGGGGTGGGGACACAATAAACAAATCAAGTAAGATAGTGGTAAGTGCTATGAAAAAAAATGAAGCAGAGTTATGGAAAGAGAATGATGGGAGGATTCAGGAAAGGCCTCTCTGAGGGGACATTTAAGCAGAAACCCCAAGTGAGGTGAGGAAGCAAGCCATGCGAATATTTGACGCAACAAGGACGTGCATGTGCTCCTCAAGTTTGAGAAACAGCAAGGATGCCTCCGTGACTGGAGTTCAGAACCTAAGGTGAAGCGTGGTAGGAAATGAGATTAAAGAGGGGAGCCAGTCACAGTTGTGCCTTGCAGGCCATAATAATAATGACCTTTTGAATTTTATTCTAAATGTAAGTGAAAGCCACTGGAGGGTTTTAAGCAGGATTCTATTTACTATGTACTTACTATTTACTAAGTCCTACTACAGGCCAGATACTCTGCTAGGCTATAGACAACTGTAAAAAACACATGTTTTGCCTTTACTTCCTCTAAGCCCACAGTCTGGTGTGGAAGATATACAATGACAGAATTACAGTAAAAAGTCTGGTAAGTCCCATGATAAAAGAAAACCCAGAAACCTGAAAAATGTTAGAAATTATCTAGATTCTTCTTTCTATCACATCTAATTTCTTATTGTAGAATATAGGAGTGGGTAGTGGCAGAGGGAGGGCGTAAGGGGGCCAGGGTGGAGGAGGAAGAAGTATTCTAGGCAGAGGGAATTGCTCCAGAGAATATCTCGTGTTCAGGGAACTAGAAGAAAATCAGGGTGACTAGTTGTAGAATGGGAATTGGGGCTGAAGAGATAGGCAGGAGCCAGGTCATAAAGGTATTTCTCTGCCATTGTTTTCCAAACAGCAGTCAGGAGATCAATTTAGTAAACTATAATCAATATTTTTTAATGTAATAGAATAAAATATATTGGAGCGTAATGCACATAGTAAAGGCAAGTTTTGCTTTCTTATTAAAACATTGTTCAGTTGTATATATATGTATGTTTTAGGTCACAGGATAAAATGTATTTTTTACTATGGTCATGGTCAAAAATGTCTGAAAGTCAATGTGCTAGCCACATTAAGAGTGAACTTTAGGGGTCAGCCCCGTGGCTTAGCGGTTAAGTGTGCGCGCTCTGCTACTGGCGGCCCGGGTTCAGATCCCGGCACGCACCGACGCACCGCTTCTCCGGCCATGCTGAGGCTGCATCCCACATACAGCAACTAGAAGGATGTGCAACTATGACATGCAACTATCTACTGGGCCTTTGGGGAGAAAAAGGAGGAGGACTGGCAATAGATGTTAGCTCAGGGCTGGTCTTCCTCACAAAAAAAAAAAAAAAAAAAAAAAGAATGAACTTTAGTCTACAGGCAATGATAAACCATTGAAAAGTTTTAAGCTGAAAAATGATATCAGATCTATGTGTGCGCGCGTGTATGCGTGTATTTTGTTTTATATTTGTGTTTTGGAAAGATTACTCAGGCAGCAGTGTGGAGAAGGGATTAGAGAGGCATTAGACTGGAGCCAGGAATCCACTGAGTTGGTTATTACTTAATCTACGCAAGAGTCACTACCGAAGTGGCTATAGGAATGGAGCCTTGCGTCTACAGGATTTGATAATTGACTGGCTGTGCCGATGGTATGAGAGAAGGAGGAATCAAGGCTAGTTTCTGTCTTAGTCAGAAGCTGATGCCATTCACTAAGATAGGGAACACAGAATAGAGCAAATCTAGGGAGGGGGGAGTTAAATTCAGTTTTGAAAATGTTTCCATTGATGTAAATTTAAGACTTGAAAGTGAAACTGATCAGTAGAAACGGATTGGATATATGACTCTTCATCCTTGAGGAGAGGTCTGGGCCAGAGAGTTAATTGAGAGTTAAGTGAGGACTGAACATCAGAGCAATCACCGAACCCACGGCAGTAAATAAGATGGTTCAGAAACACGGTGTAAAGAAGAAAAGATTTAAAGGATGAACAGAGAGAGAAAAATCTAGCAAAGAGTGAGAAGGTGCACCTAGAGACACAGGAGGAAAACTGGAGAAATGTGGTATCTGAGACACAAAGAGAAAAAAGTATTTCAAAAGGTAAGAAGTGACTCAACGATAAGAAAACAAACAACCCAGTTAAAAAATGGGCAAAACACTTGGAGAGAACACATCACCAAATCAGATATACAAATGGTAAATACGCATATGAAAAGATGCTCATCACATCTTTTCCATTAGGGAATTGCAAATTAAAACAATGAGCTACCACTACACACCTATTAGAATGACAAAAATCCAAAGCACTGACAACACCAAATGCTGGTGAGGATGCGGAGCAACAGGAACTCTCATTCACTGCTGGTGGGAATGCAAACTGGTACAGCCACTTTGAAAGACAGTTTGGTGGTTTCTTACAAAATGAAACATACTCTTACCATACAATCTAGCAATCATACGCCTTAGTATTTACTCAAACGAGTTGAAAACCTATGTCTGCACAAAAACTTGCACATAAATGTTTATAGCATCTTTATTTATAATTGTCAAAATGTGGAGGCAACCAAGATGTCCATCAACGGGTTATGGATAATGGATTAAATAAACTATGGTACATCCAGACAATGGAATATTATTCAGCATTAAAAAGAAATGAGTTATCAAGCCATGAAAAGACATAGAGGAACCCTATATGCATATTACCAAGTGAAAGAAGCCAATCTGAAAAGGCTACATACAGTAGGATTCCAACTATATGACATTCTGGAAAAGGCAAAACTATGGAGACAGTAAAATGACCAGTGGTTGCCAGAGGTTAGGGGGGAGAGGGGGATGCATAAGTACAGAGGATTTTTAGGGCAGTGAAAGTGTTCTGTATGATGACACTATAATGGTGGATACATGTCAGTATATATTCGTCCAAACCCATAGAATGTACACCACCAAGAGTGAGCCCTAATGTAAACTATGGACTTTGTGTGATAATGATGTCTCAATGTAGGTTGATCGATTGTAACAGGTGTTCTACTTTGGTGCAGGATATTGATAGTGGCTATGTGTGTGGGGATAGGGGCTCTATGGGAACTCTCTATATTTTCCACTCAATTCTGCTGTGAACCTAAAACTGCTCTAAAAAATAAAGTCTGTTTTAAAAAAAGAAAGCAAGGAGTGGTCAAGTGCTAAATATTGCTGGTTATTAAGATAAAGACTGAGGACATCCAGTTGATTACGACAAGCTCACTGGTTACTCCAGCCAGAGCAATCCACTGGATCCCTTCTCTGCTTTCTTTTATAGTAAAACTGGAAAAAGTTGTGTCTATTTCCTTTCTCCATTTCCCTTCCATTCCTTTTCTGTCGTATCCACATGAATTAGGTTTTTGCTCCTCTCTCCCCACCAAAACTGTACTTCAAGATCATCAATGACCTCCACAGTTCTAAATCCAATATTCAGTTCTTAGTTACCCGATCTGACCTATCAGCAGCACTCCACACAGTTGCTCACTCCCTCCTCCTTGAAACATTTTCTTCACTTGTTTTCTAGGACAGCAGACTCTCTGGCTTACCTCACTAGCCATTCCTATGCTGATTCCTCTTCATTTTCCTGATCTCTGAATATTAGTGTGCTCCAGAGGTTAATCCTTGGACCTCTTCTCTTCTCTATAATCACTGCCTAAAAAGTGATCTCATCTCATAGCTTTAAATATTATCTGTACAATGACAATTCCCAAATGTACATCCTCAGCCCACAACTCTCAACTAAGTTACAGTCTCCTACGTTCAACTACACAATATCTCAACTTAGATGTCGAAGAGGCATCTCAGACTAACAGATCCAAAACATCTCTCCAAAATATAAGTATTCTTCCCTAGCCATCCCCATCTCAGTTAGCAGTAAATCCATCCTTCCAGTTGCTCAAGCCACAAACCCTGGAGTTACCTTTAATTACTCTCTTTGTCTCACATCAAATGCAACATAAATGTTGTTGGAGCCAGACTGCCTAGGTTCAAATTCTAGTTTAGCCACTTAGTAGCTGTGTTATCTTGAGAAAATTGCTAAACGTCTCCTGGCTTCAGTTTTATCACTTGTAAAATGAGGTGACAGTCTTATGTCTCTCATAGGGTTGTTATAATAAACGTTTGTAAAATGCTTTGAACAGTGCCTGCCACACAGTATGTGGTATCTCTTGAATCTGACCACTTCTTCCCATCTCCACCTCTACACCCCAGTCTGGGAACTAGCCACCAATATCTCTCATTTGGATTATTGCAAAAGTCTCCTACTAACTGGTCTCCCTCCTTCAGCTCTTGAACCTTTCAACCAACAGAGTAGCCAAAGTGACTTTTTTAAAACAAAAGTCAGTGTAAAATTCTTTTGATTTTCTTTGAAATTTTTCATTAAAAAATTTAGAAAAAAACAAGTCAGATTATGTCACCCCTTTGTCAAAACCCTCTGATCCTTTGCATTTCACTCAGAGTAAAAACTAAAACTAAGGTCTTTACACTGACTAACTGGACCCTAAAAGTAAGCTCTTGTCTCTCTGACCTCATCTCTCTTGTCCTGTCACTCATTCCTTTCAAGCACACAGGCCTCCATCCTCACACTCAAGCATGCTCCCTCCGTGGGGCCTTTGCACCTGTTGTTTCTTTGCCTGGAAAGCTCTTCCTCAGACTGCACAGCTTACTCCCTCACCTTCTTTAAGTCTTTGCTGAAATGTCACTTTCGTAGTGACGGGGTTCCCTGACCACACTTAATAACTTCCTACCCACCATCCTCAAACTTCCTTCTCTATTTTATTTTTCTCTATTTTTATTTTTCTTATTATCTGACCTACATTTAAGTCATTAATTCTAAGGAGACTAAAAGTTAAATATAGTACAAGTTTCACCTATTTATTCTAAAATGTAGCACACTTTGTGGCCCCCCCAGTGGACATTTACTCTGAATGTTCTTCCTTAAAATGAAAATATGATTAGGCAAAACTAAATAGACTGCTTACTGCACTGTCTCTAAAATGTTCTTTTCTCATGTGCACATAAATGATGATTAAAACACTGCAGATTCTGGGTATCTGGTGTTTGTTGTCAGCGCTAAATTTTTCCAAGAGCTACTTACCCTACAGCCTATTCACGTAAAAAGTACTTTTTTATTTGAGTTGGGGGGATGTCATAGAAGTAGGAAATGTAGTAGCAGCAAGACTAAGACGCAAAGCTTGCTTTATCCTTGGCATTTATTGCCACATCTCAGTGGGGCCCCAGTAAATGGAAATATTTTCCTGAAAAAGAGTGGGAGAGGAGGTGAAGGACAGGGGTGAAACAGGAATATTTATTGCCTTGCTACTAGGTGACGGGCCTGATTCTTTACATACATTATTTAATTTAGTTTCATAGTAATAGCCTTCACAAAACTGTCAGCCATTTATAGAGGAGGAAATTAAAGCTCAGACAGACTTAGTAATCTGCCACACAACACTAGTAGCTATGTGCAGAGCCCAGAGCCAAACTCAAGCAAACTCAGGCAGGGCTATCTGAAGCCAGAGCCTGCACTCTGTTCCTATAGAACCTTGCCTCCAGAGGTGCCAATTCAGCAAACTGGAGCTAAGAAAGGTTGTTAAATGGGCCATTTATACTCCATCACTCAATTACTGGAATAACTTAGCATGTCTCACTTTCCATGAACCCAATCACAGCTGTGTGCTAGCAACTCCCTTACCTGTGGACATAAAAAATGGGATGCGGAACTTTCCACTCAACACCCGGGCCCGCAGATTCTGCAGTGTGCTTCCATCAAATGGCAGGGCGCCGCACACAAGCACATAGAGGACGACTCCAAGGCTCTGCATCCCAAACAGAGAGTACGGACAATTAACCACATCAGAGGAAACAAAAGAGGCCATTATAGCATGTGTATGAAGATGATGGTGAGTCATGCACAAGATAATGGAACAAACTTCTTATTCTTTTTTAATGAGAAATAATATGGGGCATTGTCAAGGCCAACCATCTTTAGAATAGTTAACATTCTTCTTTGCTTCCAGACATTAATTTTGGGTAACATATCTAGAAGTTCTCTCAGTACTCATCCTCTAGGGAGATGGCAAGTGGCAACAACAGAAAGAATCTCTGTTCATGGCAAGGGCACCCATCCAAGCTTGCCCTTGGGGTTTTTTGCAGATGAAAAGGGAGAGTTGGAAATCTGTGGCTCAGTTTATAAGACAAGTGCTGGAGGAAAGACTTTGCACAAAGAATCAGGAATTCAAAGAACAGGTAATCAAGACCTCAATTCACATGCAGCGTTATGTGTCATCCAGGATGAGGACAGTTGTCATCAATCAAGGGTAACTAACGCTATGGGGTAGAAGAGAAGGGAGTTACGCACCCAGATGTCCACTTTGGGCCCATCATATTCTTTTCCTTCAAAGAGCTCTGGTGCAGCATAGGGAGGACTGCCACACCAGGTCTTCAGCAGCTGCCCAGGAGTGAAGAGGTTACTGAAGCCAAAATCTAGAAAGGCAAATGGACATAACTCATGTTATCTTCACCCAGCAAATACTAGTTTCTGGTCACTAGTATAAAGGTTCTGGATCATTAAGTTTGAATAGCAAATGTGAAAAGAGAACATTTAGAAATTATATAACCAGCCACTTAAACGTAAAATAATAGTGAAATAGAGATATGATTGAGGTGGAATGCAAAAAATATCTGATTAACTGAAAGAAAACACGATTGGTTTATGTCAGCAAAACCAGCACTGTTCCCTTCATAAGCCTAGACTGAGTGAGGCAAGTGGTGTTTGTTCATTTAAGAACAAAAATGAAATTGGATACTGATTGATGTTAAGACCACATCAGAATCAGTAAATACACGCAAGCCTACTCAACTGAACCAAGAATTTTCAAATTATTTTTACTTATGACAAACATATTTATGACCACTAGAGACATACTGACTTAAAAAATTAAAGTGACATTATCATCATTAATGTGGCTTATCCAAAATAAAGAATAAGCAACTTATTTATAAACTGACCCAAGAATGTTTACATTTTAACTTCAACCCTCGTTGTGCTTCAACTTCCCCCTTCTTTTCTCCTCCTCTCACTGTTTTAAGAGAGAGTAGATGGGAGATATGAGGGGTGAGGTTTGGGAGGAATATGAAGAAAATGAGCAAGGATGGCAGGCCAAAGGATAGAGAGTGGCTGACTTATAAATACTTTCATGTACATAAATATTTATATGAACAATTCATATGTATGACAGGCTAGAACCCCGTCCTGCCCCAGGCCTACCACGTCCCCTGCGGTCACAGCATCTGAATTGCTGAGCACCTCCCTACTCTCTCAAACTCTTTCTTCCCTTTCCTAGTTTTACTCTTGTTGCCAACCATTTCCTTTTGCTACTTGCTTTTCTTCTTTCTACCTTCTACAGAAGGTGTTTTCTATTAGGGCATGTGCTGATTTTGACTGTCTCCCCTTGCTTTATATTTTCTCAGAGCTAACTCCTCTGGTCCCACAGCTATCACTATAATTTGTTTGGTGATAATTCCCAAAATTTTATATCTCTGGCCCTGGTACCAGACCTTAAGTTCCTGACATGAACTCCCAATAGTTACCTGGAAAGAAACACCTCCAGCTCACCCTTTTCCAAAATCAAATCTGCTCTTCTAGTGATGTTCCCATGTTCATTAATGAATGGCATTACCATCCCAGTTAACTGGGAGCACAGGAGTAACCTTTCTTCTTTCCTTCTCATTTCCCATTTCAAACTGGTAATAAAACTTCTATTGCTTCTACCCCACAAGTGTGTCTTGAATCTATCTCCTCCTTTCTATTTCCATTCCTAGTATCTCAGTTCATACTCATCATCTCTGACCTACACTGATGCTACTGCTTACTACCTATACCTATTTCATTTTCCTCTAAGTCACCCATTCACAGCACAGTGAATGGTACACAAATCATATCGTGTTACCCCCTCGCTCAAAAACATTTGGTGGCGCCCTCCTGCTTACAAAATAGTCTAAATCTCTTAGCATTGTCATTTCAGGTCCCTCACTCACTACCCAGCTCCACCCTACCTTTCCAACTTATCCCCAGCCACTCTAGCATTACTAGACTATTCAAATCCTGTGTTTATGTGCCTTTCTTAACGCTATTTCCTCTCTGTGCCAAGCCTTTTCCTTTCCTTTCCTTTCCACATTTGAAATATCACTCATTTTCAAGGCCCAGTCAAATATTACTTCCTGTATGAAGCCTTAACTAATTTCCACCACAAAATACCATGCCAATGGCTTCCTCCTCTGTGCTTCCACAGCCTTTGTTTATACCTCTAGAGCCCAATTACAACTCTGTCTTCTGTTACACTTAGTTGTATTATGCATCTATACCCTCCACTAGTTAGTAAATGGGAGGGGTATCATTTTATTTATCCTAGTCTCCACACAGTGTTTTCATACATAGCAGGGACTCAAGAAAGGGTCACTAAATTAAACTGCAGTAAAATCACTGGGCCAATCCTCTCGTCACCTCCTGGCTACTGGAGCCTTCTCATACTGACAGTGGCAGCTGGCCAGCTACTAGAGCCTCTCTTAGCCATCCCTCCTAAGGTTCTAAAATTAACTTAATGATCACAAGGGGCTTAGAGGTCAGGGCCCATCATTAGAATCATTATAGCTACTTCTATGAGAAATCGAATACTCTCATTCATCAATGGAAAATAAATGCCTCTTCTGTCAAGTCTTCCTGGATCTCCTATCAGAAATGTCCTCTCCCTTCTCTGTACTCCCCTACTGCTTAGTATTTCTCCTTTATTTTGGTTATATATATCCTATTCTAGCTCCTTAAAAGCACCCTATCTCTCTAGTAGAGATCTACTCTCTCTCTCATTCCTTAAAAATACCTTATTCATCTCCGACTCTCTCACATTACCTAACATAGTGTTTAAACTCAGTAAGTACTTAATAAATAATGACTGAGTGAAACTGCATTTAAAGCTCTACCAACTAACCTACAACTTTTGAAAGCCAATAATTTTAATTTACAAGTTAAAGTCTCCATGCACTGAACCCTGTGAAGATTTTTCTTCGGAGAAGGGGGACAGGTTGCTAAAAATCCCAACAAATGAGATTCAGTAAAGCAGTTGTCTTCAGGAATTATGTAGAAAGAGAACCCTTAATTTTTTTTTATTGGTTTTTATCAGGTCCTTTTCCATGACTGGCCTTCCTCTCCATAGCGTGGAGGAGGAATGCTAATGGATTCTGTAATAACTGATGAACTCACGCTACTGTGATCGGATAGCAAAGTCCAGAAGAGAGAATCACGGAGCATTTTGTTTGTGTTTTGAATGGATAATGCAATAGGCCAAGCAATGAAGTGAAACCAGTTGATATAAAATTTTCCTAATAAGCAGCTTAAAATATATATGAAATTTCTCATTTTGAACCACGAATGCTCTATCTACAATTAGTAACCTTTCTACCCTTTTAATCAGCCAGGGAGGGGAAGGCACAAGCTTGTTTATTACATCTACCAAAACAGGAAATCTTTACAAAGGAAATAGTATCAAAGAGAACTATCTTCAGCGATGACTACAGGCTGAGATTGCTATTCGGTGTTTATATGAGAAATGAGTGTGCAAAAATGAATGATACGATTAGGGGCTGACAACTAGAGAGGGCCACATCTGGAGAAGCACCTGCCTCCGCAGCCTGTTACAGCCAAACAGCTGGCTTCAACAGCTAGATCCAATGACCAACAGCAAGACTGCAATAAGATTCAACAACAAAACCCCCACCTGCTTGCTCTATTTCCTAGTACATACTAAGCCAAAACCCCCAAACTTGTAAACCTGTCAAGGGGTCTCCTTTAGTCATTCCAAGGAATTTTCTAACTCCTAACTCTAAGGTGTTGCTCACTTAAGCAAAATTTGCTTCTCCCTGCCTGCTATGACACTTTTTTTTTCTTTTTCATTAAAGTCAGTCTCCTCCAATGAATGATCCTGGGATATCCTAATTCATTCTTTTTTTTTTTGCTGAGGAAGATTCACCCTGAATCTTCTGATCTGCTTCCCTGAATCTCCTGATCTGCTGCCAATCTTCCTCTCTTTGTTTGTAAGCCACCACCACAGCATGGCCACTGACAGACAAGTGGTGTAGGTCCACGCCCAGGAACCAAACCCATGCCACCAAAGCAGAGCATGCCGAACTTCACCAGGCCACTGGGGCTGGCCCGCAAGTCATTCTTTAATGCACCAAACCTAACAGGATCTGACCTACCATCCCCCTTCAATATACATATTACTATAAACTCACAGTTTCATTGAAAGCACACTGCTGTCTTATCTTCCCTACTAGTACCTCTTCACAAGTATTTTACATCAATCTTCGATATTGCTGTGTAGCCTGTAAGTTAAAATTCTGGCTAGTTCATTGTCCATTCAGCTATAACATAACTTATTTTCTGAAAATTTAAGTTATGGATATGGGAGAAACCTCAAATTATTAAAATATACCAAATCTGGAACTCATTTTGAAAGTTCAGTTCCTTCTAATCAACGCTTCAGAGACTGAATAACCTGGACAGGAAGAATACCTCCCGTTTATTCTTTCAGCTGCTTGTGTTTGGGAGCATTTGCCACACATTTTAAGAAGACTGAAAGGAAAAATAAAAGCAGTTAAAACTCAAACCAGGGCCGGCCCCCTGGCTTAGCGGTTAAATGCGCGCGCTCCGCTGCTGGCGGCCCGGGTTCGGATCCTGGGCACGCAACGATGCACCACTTCTCCGGCCACACTGAGGCCGCGTCCCACATACAGCAACTAGAAGGATGTGCAGCTATGACATACAACTATCTACTGGGGCTTTGGGGGAAAAATAAATAAATAAATAAAATCTTTAAAAAAAAAAAACAAACACCTCAAACCAGTCTGTTTTGGGTTTTTTTTGGTAGTTTAGGGAAGTACTAGGGCAATGTCGCTGGGATGTGTGGTAGGAAGTGGAGGTGGGATGGGGTAGGTGGGGAATAGACAGACATGCACAGAATTACTACAATTTTTGTTGGTTTTTAGTTATCTACACATATAGACAACTGAAAAACCTGCAAGATGGCCCAACTTGGAAGAGAAAGTTCTCACAACAAAATTTAAAGGAATGAGTAAAATAAATGAGAAAGAATTCTTGCTGGCTTGGATCAGAAATGCCAAAGAAGCAGGGAAAGAAATGCTTTTAGAACCTAAGTTTGATCAGTTACCTTGAACCTAGAAAACCATATTTCCATTCAATGGGATTATTCATCTTATTTTGGCTTTGGAGCTGTTCTTATTCATAGTGTCTTTCATTATTTACTAAAGTTTCTTATTCTCCTTTCTGTGTGTGTGAGAAAGATTAACCCTGAGCTAACATCCGTTGCCAATCTTCCTCTTTTTGCTGAGCAAGACTGGCCCTGGGCTAACATCCGTGCCCATCTTCCTCTACTTTGTATGGGACGCCACCACAGCATGGCTTGATAAGCGGTGTGTCGGTCCATGCCCGGGGTCGGAACCCATGAAACCCGGGCCGCCGAAGCAGATCGCGCAAACTTAACCACTATGCCACCAGGCCGGCCTAAAGCTTCTTATTCTTAATATCTCTTTATAAGTTCCTAAATTAAGTCTCTACATAAGTTCCTCCATTTCCTTCACTTATGTATATAACATGTATTTACAGAAGCCTTCCAATGGGTAGAGCAACGTGTTGGTTCCTATAAAAGAACCAAAGGCAGAAAAAATATGTTCCCATAGAAGAACTCAAAAAGGAAGTAGAACTTAGTTGAACGCCTAAGATCTGAGGAAGCAGAGGAGAAATGTGAAACGGGTATTCTAAGTAGTGTTTGGAGAAGAGCACAGCAAAGGCAGATCACTTGGAACTAGCACGCTAAGTTCAAGCAACAATAAAGAGACTGCCCTGGGTATGATGTAAAGTTTGTAAAGGTATTTGGAAAGAAATCAGATTACATAGTAGCATCAGGCCAGACAAAATATAGCTTTAAATGACTGAACAAGGACCTTAGACTTCATCCTGTGGACCACTGCTTTTCTTTCTTTCCCTTTTCTTCTTTTTTCCAAAAAATTTTAAATTTTATTAGACTTCAAAGAATTTGATTATGAATTAATTATAATCTTTGGTTCATGACACACTCTCACCATTGCTCCACTCATGGCCTGCTTTTATTTAGATTTTTTTTGCTACAGCCTTATTTAGCTATATTTCACATTCTATAAAATTCACCCATTAAAAGTGTACTGTTCAGTAGTTTTTAGTATATTCATAGAGTTGCATAACCATTACGTCAATCAATTTTAGAACATTTTCATCACCCCAAAAAGCAACCCTGTGCCAATGAGCAGTTACTCCCTACTTTCCCCCCTCAACTCTCCCACTAACGCCCCAGCCCTGGGCAATCACTAATCAACCTTCTGTCTCTATGGATTTGTCTATTCTGGACATTTCATATAAAAAGAAGCATACAGTACATGGTCTTTTGTGACTGGCTTCTTTCGCTTAGCATAACCTTTTCAAGGTTCATCCACGTTGCAGCATGTATCAGTAGTTCATTCTCTTTTTATTGCTGAATGATATTCCTTGGTATGGATATACCACATTTTATTTATCCATTCATCAGCTGATAGATATTTAGGTTGTTTCCACTTTTTGGTACTATGAATAAGGCTGCTATAAATATTCATGTAAGGTTTTTTGTGCACGTATGTTTTCATTTGTCTTGGGTATATCTAGGAGTGGAACTGCTGGGTCATATCATATGGTAACTCCATGTTTAACCTTTTGAGGAACTGCCCAAACTGTTATCCAAAGTGGCTGCACCACTTTACATTCCCACCAATAATGTACAAGGGGTTCCAATTTCTCCACATCCTTGCCAACACTTATTACTGTCTTTTTTTTTTAATTACAACCATGCTAATGGGGTGATGTGGTATCTTACTATGGTTTTAATTTGCATTTTCCTGATGGCTAATGATGTTGAACATCATTTCTTATGCCTATTGGCCATTTGTACGTCTTCTTTGGACAAATGTATATTCAAATGTTTTGCCCATTTTAAAATTGGGTTATCTTTTTATTATTGAATTGTAATAGTTATTTCTATTCTCTGGATACAAGTCCACTGAAATGATTTGCAAATATTTTCTCCCATTCTGTGGGTTGTCTTTTCACTTTCTTGATAGTGTCCTTTGATGCAGAAAAGTTTTTAATTTTGATAAAGTCCAATTTATCTAGATTTTCTTTTGTCACTTACATATTTGGTGTCATAGCTAAGAAAGTACTGCCTAACCTAAGGTCACGAAGATTCACCCCTATGTTTTCTTCTAGAAGTAGTCATTTTCAGTAACGCAATGAGCACACTTGAAGCTACTACCCAAATGAAAAATTACTATCTTGATAATTACTTACATCTAATCATAAGCACCACACATCCCATCCCTTGTCCCCTCTCCAACCAGTGACTTTCAACCCTATCCATACATCAGAATCACAAGTGTACGGTCATGTGCCGCATAATGACGCTTTGGTCAACAACAGACCACATACATGACACTGATCCCATAACATTAGTACCATGTAGCCTAGGTGTGCATTTAGGCTACACCATCTAGGTCTGTGTAAGTACACTCTACGTTATTTGCACAACGACAAAATGGCATAACGACACATTTTTCAGAATGCAGCCCCATCATTAAGCAGCGTATTTGCAGTGATCTACAAACCTTACCTTAGACCTACTAGATCTTGAGGAAAGAATTTAGACATCTGAATGTAAACAATGTAATTCTTTCTGAAGAGGTTTGAGAACCATTCTTATAGGCAATGAGGAGTTGTCAGCACTTTCAGAGCAGGCTGATGATGTAGTAAAATTAACCTGAAAGCAAGGTGTGAGGGCACGTTGAAGGCCTGTGATAAAGTAGGAGTAGTGAAAATGTGAAACACAACTCAAAAAATATTTTAAAGAAAGATTGGACAGTACTTGAGGAGAGACTGAATACCTGAGATGAAAAGGAGGGAAAAGTAGAGAGTACAACCATGCATGTTTGGGTAGATGAAAGTCTCAAGGAAGGCAGAAGTTGGTTTGGAAAGAAAAAAGTATACTGTTTTGTTATGCCTTGAGTTTAAGAAGGTAAGAAGAAATTCAAGTGGAAATGTTCTGAGGAACTAAGTTGTAGCAATGAATGGATAAAATTTTGAAAGAATAAGTAAAGAAAAAGGGATGGGAATTAAGGCTGTGGAAACACCCATAAGTACTTCCTCTTCCACAGGTGCAGAAAGAGGATGTAGCAAAAAGGAAAGAGAAAGGGTGATCTTCTTGAAGAAAATCAGAAAAATATCATTATAACAAAGAAGCTGAGAGGAGAAAAGCATTTCAAAGAAGGAAAATGCAGTCTGCAGTATCCATACCATGTCATCCAAGTGCTAAGCAACTTTATCTGGGGGAAAACTATGATGACATAATTACTCTAGATTAGAAATGGTATAATTTCCCCTCAGAATTTTTGTTAGTTTGTTTTAAAGAAATGCTACGTTGTAGGAATGGACTACAAACATAATCCAGATTCATTCTGCATCATCTAGAATGTCACGCTGTGAATAAAATAAGGCATTTCTTACCAAGTTTGACGACAACCAACAAATAATTCTGAACTATTAGTAAATTCATTCAATGTACTTAGAAATGAACAACATGGCCATGCAGCTGAACGGCAAGAACCTGGAGGGAGCCAGATGCCCGGGGAAGACCTAGAACAGGACTGTCCCTGAGTCATCTCTCTCAGGGCAGCAGTTTTTCCATTTGTGCGGCACTATATGGAATAAAGTAAATAGACAAATTCTAAAGGATACTCTGTTGAGTGCTGTGTTATAGTATCTTGTATTTATTACCTCGAGAGGAGCATTATTTTTGTTTGTCTGAGAAAGTGAGGTTCATTAAATAACATGCCCAAATTTAAAGTTTAAAAAAAAATCACTAACAAGGCCCAGCCTGTAATGCTGGCCTGAATGCCCTCAAAGCCCACACCCACAGTGTGCTTTCAGCATCGCATACATGTTTACATTGGGGTAAATGCACATCCCATAACTATTTTTATACAACATCCAAATTCCTTAGTTATTATAGTCTACTGTTTTTCATTTTATTCTTGACTGTCAACCCTCTGCTCTGCTTATGTAATTCCCAAAGGCATATAGTGCTTGAGGAATACTGAGTGTTTACAAGTTTCTTTAAAAACAGTGCATTGAAAAGAATGGTAGGCATTGTATGTCCGGGGGAAAAAGATGCATTTTTCAATAAATGGCATAGGAACAATTGGTTGTCCACATGGAAAAAAATTAAATAGGACACTTTCCTCACATTATGTCCTAAAATCAATTCCAGGTGGATCACAGACAATGCAGAAGGTGAAACTACAAAGTTTTCATAAAATAATAAAGGAGAATATCTTTATAGCCTCAGGGGATGGAATGATTTCTTAAACAAGAAACAAAAAGCACTAATCATAAAGGAAAAAGTGATAAATTGGGTTACATTAAAATTATACTAAAATGTCATTCATTGAAAGAGAAGATATTCGTTAACACATAAAACAAAAGACTCATATCCTTACTGCTGAAACAAAAACTCCTATGAATCAATAAGACATACAACCCAATAGAAGAATGGCCAAAAGACTTATTTAAGCAGATATTTCACCAAAAAGGGCCAACAGACATAAAAAGCAGCTCAACCTCATGAAAGAGAAAAATAAAAAAACTAAAACCACAATGAGATAACCATTATACTCACCAGACTGACAAAAATTACCAAGTGTAATGATACCCAGCACTGGGGAGGACATGCAGGAATGGGAACACACACACACACCAGACAGCAGTGTGGCATTTTTAAGTAAAAGCTGAAAACAGACAGACTGTATGACCTAGCAGCTTTACTCCTGGGTTAATACTCTTAAATGTATGAGTGTACATTAATGTTTAAGAGTGTACCAAGATAAATGTTTAAGAATATTTTGCAGCTATTAGTAAGGGCTCCAAACTGAAAGCAATCCAAATATCCATCCACAGATACAATTCCTGTGGCAGATTCATATCATGAAATACTACATAGAAATAAAAGTGAATAAATCACAGCTAAACAAACATGGATAAATCTGGCACACATAAGTGTTGTATGAAATAAGACACAAAATAATATATTCAGTATGATTCCATTCATACATAGTTCAAAAAAAAGCAAACTATATTAGGGATGGGCCCATTGCACATTATATTAAATATAAATGGCATCCCTTGGAGCAAAACTCCTAAGGAATGCATTAGACAGGTGGTAAAACTACTTGGAAAAAAGTCTCTTAAGCAAAGCAAGTAAGTGATGAACACGAAAATCAAGACAGTGATTTCCTCTTGGGAGAAGGATGAGGCTGGGTTGGGGTGCAGTCTGGGCTGATGAAATTATTTGTTTCTTGATCTAAGTGGTAACTGCACAGGTGTTTGCTTTATAGTGTATGTATAGGGTAAGGGCACATTTCTTTGTATATACATAATATTTCATAATAAGCAAAGAAAAAAAAGAGAAAAGAATAGGATCTTTTTTCTCCCCAACTTCCATTTCTTGCCATTCAGGGCCATTTCACTGGGATCTAAGCTCCACTAACATCAGGAGTCAGGAGGGCAGGGATTAGGCTGTTTTTCTCACCATTGATTTCCTAACACCTAGAACTGGCAAAAGAGAAGGCACTCAATAAATATCTTACAAATGACTCACTGGTTAACTAAGAACAAAGTGGAAGGGAGAAAAAGAAGAAACGAGAGGTAAGCATAAAAAAGGAATAAATGTATGAGTACTCAGAGCAGCCCTTAGTGAACAGCTAAGAGGGTAGGAATTGGGAGCTTCTTGCTAAAACAGGGATCTCACTGAAGTGTTTGTTGACAACAGCAATAATCCTATATGAAGAACAGCAAACTATGAAGATTTTCTATACAACGATAAAGTTTACAGTTGTAGGTAAGTACATTTTAAAAGGAAAAGTAAATATTTTAATGATACATATAATTACTGTCGTACTATAACAGCAATCAGGTATAAATGATAAGCACTTAACAACATTAAAAGTATTAGTATTACTCTTATATAACTATTTCTCAATAACTCATATTAAGAGACAAAGATAGCAAACATCATGCTATGGTCTGAATGTTTGTGTCCCCTCCAACTTCGTATGTTGAAATCCTAATCTCCAATGTGATGGTGTTAGAAGGTGGGGCCTTTGGGAGTTGATTAGGTCATGAGGCTGGAGCCCTCACCAATGGGATTAATGCCTTATAAAAGAGGCTCCAGGGCTCCTGGGGCTCTAGCCCCTTCCACCATATGAGAACCCAGTGAGCAGGCACTGGCTACGAACAAGGAAGAAGCCTTCACCAGAACGCAACCATGCTGGAGCCTTGATCTTGGACTTCCCAGTCTCCAGAACTGTGAGCAATATATTTCTGTTGTTCAGAAGTCACCCAGTCTGCAGTATTTTGTTACAGCAGCCCAAATGGACTGAGATACATTGCTTATAAATAATTTAAAAATTCCTTTTTGTCTATAATGTCACCGTCTTCCCTAACTGAACAAGAGCTTCTAACAAAGAACAACAACACTAAAGAGACTTAGATTTTCCTCCTTTTCCTTTAATATGTCTAATTTAAGGCAAACAGGCTCAATAAACTAGTAAATCAAAAAACATGGATGGCCAGAAAAAAGAGGAAAAAACCAAAAAACCTGGATAGTAGAACAATAACAAAAAACTGGACAACTAAGAATTGACATAATTTTGGCAAATGTTTCAGATAAATAACCTTAACTCTCCCCTAACTTCTTAGAACATTTTTTTATGATTATAATCTTTGAATTATTCACATCCCATCAGTTAACAAGCCAGTGAATGGACAGAGTCTAATCATTTCTTTAAAACCACAGGCACTCTGTACTTGGAATTACCTTCTTTCAGTTTTCCAGAACTAACATCATCCTAAGGAATACTGGACTGCTATATTGCCCCAGCTCACGTTGGCCTGGGATCATTCTAATTAGGGGACGTAAGTAAAATAAACTACACTATCATAAGCTAAAGTTTAGGTCACATGGCTCAGGAGGAAGAGCACTATTAGGCCAGACACCAGTACAATATAAAGGAAAAAACAGAAGAGTGACAACTTCAACACAAGTGAAAAACAAGAACAAAAAATAACAAGGAAACTTAAGGCAAAGGAGAAAATAGATTCAGCATATGTTCAAAATGTTAAGTATACATACTTTGTAGTTTTGAAATGCACTAATAAATGTCAAAAAAGGAGAGGGGAGTGCTAACACCAAAGTCCTATCAAGAATTTCTGTGCGCTCATAACAATAGGGGAGACATTAAGTAAATTACGGTATATCTACTTGACATGCAATCATTAAAAATGGTTATATGGAGCAGCAAGGGGAAAATATTTGATACAATACAAAGGACAAAACCTGCCTTTAAAATTACACATACACTGATTATAATTATGGAAAATATATATATAGGAAAAAAAAATCCCAAAAGAAATGCATTCAAAATAATGATAGTTTTGGGCCGGCCCCGTGGCTTAGCGGTTAAGCGCGCGCGCTCCACTGCTGGCGGCCTGGGTTCGGATCCCGGGCGTGCACTGACGCACCGCTTCTCCAGCCATGCTGAGGCCGCGTCCCACGTGCAGCAACTGGAAAGATGTGCAACTGTGACATACAGCTGTCTACTGGGGCTTTGGGGGAAAAATAAGTAAATAAATAAATTGTAAAAAACAAAACAAAAATAATGATAGTTTTGGAGGTGGGATCCCAGTTTGAATATTTAAAAATCTTTTGTTGTTGTTTCAGAAAATTCTCAGGTACGAAGATTCCCATAAAGACACTTTATATCCCTTACTGTGTATTTATTGGCCACAGGAAAGATTTATGACCTCCAGATTCAACATTAAAATGATAAACATTCTAAAGAGTTACAGAAGCAAAAGAGAAACAACAGAAGAAACTGGTTAAGATGGATACTTCACACCCACACAACAGAAGTCATATGGGTGGAGTTGTTCTCTCCATGTGGCCTATAGTCATTTATTTCTCCTCTCATAAGTGGCTCCTTCCATAATTTGCTCAAGTCTCTTTTCCAACCCCCAACACCCTGGTTGGTTAGCATTTGTCTGCAGGCTGAAATGGTATCTTATATCCTTTTTCTCTTAATACAGTGCAGCAGACTTTAATTTGAACCATATGTCTATCTTCTAGGGATGGTTTATTTTTTTTTTTATAATTTTATTAATTTATTTTTTTCCCCCAAAGCCCCAGTAGATAGTTGTATGTCATAGCTGCACATCCTTCTAGTTGCTGTATGTGGGATGCGGCCTCAGCATGGCTGGAGAAGCGGTACGTACGTACGCGCCGGGGATCCGAACCCGGGCCGCCAGTAGCGGAGCGTGCGCACTTAACCGCTAAGCCACGGGGCTGGCCCAAGGGATGGTTTAAATACCAGAGCTTGGGCCAGCCAGGTGGAGCAAGTGGTTAAGTGCGTGCACTCCGCTACAGCGGCCAGGGGTTCGCCGGTTCGGATCCCGGGCGTGCA
This sequence comes from Ceratotherium simum simum, assembly GCF_057802395.1. Classification (NCBI taxonomy): domain Eukaryota; kingdom Metazoa; phylum Chordata; class Mammalia; order Perissodactyla; family Rhinocerotidae; genus Ceratotherium; species Ceratotherium simum. The sequence goes on from NC_141906.1 coordinate 67,573,539, forward strand.
CCGACGCACCACTTGTCAGGCCACGCTGTGGTGGCGTCCCATATAAAGTAGAGGAAGACGGGCATGGATGGCCCAGGGCCAGTCTTCCTCAGTAAAAAGAGGAGGATTGGCAGATGTTAGCTCAGGGCCAATCTTCCTCACACACACGCACACAAAAAATACCAGAGCTTTACTATCAATTTTGTGACTTGAAATTCTTTGTTCTAGGCAAGATCAGGAGCCTGGGGCCATAAAGGGTAGTGATATTATATCCTTAAAATAAGTATCTCATCAACTGGGGATGCATATGTGCTAAGGGGAAAGGGAAGAACGAGTGGCACTAATTTAAAAATCAGGACAACTGCAACAGGAAATTTTCGTATTTGATCCACCACTTCAGAGTGATACCCTTGACTTCTTTTTTGGCTGACCAAGGAGCAATCCAAAGCAGACGTAAACAGATTAGGCACAGCCTTCAGCCAGTTCCAGTGCTCAGTGTCTGTTAAGGTAATACAGCACAGCTACAAGTGACAGCCAGCCCCTCCAAGAGTAACTTATGCTTCATTTCCTTGCAGTTGTAAGTAAACAGCTTGTAAGCAGGGGGTAGAGGAAAAAAGCGAAGTGGGAAAATATTTATATATACTGAATAAACAACCTCACCAGAAAACACTGTGACAAGATCCTTCATGTTCTAAAATCTGAAAGCTTCGGAGGACTCATAATCGCAATACTGTACTTGCAATTAGAGACAAAGACCAAGAATAGAAATAGTTTTGGCCCATGATTAACTTCTTAATGGACTAAGGGTGGGGAAAACAAGCTGTCAGGTGTTCTTGCTAGAAATGACTCAAAGAACCAAAGATCAACACCCATGTAAGAACTCTAAATAAATAGGATTTAGACTGTTATATGGACTTATACAACACAGATAAGGAACTAATCTTGCTTTTCCTATACAATATTACTAGCATAGAAATCACGTAATCCAAAAGCTTTTTTGGAATTGAACAAAACAAGAGTCAACTGTATGGATCTCAGAACTATGGTAGTGATGAAGGATGAGTTTCAAAGTTCCCAGGAGTCGCTGTATTAGTTCACTCTTAAAAATGGGTCTTGGGAAGTCCTCAGTGTTTAGCAATCACTCCAACCCCTGGCTGAACTTCCTGACTAGGAGCTAATAGAGAAGTAATGCCAAAAACTACTGACTCACAGCCTGAGCATTCATACACAAGAGAAATTCCTTCATGGGAAAAAAAAAAAAATCAAGTAATCAGCTTATTTGTGATGGGGAGGTGTTGGTTTTGTTTAAGAAACCAGGGGAGGTCAGAATTGGAGGAAGAGAGAGGGTGATATTCATAAGATTGAAAGAACATATCTACCTTTTTGGAAAGGTATTAGAGAAGTATTACAGTACTATTTTGTTGCAGCTGCTGCTATTACACCATATATGGGGCTGCTTCCACATCCATCACTTAATCTTAGACATCTCCTGACCCTCCCCAACTTCCTAGCACTATCTATCTACATAGTATGATCATTATCTCTGGAAAGCAAAGTCTAAAAACAAAAATGCTGGCCCAGCATTACACTGGCATTTTCAATGAATGACTTATGTATTTTCCCCCAAACCTTTAAAATACCTTAGCAGTTAGCATCACTGAACTCAGCTATTTTCAAATGAGGTAATAAGCCGATCCCCTCTACTCTATTATAGATAGCACTACCCTAACCCTTCTCATAATAAACAAAAAACTATTCCACAACATAGGACCTTTTCATCGAACTTAGTATTGAGTAGATGTATAAAGAAAAAAGTGGCAATGAAATTCTTTCTATAAGACCTGCAAACAATAATCACTGGGATTACTGAAAACATTAATGCATATCATGATAGTCATAATTCATATCACTTAGAACAATAAAAGCCCAATCATTCAATCAGGTAAGTTTCTAATATTGATAGGTGAGCATACTATACAAATTTTAGTGTGCCTTTTATGGACCATGATGAATCAAAGTCCCCTTAAATTCTCAACAGAAGCTAAAGATAGCAAATGGAAATATAGTATATAGGTATAATAACAATATTTTCCAAATTAAAACATATGGTCTGATAAGCAGAAGCCTACTGTTGGAGAATAGAAGGTATGATTATCATATAAGAAGTTTTAAGTTGTCACCTAGAAATTGAGAGCAGGGACGAAAATATCCCTTTGGGTTAAAGAATAAACATAATTCAAATGAGAGCAAACATCTGAAAAGTAACCCACCTAAAAGGTAATATGTGAATATAATAATAGGAGTAGGGTACTCCTCAAGTTTTTGAGGGACGCCTAATGCATTCTTGACACAAGGTGAACAACATACACATGGCCCCTACCCTCATGGAGCAGATTAGTCCCAGAGGGAGGCACACAACCACACGTCTAACTGTATAAGTATAAGCATCAAATGAGTTTTAGGGAGAAGTTCAGAGGCAACTGACAAATAATAGAAAAGGAGAGCTTTCCTGAAGAAGAGTCCATCAGAGTTCAGAGAATCTCTCAATCTGTTCCAGAAAACTACAGTTATATTTGGACTAGAATGTAAACCTATTTAATTGCACAGATATCCAGCACTTTCCAACTTTTTTGACTCACAAACTCTTTTCAAAGAAATATATTATCTAAAAAACCTCCCAAGAAAGAAATTTTAAAAATAAACTGGTCATTTTTGCATGATTTATGACAAAGAACTAACTTTAAGTAAAAGATTTTATTTTACATTATTGAAAATTAATTTAAAAGTTCATTATAAATATTATTTAAGAAAATTCATTTTTTCCCATTTTACAAGTGACTCACTAATTTATTTAAATTACGTAAGGAAAAGTATTAATTTAAAATTGATACGTCATGTTTAGTTTGGAAACCACATACATATCGAGATTATAACATCTAAAAGAGCCAAAAACTTTTCATGACCTGGTATTTGGAATGTCTACATTTTTGAACCTAAAAAACACACTTGTTTATCTGAATTATTTTCATGTTTTGTTTTTAAATGATGAGCTGAATTAGCAAGTTGAGTGCTTTTTGGCAAGTAATACACTACATGTGTAGAAAGTCTTTATTCCCAATAAAGCAAACTGGATATTACATGTGTGTTTGTGTGTGTGTGATAAAATTTTGGCTTTTGAAGTCCTAGAAACATCTTGATATGTTATAGAAGATTTAACAAAATATGATGAAAAACTGTATACTAGTCAAAACTCTCACAGTAACCAACTACTTCAACTGAGCAATAAATGGAATGATTGGGTCATAAGCACGCTCATTAGCTCCCTGCTAACAGGTAGACTCACCTGATTTACACTCAGAGGCTCTCAAACTAGGGTGGGGAGACCTAAGTCATTACTTCATTTATTGACTTCTAAAAAATGGAAAAGGCAAGAGAACTCATTATCACTTTTTATGACATGAATCTCCCGGAACACTCAGAACCTCTAAGGATTCAGATCACTGACTGGGAAAAGATACCGTATACTATTTGAGGTATTAAATTAAGGGTGGTCTGTGTGTGGCCTGAGCAACGAGTAGTTAAAGATCAAGTACATCAACATGTTTTTTAAAGACTAGATGAAAAACTCTTCAGGATCTTACAAGTCCTTTTGTTTTGAATCTATGCCTACCACTAGCTAACTGAGTTTTTCTCAAGTTGACACTAGGAAAGCAGATATAAATATTATACTCATTCTCTTATGACTTTAAGAGAACTGATAAAAGTAAGTCTCGGGATTTATAAAAATAAGAACCAGATTCTGGACTAATGGGGATTCTTACTAACATTCTGCCACCTAGAGAAGGCCTGCCTAACAAATCAGTCTCTATTGTGGTGATCATTTCACAATAGATACAAATATCAAATCATCATATTGTATACCCAAAACTAATATTATACGTCAATTATATCTTGATAATCAAAAAGAAAGTGATAAAGTAGTTTTGGATGCACTCAAAAAAAAGGACTCAGTCTCACTTTTTGACTTTTAAAATCTCCTTCATTTTAAAAGTTTCTGTCACACTTTATACAACACAATAAAGACTTCTTCAGAGTCTGAGTGAAAAATACTCTAGATGATTTGTTAGTCCCTCCCCGACACCAACTTGCAATTTAGGAGCTTACGATCCTGTAAGGAAAACAGAGTTGGGGAAACATGGTCTTGGGTTAGGAAAGTTCTTATAGTTTCTACATCCAATAATAAAATCAAAACAACACTCGAAAAAATAGAATATCAATGTTCTTTTAAAACACCTTAAAATAGAAACCACAGATAAGTGTGTACCCAATTTCCTTCAACTATCCCTTGCTTATTATTAAGTGCTGTACCCAACATGGTCCTAGAGACAAAGAGCAATTTGAAATTTTGAGACGCTTGGGTAGGTCCAAAACACATGCCACCCAGTCCTCTTCCACTCACTCAGCTCCCTTCTCCCCACAGCTGGAGGAGGCAAGCTCTGAGGCTCAGGTTTCCTCCTCCACAGCTTCTCTTCTTTTGCCCAAGACCTCAAAGAAAAAGCTTCCATTTCTTTTCTGTCTTCTACTTCCCTCTCCTTGTCTATTTTCAAGCTCCAATTCATTCTTTTTTAAATTATCCCCAAAATAAATGATTTTGCAATTAATAGAGACTGGCATGGAAATCCTTGAGGTTGAGGAAAAGTAATAGAGAAGTCAACGTGCAAAAACTAAAAGTTTGTGTAACAGAAACCTATGGTTGGGGATGAAATTCTTTATTCTCAATTTTCCCAACTGGTGTATGTTTATATATCCTCAGGCATGATGATGCAGTGTACCAAGAGTTACGGGAAACTATATAATAAATAAACTACATCTTCCTGAAACAGTGATTTTTTTTTCTATGTTAAATAAAGTTGAATAATTTTAATATTAAAACAAATATAGATATGACATTGAGGAGAACACAAAATATGCATGAATTTTAAAGATAAAGCATGTGATTAAAAATGTGTTTAAAGTAAGCCATTTCAGACTATTTAATCAATCCCGACTTGTCCCTCTACCCTGTAGGAGTTCATCCCCCAGGATGAGGGAAACCACAGTGGGAAAATCTGAGAAGCGGGTAGCACAGCTATTGTAAGTAAGTGAGGTTTTATAAGTAGAAAATTGTTCTTGATCCTAGCAAGGTGCAATCACTTTTCAAGATCAGTAAGATCTCACTTATAACCCCGAACCATGACTGACAAAAGAATCTGCTCATTTGAATTTTAACTTTAGAACTTTTTCATACAAATAAATCAACTGGGTGTACCTAAAATGCCTTTTGGATGAAGGTACGCTAATTTTTCATTGGTAAAGCTCCAGTCTTAGGACTAGGATTCAGAAGAGAGAATTTTTCAAATTTTATTTTGCCAATGGTCAACATACATTAAAGTTGTTTAGCACTTTCTAGTTGAAGGTCATTCACCATTTCAGCATGAGAACACAAGTTGAGGCATTATGATTCCTAGGCTCTATTATGACCTGAATTCAGGTCTCTGGATCTCAATTTACTGACCTGTCAACCGGGGAGGTGTACTGAGTGATTACCCAAATAAACTGTGTTAGGATCATGACATAAAATTTGAGATTGATACGATGAATATTGCATAACCACTTTCTGTGGACCAGTCAGGGACATTCTCAATCACCACACTGTGGAAGAGTTCTCAGAAATCCAACCTTTTTTCCTATATGATTGCATTTCAGTATATTCATACTAGGAGTGAAAGGTCAATAGACTCACAAAACGTTTTAGTTTCTCACTTTTAAAAAATGAAATAGTCTAGATCTCACTGCATTAAGGTCAAAACTTTCCACAGTACCTTAAATCCATGCACTCTGGAAATTCTTTCCAAAATTTTGGCTTTGCTGTCGTTGTACTTCAGATCTTTGCTGTCTACTGATTGCCAACTAAAACAATAACACCGGAGTGGAAACTATCTCATGGAGACCATTCTGGGAGTCGACATTTAAAGAGAAAAGTTTCCAACTTCCTTAGGTTAAAAAAAAAAGTTTCCACAATTTTCAAAACATTCTCATAATGTCTGAGTATTTCAAATAACTTTGCTTCAGGGAGTAAGCCAGCTACATTTAGGTTTTTTCTTAGGCAATTTTTTTTTAAACATAGAAATTTCTCTACTTAATCCTTGGGGACAAGAATTAAAATTACTTTCAAATAGCAGCACATCAACCATCAAAAATAAGACAATACCGTTTTTCTTTGATAGCTTAATAAAATCCATCAATAAGAAAATCTGAATTCTCTATTTCTAAACATATCTTTGATTAAAAGTTCCCTCTTCCTAGCCCAGATATTTGATTGGTTATCTAGAACTGGAAATCCTTCCTTTGCTCTCCCTCTTCTATGTGTTGCCATTTTCTTCCTTTCCATGTCTACTACAACCACCCTTACGTGGGATTTTACCATTTCGCAGCCTTTTAACTGATCTTCCTATTGCCTTCCTGCCCCTTCCCCCTACTCCCACCTTTTTATCTTATCCATTCTGAATCTGATTACTAAGCCTGGTATTCAAATAATTTCACAATCTAAAATAAATACCTACCTTTCTCACCTTCTCAGGCATGACTCCCCTATTTGAGTCTTCCCTCCACTCAAGCTGCTTTACCTTTTTTTTGCAAATACACCATGTGCATTCTACTGCTGCTCTTGCTTCTCCGACACAGCCTCCCGTGGTAACCAAAATAAAATCCCAAATCTTCACCACGTGCATAAGGCCCCATGTGAACTGGCCCTTGCCGGCTCTCTCATCCCACCTCCTTCCACCCCCCGCCCCTTATTTAGTATCTCCAGCCATTCTATCACATTACTTGATTTTATTGTTTTCACAGCCCTTATGAGAGTTTATTTGTTTACGTGTTCACTTTCTATCTCCCCCATCTGAATGTTAACTCCAAAGGACTATTTTATCTGTTGCTGTATCCCCAGTGCCTAGATCAGTGTTCGTACATAGCAGGTGCTTTCTTAACATTTGCTGACTGACTAATTCTACTGGAATTCTCTCCTCTATGCCTACACCTTAAAGAATCCCACTTATCCTTTAAGACTCACCTCAACTGTTATGTCCTCAATAGGATATTTATGTCCTCATCATCACTGTCTAAAGTTCAGATCAACAAAGCTATTGAGCACCTACTATAGAACAGGTATATGCTAGGCAGTGGGGGGGAAACAACAAACACAATATGGTTACAGTGCCTGTGGCATTTATAATCTAATGGAATTTTACAAACAAAAGTGGTTTCTTCATCCTCTGAACTCCTGTGGTAATTAGACTGTACAATTAACAAATGATGAATCACGACGTGCCTTGTAACATCTCTTCTACTGTGTCAAACTATGATTCGGTAGCTATTGAACATGCTGTCACCCGGGGATATAGGCTATACGCTGAGAGAGCCGTGTTGTGCCTCCCCCACCCTTCATCTGCTCTTCTGTGGATCCTTACACGTCTGAAGAATGAAAACTGAAAGTTTAGAGGCCAAGAACCCTATTCTTTTCCCGCCATTGGATTCTCTACGTGAAAGAAATTTGCATGAGTGTTCTTTATAAAAAATACAAAGTTTTGAAAACTTAAAGGTATGTGTTTTGGAAACTCTAATATTTTCTAAATAAGCTATATTTGCCTGCCAAATATGATGAAATTAAATGATACATGTGAAAATGCTTTGTAAAGTATTTTTTATATGCGTAAAGCATAATTTCAGTGTTACTTAACTTTTCAAAGGTCTAAGCATTTGCTGCCCAAATAGTCAACTCTTGAAGAGTAGGAGTCATGCCTTACATTTCTCTTTTTCTCTTCCATGACACCCGAGCAAAGAGCCTTTGCTAACAACAGATAAGATTTCAGATAACCCCTACAAATTCTTAGTTCTAGACTTGGTAACATTGCCTTTCAGAAATAAAATTCTTTATTCTGAAAACCATCAATGCTTATTCTGGATTACTAAAGACAGAAAAATCTTTAAAACAATTCTACAGAAGACAGGTTTGCTAGTGCCATTAAGAAGAAGAATTTTTTTATTCTAAAACCAGAAAGAAAACAAAGTTATTCACCTGCGCTTCATTCTCTCTAGAAGTAGTACTAGAACAAATATTCATAGATAAGACTTTAAGCACAAAAACTCTTAAACCATGGAATGATGCTGAATCTTTTAATACCTGTAAGTGAAGTTTCTCTCTCACATCCAGGGAACACATATTCTCTCAAAGAGGGCTAGCATAGGCTTTTATAATAGCTATATTTTTATAGTATCAAGTATTAAATGTAAATTTCCACATTAATTCATATACAAAGTAAAAATAAATTAATGTAAAACAAACATTCTCATAACAACTTATTCACTGTCTACGTTTGAAGAGGATGCATAATCTTTTCATCGAAATCACTTAGGTAAACGTGGCATAAGAAGAGCGTGAATTCCTTAAATTTCCCAATCTGAATTTTTATTAATTCCACTTTAATTTACTACTATAACATATATGATGATTTTAAAGATGAAGTACTAAAGACTAACAATATTTTAAATAAAACAAAAAAACTCTTTTCTCTCTCATTTGTTTCTTTCATATGCAGTAGTTCCTTGCTACTGAGATTTATAATAATTCATCAAAAAGACCACTGAGAAGATCAGGGATCTGAAAGTTACTTTTAGCTTTTAGAATAAAAAGTTGATTTCATTACTTATCTGACCGTATCCTGTCAGAACCATCCAACCTCCCTCTCCCAAATTAGTCATGCTGTAGTCAGCTTCAACTAAAGCATTTCTCCCACTGGTTCATTAAGTTCAAAGAAGACTTGGCAGATGAGAATGGGAATCCTATCTAATTTATGTGTAAGAAATGAAGTTCAGACAATGATTGAGAAACGGGGTAATGATGGCATGTAGGAAAGAATGCATGAGCAAAGACAATGTTAGCTACTATATATCGCAGGGCACAAAACTAGAGGTGTTCAATTATTCTTTGCTTGGCTCTAAAAACAAATAATAAAAATGCAACTTTGGGTTAATGAACTTAAAAAGCTTGCCAAAGTATATATGTTAACACAGAGAGAGCCCAAGGCTGGCTGCCAGCACCCCTAGGAGTCTGTAATTACACATCAGCAGGTAGACTCTTATTGTGACTACATGGATTTGTTTTAACTATTAACAAGGAAAAGCATTTAAAAATCTCCTTACCCAAATACTTGTCAGTAGAGTTTCTAATTTCAATTATCATTGACCCCTGGTTTTTCAATGCAAAAACTACATAAAATGTCCCTTAATTAAATCAAAATGGTTCTAAATTCAAAATCAAGAACCAAGGAAGCCGAAAAAAATGTTTAACCTTTGGTCAGTAGAATAAAACTATAGTAGAAAAAGAGGGCCTTCTTTTAACTCACTACCCTAATCAATAATCCAAAGAACTCGACAGTAACATTTGTGGTAGGCTAAATAGGCCCCCCAAAGACATCCATGTCCTAATCCATGGAACTTTGAATGTGTTACCTCCATAGTAAAAGGGACTGTTGCAGACATGATTAAATTAAGGATCTTGAGATAGGGAGATTGTCCTGCACTATTCAGGAGGGCCCAATGTAATCACAAGGTCCTTCCAAGAGGGAAGCAGGAAGATCACATTAGGAGTGGGAGACGTGACAATGGAAGCAAGAAGGTGGAGTGATGTGAGGAAGGGGCTGGAGCCAAGGAAAGCAGGAGGCCTCTAGAAGCCGAAAGAGACAGATATCTAGAGCCTCCAGAAAAACCAGTCATACTAATACCTTGATTTAAGCCTGTAAAATTCATTTCAGATTTCTAAACTTCAGAACTGTAGGATAATAAATTTGTGTTGTTTTAAGCCACTAAGTTTGTGGTAATTTGTTACAGCAACAATAGGAAATTCACACAACATTTTTTTATACTTTTAAGGATTGTGAAGTTTAGTAGGTGTTATTACCATTAACTTAATTGAAGCTACAACAAATAATTTGAAAAGAGGGTTTGAAATTGCCAGGCCTTTCCATGCTACCCACCTCTGTCAGAAATGTCAGCATCTAGAGAGCTTTGGAGAATATAAAACAGACATAAGGGCATAGGAAAAATATGATTTTATGTAAGATAAAGAAAGCATTCCTGTCTACTATGTACTCAGCAAGTGCAGGACTCAAAGAGCTTACAACTGTGTGCAAGTTCTAAACCAGTGCATCCATCAGCCTGGCTTGAACAAATAAAAACCTAGGTGACGTTCCAAGGATGTAAAAGTAGAGCCTGGAAAGTGAACAGACTTATCTACACAAAGAAACTATCAGAAGAATCATCAAGCTGCAAGGGTACACGTAGCTACTTTGATCTATAATTTAAATCTGAACTCTCAACTCCCACCCTATTAAGGAGGAAAATTTTTAGAATTGCTTTTTATCTTGGCTTTTCAAGGCAATTCTACTCTAGCTATACTTCAGCTTTCTATATGAGACTCCCTCCCTTTTAATCTGGGAGATGAGGGACACATAATGCAATACTGAAAACTGTCAGAAAACAAAAATGGCTTATTCTCATGTTTATGGATTCTATATAGATTGCAGTCACTTTCTTCTATCAATAGGTGGTGAGCTTGTGTTGGTTAGGCACATGCTGACAGTTTACTAAAACTGAAGTATGAGTAGACTGAGGCAGTGAAAAGAACTTTTTGGGCACTGTGAGATGAGCAGATGAGTGAACTTTGAGGAAACAGACATGGACTGCCTTTAAACCACTATAAGATCTATTCTTCATAAATTATCATAAAACTACAGTCTTTAGAATAAGCATGCTCTATATCAGCAGTGACATATATCAACTTTCTCAAACGAAGGTGAGAGGGTATACAATTTTAGCAGTTTTTCTTAGTACTTTATTCTATATTTTATTCCTTAATATTTAAAAGGGACCTGTCGACCAAAATAATAGAATTTTAAATATCACCCTTTTCCTTCTTTCTTCCCAGCCTAGTTCCATCTTATACTACATGAAAAATAATATAAATGTATTCTGAAAGTTTATCAGCTTTCAAGCCACACAAAAATCCTTTATTTTCACAATACTTCTCTCTGAATAGATGGAAATAAACAATTCCTTGTTTTAAGAACCCCGAAGGAAAAGCTCCTTTACTTCTACTTCACATACTCAATACGCTTCTCACCTGCTATTTTGATATTCAGATTGGCATCCAGAAGCAAATTTTCAGCTTTTAGATCACGATGAACAATGTTCCGACAGTGACAAAAATAGACAGCTGTGACGATCTGTTTGAACTTCCGACGGGCCTCCTTTTCTGCCATTCTACCGTGGGCCACCAGGTGGTCTGCATTGAAGAAAAACAGAGTCAGTTCTCATTTTGGATCCTGGTATAATCTCAAAAGGCAGACTTAAGGAGGGATGCAAGGAGCCCAACAAAGGAAGGATTTAAAGAAGTGAAACAAACAAACAGAAAACAACACACTTATAGTCCTGGTTGGCATCTATAAAAATTCATTGGTAATCAGTACCCAAACTATTTTAAGTATAAATCCTGAAAAAGTTCTGAGGGATATAACGGTATTTTTCAAGACCATAACATTCAACACCTTCCTTGTCATATCTCCATTGCAATAGATTATATATACGAAGCAAACACACATGAAGATAAGTATCAGCAATATTTCCTGTGCTAAAGCGCAAGTCAAAAAGCAAAGTCACAATAATTGATCATTTTAGAAAAGAGCTGACAGAAATCAGTCCTTGCTAAGGGGGAAAAAACTGCTTTACACAAGACTCCGTTTAGGCTGATATCTCTTATGCTTTCTCAAAGTTTTACAATTTGACATTTTTAAAGAGGTATTTATTTGGGGACTACTCTCTGGAAGGCATAATAGCATGCCTGCATCTTTACATCTGCATTTATTGTGCTTACCAAATATTTTTCAAAACTATGTTACTAATTTTTACAGATAACATCAATAGAAAACCAAGTGAAGTTTCTACCACTTTAAATGAAATAATTTCATTTGCTATGTTGCTAACTAAGGTATAGCAAAAGAATTTACATGTGATAAACTTTGTAATACTATAAATTAGGCTATCTTCTATATTTAAAAATGAATTGATTAACCCATAATCAATACTGTAAGTTCTTTAAGTACTTCTTTTCTAATAGTGGCAGTAGGTTTACAATGAACCAATGACATACATATCCTTAACCCAGTTCTTCATCTGACCAACAACATACACAGGTCATGACAACTGATGGGATTAGAAATGTGAGTGACAATATAGTTTGCTCTTTTTGAAGTCTCATTAGCACTATCCTTAAAACAACTGATCTAGCTGGGAAAAGGACACATTTGCCATCATAGGCATCCTGAGATAGTGGGAAAGTGAAAAATTAGATAATATAAATAAATGCATTGTTTGTTTACAACAGTAGTTTCAGTAATACTACTCCATTGTTTTGGCGACATCTCAATCACTCACAGGACCAGTCAGGTTTATCTTTTCTTCCTCACAAAGAGGAAATTCGGGATAAAACAAACGCACTAGCAATGACTGCCAAGATTGAGAGCTTAGGTCAAGAAATGGGGTGGGGGCAGAGGGGGAGAGCACGTGAAGAAGGGGAGCTAAATGATAATCCATCTACATAGTAGATTTTCAAATAATTCAAACAACATTATGACCTCAAAGAACATAAAATTTTGGAGATCAAATACTACAGAATTTTTAAGAACAATGTCTTACAAACAGATGATTTAAATTATTAAGAAAGACCCCTCAAGGGAATTGTTACAATTGTTAGGGTTATCAATGACCCAAACATAAGATCTTTGAAGCATTTTCCTCAAAAACAATCACTATTATGGCCAAGATTACCAATTTTGTAGAAAGAAGGAGAAAGTAAGAAGTCTTCAGCTTACAAGTCAAAAGGACTAGAATATAGAATACAGCTTGCTACAGAGTTTAGAGGTGGTGATAAATGAGCTCACACTCTGGTGTGTTTAGGCTTCTGGTGAGATCTGTCATATGAACTTTAAACAACACAAAGTCCCTAACTAGGGATAGTAACTTAACATAAGCTGTTAAAACACTGAACATCCATCAGATGTGGAACGCTATGTGTTATTTTAAGAGGCCATTTTCTAACAGTACCTGCTCCTTTGACCCCCTATTTCTCTTAACCCAAGGCCCAATTATTCTAATAATATGTTTTAGCTGCTAAACTTTGTCTAATTAAAGAGCTTTGAAGAGACAGCTATTCTTGAGAAACATAAAAATAAACTCTTATGAAGGTTTACCATCAGAAGCTCATTTGGCCAAGCCACCCATTAATTAAAATGCTCAAGAGACATTCGTCTGGCAGTAAATACTAATTACCAGAACACATCAAAGAGCTTCTTAAATACAACAGAATGATTAATTTGGTGATTTCCAAAATAAGAGGTTTTCTTTTATTTAAAAAAAAAACTCTTTATATTTTCTAAGTACTGTTTTCCTAAAATGACTGGAAAGTTCTCAAAATTGTTACATAGGCCAGGAGCTGGTGGAATGTAGCCTTGTTCTGTTTTATCTCTACAATGACACATTGGTTGTCCTTGGACAAATCATTTATACTGCCAATATCCCCATCTCTTGATCTGCTAAATAGAAATAAACTCTGTTACATGCAATGGCCAAAGAAAGGATAGCATATTTGGGAACAAAATTTGTACTTTGATTAAGAGTTACCATATATGACATAACTTTAACTTTAAAGACATTCAAAAAGCTATTTTTTTAAAGGTCCACTCAACATCATACACAGAATATTTAAGCATTTGGTTAACAGATCACAAGGATTCTGTAGTGTTTGAAGGTGATTACAATATATATCAATTTTCACTGTTACATGGTTCTGGCCAAAAGATATTTGTGATAGCACACTGGGTATAACAGCTTAAATTGTATAGCATTTTGCCTAAAGATACCTACAGTATCCCTATAATTATGAACATAAAGATATATAAATTATTACTTTTTAAAAAGTGTTAGCTGCAAACATCAGATGTTTTCTCCTGGCCATTGCGTTTGATGTTCAAGTTTTCTCCTCTTTGGGAGCACTGTGCTCTTCTCCACATACAGGACCATCTTAATGGCTCAATGTCTTCAGACTTTAGCCTCTGCTTTTATTTTTGCCTGTCTTATTACCACCACCACCCCTATCCCCTGTTAGTTTGTTTTCAGTGTAAACCTACAGGGTCTAGTGGGTGTGCCAGGAAGCCAGCAGCCTGCAGTGGTTTTCGTCCCTGCTGAAATTGCCTGTTAGCTGCCCGCGGACAAATGGCTGCTTTATGTTCATGTGTGCTCTATAGGCAGGCAGTGAAAATTCTTAAAGCTCAAATGGGATATTTACCTTTCAGCGAAAAACCCAGAGCAGTAGCCAGCCTAGAGTTAACACAAAGTCACAGCATTTGAATAAATACTGGGGTCATTTGAGAAGGCAAATGAAAGAAAATGGCTCCCGAACCACTCAATATTCAAAGTAAAATATATTCTGAATCTTGTTAGGATAAACCATAGGTGCAAGGAACTCTAAAGAGTTGTTCTGCTTCTTCCAGGCAGTTCAGTGAGGTAATTCTCCTAAATACTCAGCGAGATATCACCCATATCTTCAGTCCCAAACATCCCACATGGCAGCCACAACCCTAGCTTTCAGTATTCCTAGATTCCTTCTCCCCTCACCCACCAGGAGGCTAAACAATCTTCAATTAGATACCTGCTGCAAAAACTCCATCACAGTAAGTCCTTTTTCACCATCAATTAACTGCTTACCTATTTAGTTGCCACTATTCATCTCAGGCAAATTTAAAGTTTTTCTCCATCACAGCTTCACTTCAACCATTTCAATCCAGACAAGGATGAGGTGACTCAGAAGAAGAAAACGGTTCTCCTGTTTCAAGCTCTTATCAAAAGTAAGGAGTATAAGTTCTCTTTCTCACTTTCCAATCGCCACAAATCACCTGGCACTGGATTTCTTTAATCTTTTTAATTTGTTCTTCGTCACAAAATAAGAAGTTAGTGACACTAAGGGATTCAGATACCTCATGAGGATTAGAATGACTAGAAGTGGAGAGAATGAAGTCTGAAGTTTCAAAAGTATTAGAGCGCCGTATGTATAAAGTTTGCTTCAGAATTCACTGTTTGTAATTTTGTCCCAATCTGACTCAGAAAGAAATATCTTGTGGTACATTTAGATTCTAACCTTTCAAAGAGCAAAAATACACATCAGGCAGTCTTAACTTCCCTAGACCAGCTTCATTGGAGGGTCAGAGGCATGCCACTAATGGGATAGTGGTGGGGAGCCAACATTTCTTAAAATAAGTCACTTTTCCACTATAAACAGACAGTGTCTCCATTTGTCTGCTAAGTCTACAACTCACAACTGATCCAAAACACTAGCTGAAAATGAACATACCCTGACAGCAGGTCAAGCAATAGGGCAGAAAGTTTTCATTTTTCATGATGGAAAAATAACCCAGTCCAGAATGGGGAAAAGGCAGTATGTATGCTAAGCTTAGGTGGCTACCTGAAAAAATTTCTGCCAATTCCAAGCTAACCACAGCTAGCAGTTCTTTGCTTTGCCACTCAGTTCTATCATTTCTTCTTTCTACACCCATGGAAACAACTTCCTGTTTATCAAACAAATGCTTCTTTCCAAAAAAGCCAGGGTGAGGCCAAGATAACTCAGCTGCCTGGAAGCAGGTTAACAGGAGTGCACTCACTTGAAATGTCATACTGTCCTCACTCTCGTAGGCCCCAAGCTGCCACTGACTAGAGGAAGAGGGTTTGTTATTTTGTTTTCCTGGCCAAGAATCCAACCATCTCATACCAGCCTTCTTTACTTGTTGCTGCTTCTTGTTACTATCTCTTTTCTTCATTCTCCCAGTTGTTCAGCCCAAAAACCTTGGCGTCACCTTTCATTCTCTTTCTCCCACACCTCACATCCATCAGCAAATTTTATTAACTCTACCTTCAAAATATACCCAGAATTCAACTATTCCTCACCCCTATCCCCACCCCACTCTGATGCCACCAACTTCCTCCAACAGCTATTATCTTCCTCCTGGATTACTGTAATAGCCTCCTAATATTACTCCTAACTAGTATCCCTGATTCTGCCCTTGGCCGCCTGCAATCTATTCTCAAAACAACAGTCAGAGTAATAATCCTTTTTTTAAAAAAAAAACTTTTCATTTCAAAATAATTACAGACTCACAGGAAGTTGCAAAGATAGTAGAGAAAGATCCCAAGTACCCTTCACCCAGTTTCCCCCAATGGTTAAATCTTACATAATTTAGAACAATATCAAAACCCAGAATTTGACATGGGTACAATGTGTGTATAGTTCCAGGTCATTTTATCACGTGTAGATTTGTGGAATAATCACTGCAATAAGATAAAGAATTATTTGGAGTTACTCATTACTGAGTATTCTAGCAGGTATAAAAACAAAAAGCACACTATATTTTCTTCTGCCTATCTCAAATAAATTAAACTTTTTCTTTAAGGGTTTTGAGAAAATACAATTCCTCTTGTGAAATCGTCACAAGGTATGCTTTAGTTTTGAAAGTTTTAAACTAGAACTATTTTTTTCCTTTGCCTCCTTACTACATACAAAAGAGTGCTCTGCATATGATGGATGCTTAATAATTACAGATTAACTCAAGGAATATCAATCAGAGAAAAGATATAAACTTTTAAAAAAATACATTTTTCACTCTCCATTTGCCGCTAAACAAAAAGTTTGTAAACTAAGCACTGTTTCTATTAAGTCGTTACAGAAAACATGCTATTCTTTTGATATGAAGTCCATTCACATTAATATATAAAGGAGGATTTGTTTTCTCATAGCTTCTTGAAAAAATAGTCCTAGACTAAGGATAAGCCCAGGCAGCCTATGAAACAGGATCCCATATATTTCAAAAGACCTTTCAAGAATGTTATTCAGACTTTTCTAATGTAGTGCAAATGTTTCTCATGCTACACCAACAGACTAGCAAAGGTGGGTTGGCTAATTTTGTAATTCAGAGGTTCCTCCCTGATTCCTAGTATAAACTGCAGGCTCCAAATCAAGCTCATTCTTTAAAATCTAGCTCAAAGGTCATTTATCTGAAGCTTTCCCTAATCTAATCACCTCCCCTAGAAGAACTGCTCCATAATTTGTTTCTAACGGCATTTAGTCTATACACCTCCATAACATCATTGAACAACTGCATTACAGTTATTTCTTAACACGCATGTCTTCCCTTCTAGACCAGGGATTCTTGGTCTATGACGGGTTTCTATCCATGAATCCATGCAAGGTATAGGCAAATATGTATAATGTACTTCCATTTGTGTACAAAGAGGAAATACAAATACGCATGTGTGTGTACATATGTGTATATTAGTTTATATTTTCCAAAAAAAGTAATGTTAAGTGAAAAACTTCTAAAATTGTTACTTATAGGAGGATGGAAAAGGGGTGGAAGCTAGACTTTTCTGAATGTACCCTGTTTTACAGCTTTTTTTTTTTTAGCATGTTTTACAGCTTTAACCTCACTGTCTCATATCAAATATGTACTTATGTTCAAGTCATTTGGAACCACAATTTTCAGCATAAGAGAAAAGAGATATAAATAAAGAATATTAAAGAAGTTAAGTAAAAACATTGAAATCTTAAATTTCAATTGGAATGTTAGTACAAACTCATGTTTTACTTTTCTCTGTATAAAAAATACATATTTCCTACCTTGGTGCCCTGAAAAGGCCTCTAAGCAATGACAAACCAGTAGCAATAACAAGCAGCCCCAGGATTTCTAAATGCTATTTTCCACTTGAAGGAACCAGAGCTTCCAGGAGAAATGTTTGATTCCAGGTCTGGGACAGGAAATGTTCAAGATAAGCCTTGGACATCTTACCTAAAAGCAAGGAAGCTATCTGAGACTATTGGGATCATGTCAAAAGGACACAGGAGTCAACTTGAAAAGGCTCCCACTGGCTAAGTGAAATAATTTGAGCATCAAAAGAATAATGACTCGGGGCCGGCCCGCTGGCGCAAGCGGATAAGCACACGCGCGGCGCTCCGGGGTTCCCCGGGTCGGATCCCAGGGGCACACCGACGCACTGCTTGGCAAGCCATGCTGCGGCAGCGTCCCATGTAAAGTGGAGGAAGATGGGCATGGATGTTAGCCCAGGGCCAGTCTTCCTCAGCAAAAAGAGAGGAGGACTGGCGGATGTTAGCACAGAGCTGATCTCCTCACAAACAAACAAACAAAAGAAGAATGACTCAGTAGACCAAAACACATCAAATGTATTAAAATCCATAACCTCATAATGATACATAAAATAAACAAAATCAACTTCATTGGTCACCACTGGAGATTGCTAGGGTTTGTTGTTGTTTGTGTCATCAAGTCGATTCCAACTCCTAGCGACCCTGTGTTCAGCAGAACAGAACCCTGCCTGGTCTTTTTGTGCCATCCTCTCATCTTCCAGTGCTATATCAGACAATGCTCCACTGCTATTCATAGAGTTTTCATGGCCAATTTTCTCATTAATGGGTGGCCAGGTCCTTCTTCCTAAATCTGACTTAGTCTGGAAGCTTCGCTGAAACCTGTCTACCATAGGTGACCCTGCTGGTATTCGAAATACCAGTGGCAAAGCTTTCAGCATCATAGCAATACGCAGCCGCAGCCGCCACAGTATAACAACCAATAGACGGGTGTTGTGGTTCCCTGACCAGGAAACGAAACTGGGCCGTGGCAGAGAACACTGAATCTTAACCACTAGACTACCAGGACTGGATACTGCTGGTTACCAATTTATTATTCTGAAATTTGATACATAAAAGAATCAAGCATTTATTTTGCCTTTACTATAGTTTCTAAATAGTTTAGAGGCAAAGTTCTTTACGGAAGAATTATAGCTAATAAACGTAGAAAAAATGAGAGAATTAGAAAATCACCATTTTGCAACTTCTGATGAAATAATGTATTTGGGCAACTAAATAATAAGAGTGGCTAAAACATTAGGTAAAAGGTTGATGGGAAACTTTATAAGAACTTTATAAAACTTTATACATCCCTAAAAGTGGGGAAATCAGACATTATACAACTCCTGAAACGACGCAATAGGAAGACTATGGAGTCTTCCTGCCCTCGCCCCACCTCCAAAAGAGGTTAAAAACAGAAAACCCTTAGGAAAAATATTAATATAGGAGTCAAGCAAAATATTCTTTTGGGACTTGTATACACTCAATGCAGCAAAAATACTTTGCTCATTCTCTGGCGCATTTTTTTTTTACGTCAGGGTAGAACTGGAGGATGACCAGACAACTCTGAATGGACGTTTAGCAGTAAAGTGAGGACATTCAACTGTAAGTTTTCAAGCAAGCGGCTTCCTCATACATCTTGGGCAGGTTGGAAATATAAATGCTAAAGTCACGTCTGATATTAAGAAAATAAAACAAAAAAATGAAGACTAATGAATGGGAAATTACCTTGGGAAGGAGATAAGTTAATTGTTTTGAATTAGAGTGACTAAATGAAGTTCAACGAGATGGTTATTTACTTCTGTCAGTAAGGCCTCAGAAAACAGCCTGTTTTTATAGCCAAAGGAAGTAAATAATTTAGTGAGAAAATAGTATTTTAGTTGTAAAGATATACAGACTGTTGTGAGGATTAAATGAGAAAAACACGTTACAAAAAAACCCAACAACATGGTAGTGTGTTCAATAAACAAATGTGATAGTGTTCTCAAACATCTAGGAGGTTGCAAGACAACACATATGGAACACTTCACAAAATATCTGGTACACAATGGTTACACAATTCAGTCTTTCCCATTCTCTGCCCTATTAGTCAGTCTTTGAGTATCCCACAGCATAAATAAATGGCACTGTGATAAGTTCTCGGTTCATACATGTTGGCACTATTAGGAAACGTTATTTTTAAGGCACTGAGAATGTCCATAATAAATCATACACACTTCAACAACCTACAGTTAAGTTAGTAATTTATTTTAAATGCCCATGAGTTCTGCCTCGTATTCAGGAAACTTTCTTGATAAAGTGCTGGATTTATGACTTCATGGTCTCAAATAGGAAGTTTGGGGATATATATCTAAAGAAATCATACTGTGGAAGTTTTAAATTATGAGTTTAGTGGTTTACAAAACTAACCAGTTTCTCAATTCCGTTTGTAAAATTAAACAGGCCCACATTGTCATGGCTGGCTCTTTATAATATAGTACTGAATAGCGTGCAATAATCATCTCAATAAATCAATTGAATGAGTAATAAATGCTCATTCAATAACCACTTATTGAAGCCTATTACATTGCTTAGAATTCATAATCTTCAATATGTCTTTGTCTGCAGTGATCCAGAAAACAAAAAGGTGTTTTCTCTCCACATCAAAAGCTCATTTAACTAAAACATGTTAAGGAATAACACGAAAATTCCATGCTTGACTTGGTTAATTTCATTGTGACACAATGAAATAAATTTACTGAGTACCTACCATATGTTAGACACTGCATTAAACGACGAAGACACAGATGAATAAGATTCAAATGCCACAATCTGCAATCTAGTGACATTCTTTCATTCACTTAGCCTTTCATTCAACTATCAATAAATATTTATTGAGCATGTATTCACTGCAGGTACTATTCTAAGTACTAGAGATTTAGCAAGGCTAAAAAATGTCAAAGTCCTTACTCTCATGATGCTTACATTTTAGTGAGGTCAGACAATAAGCAAATAAATAAATAATGTCAGTTGGTGATAAGAACCAAGAAGAAAAAATAAAGCAAGGAAGGAAATATAGAGTAGTGGGCCAGTAGGAAGAGAGATTTGGGATAGCATGGCTAGCAAAGTCCTCTCTAAAAGAAATGGAAGAGACAGCCATGTGAATATCTAGAAAAAGAGTATTTCAGGAAGAAGGAATGGAATTTCTGAAGGCCTTAAAGTGGGAATATATTGGAGAGTTTAATGAACAAGAGAAAGATGCCAAAGTGAAAAGGGGGGAGAACTAGGAGCTGAGTTCAGAGAGGTAGCTGGAGAATAGATTATAGGAAGCTTTACAGGCCAGAGAAAGGACTATACATATATTCCAAATAGATGGGAAAACCAATAGAAGTAGCTGAATGGTAAGATTCCACTTTCATTTAAAAAAAAATCACTCTAGCTGCAATAGGGGAATCAGGGCATATTCAGGGAGACTGGTTAAAGATTACTGCAGTAATCCTAGCAAGAGATGACTATGACTTAGATCAGGTTGGTACTGGTGGTGGTGCTGATAAGTGATTGAATTCAGCATATATTCTGAAGGTAGAGTCACCAAGATTTACTGATGGGTTTGGCATGAGGTATGAGAGCAAGAGAGAAATTAAGTATGTCTCTATAGAAGTTTTTGGTGAGCAAGTAGGATGAATGGAGTTCCCATTATTGAGATGAGGAAGACTGGGGAAAAGAGAAAGTTGATAAGGGGAAATCAAGACTTCTGTTTGTATATGTTAAGAGAGATGTTTATTAGACATCCAAGTGGAAATGTCAAGCAAATAGCTGGAAATATAAATCTAGAGTTCAGAGGACCGGTTGGGCTGGAGATTTAAAATTTGGGAGCCAACAGCTTAATGGATCATATACAATCAACTAGGGAATAGATGTGCACAGAAAAGAAAAGAGCTCTGAGGAGAGAACAGAGGAGCACTCTAAAATTTAAATGTCACCAAGATGAGGAGAATCTGGCAAACGAACCACCAGAAGAAAAGTGATCGGTGACGAGACCATTGTCTAAATTACGTAGTTTAGTTATCAGTAAATGACCGACATAGAAATACAAAAAAAAAGAAGAAAATTTACCATAAAGAGTGCTATAGTAGAGGTATGTTCAAAGGAAGAAGGAAAAAGGCAATTAACTCTCTAGCAAAATCAAAGCAGAGTTCACAGAAAGCATAACATTTGAGAAAGGCCATGAAAGTTGAGTAGCAGCTAACAGGCCAAAGAAGGATAGCAGGACTCTTGTATTCTGTGTCCTGACCCCTCCTACTGATAATCACACTTCCAATCAATTCCTCTGACACTAACAATTCCTTTATAGGTCCCCTGAAGAAAAAAAGGACAATATTCCAAGAGGGATTAGGAAGTAACATAAATTCAAAGTCCCCACTAGCTTCACACTACTATGGTATATGCTAGCTTCACACCACTATGGTATATGCTAGGGTATTTGGTAAACCCCTTTCTGCCTCTGTTGCCTTCACATTGATCAAAGACACTGAAATGCAGCTCATAGTCTACTGCTCCACCCAGATTCTGCTAGTCACTTAAGCAATGTCAACATCCATGAAAATAATCTATTTGATGATTTAAGCCCATGATTCCTCGAACCTTCTTTATCTCCAGTGAGTGACCTATTACCCCAAGTTCAGCAACTATTCCTATGGCCACATCTTGGACTTGTCCTTGCATAATATTTTTCTGCCTTTGAAATTCTAACTATGTAGTTTAGTTATCAGTAAATAAACTCCCCTTTCTCTTAACATAAACTTCCAGATCAGCAATATTGAATAGAAATAAGATGTGAGCCATTTATAATTAAATATTTTCTAGTAGTCACATTAAAAAGTAAAAAGAATCACTCATTTTGAAATTAACTTTAATAATTAATTTTATTTAACCGAATACATCAAAAATATAACCAATGCAACATGTAATCAACATAAATATTAGCAATGAGATGTTACCTTCTTTTTTTGATACTAAGTCTTCAAACTACAGTGTGTAATTTATACTTATAGCATATCATATTTCAGACACTAACCTGTCTAAAGTCAAGGTGAAATGTAATTTTACCAAAATGAGAGTTGTGTTTAATAGAAAAATATTTTACACTGTATATAGTAAAGAATTTGGCCTTGCCCAAAGGGAAGGTCTGAGCTTTTCCCTTGACTTCTGGGAGGTAATCTCTGGGTCCCTGGAATATTATGTCTGACAGGAGTGTCTTTGTTGGCCCAGGGCCCTTGGGTCATGCCAAATAATCTAACGATATGATTAGCCTGGGCCTGGCCATACCCATACAGTCTTAGGGTGCAGGCTGCCCACCCCAGAAAGACCAACAACATGACTTAGGATGGGAGCTCTGGGTCATGCAGTATCAGTTGACCTGAAGACAGAGATCAATCATGTGGGCAATCAATCAAGTCTATGTAAAACAAAAACTCTGAACACAGAGGCTCAGCTGAGCTTTCCACTGGCAACACCGTGCAAATTGTCACACCTCTATACCAGGAGAGTAACACATCCTGATTCCACTAGGAGAGGAAAACAGAAGCTCTGCGTTTGGTACTTCTCGTGGACTCTGTGCTTCTTTCCTTAGCTGATTTAGATTTTAATCTGTATCCTTTCCCTGTAACAAACTGTAAGTGTGAGTATAATAGATTTAATGAATTCTGTGAGTCCTTTTTAGCAAATTATCAAAGGTGAGAGTGGTTCTGAGAACTTCTCGAACTTACAGTTGGTGTCAGAAGTGACGGTGTCCTTGGAGACTGTGTTCTAACTTTGTAGTTCGCTAACTCTCTCAGTTAGCCTAAAACTCTTGCACATTGCCTGTTTTTAAATTTAAATATAAGTTAAATTAAATTCAAAATTCAGTTTCTCAGTTGCACTACCTACATTTCAAATGCATAATAGCAACAGGTGACCAGTGACTACAGCATTGGGCAGTACAGTTTTATACTTTTAACTCTCTGTTCCTCTCATGCCCAAAACACTTGCTTTTCAACTTCATCTAGACCTCTAGTTTTTTAAATTCCTCATATTTAACATCATCTATCCTGGTCTCACTTGCGTTCTCCTCCTTTCAGCCTAAGCCCAAGGACCCACACATTAATTACTTTACTGTTAGTGGCCTCAATTCCTTTGCCACCTGTCTCTCTTCTATTTGCACATGTCCTGTAAACCCCAAACACTGGATCAGTCCAACTGTCTTTCTTATCCCATCTACCCACAGGTAGTTGAGTATTGCTGACAAAAAAAAATCATTCAATCCTGTATAATGGAATAACAAGTTCATGGTTTCCTATCTCTCAGGCCTTTAATCAACTATTTTAGCTGTCCTTGATCACTCCCTCTTTCACTCCCCAAGCAGCTAATTTCACTTTCTCCACCCTCATCCAGGTCCCTATCCTCTCATTCTTAACTCTCAGGTGATGATCCAGCCTCTTACTTCAAATAGAAAATTAGACAAAATGGATGAAGTACCTTACTTCACATTCTTCTACCTAAAAAATTACCTACAGCCACTAAATCCTTTACTTTCTTCTATCTTTCTTGTGCAAGGCCAGTTCCTAGCAACTATGCTCATAGCTCAATCACCTCCTATTCCTCATGGATCTGGCTGTACAGGTTATCTTTTCCATATCAATTATAGTCAAACTCACCTTGCTCATGACTGTATCCTCAACCTTACCCTATAATCAAGTCTCATATTTAAACAAAACAGAACTCCCCCTTGCTCCTTGTCAAGTACTGAGAGGATCTGAGATTTTACCCTACTTGCAAGCTAACAATTTAATATGACACAATTGCATGGATGCTGGCAGAAGACACGAGACCCCTAGGTCACAGACAAAGGACTTTGGCATTTAGAGCATAGCAAGTAGCACGAGCATCAACATACTTGCTTCAGTTCCCCAAGTCGTAATTCCCACAGGATGATGTGAAGTGGCCAGGTGACACCTGCCATACAGTTAGGTGCATTAAAGGAGAGGAATTCTGAGCTTAGAGAACCCAAATCTTTTATAATAGGCAATAATTAGATTTACCCTTTAGCTCCCAAGGAAGAAACTATCTCCATCTTCCAAGGCTGTTCACTCCACAAGCATCCTTGAAAAGGACGTCAAAGGCAATCAGTACCTCGCTTGCAAGATATAAAGAAACGTGAAATACCCATAGAGAATTCTCTCCCAACTCCTTGCTTCCTGCTCTAGCTACTGTCTTTCCCATTCTTTTGTTCAGAGCTGTTTCTCAAAATACTAGCCTTACACAATGCCTCCACTTCTTTAATATACTGTAAGCTACCTTCCATCTCCGTCATTCCATTGACACTTTTTCGCCAAGTCACAAATGATGTCCTAGTTGCCAGCTGATAATCTTTATTTTATTTGACCTCTTTGGAGCATCTAAACTCTTGATCATTTCCTTCCAAAGCTGTCTCCTTTGGCTTCCATGAGGTGTTCTACTTTTGATTCTCCTCCTATTTTTTTGACTGTTCCTTTTTAGTATCTTTTGCTAGGTCTGCTTCCTCTGACTGTTCTTTTAACACTGATTTTTCCCTCACCCTCTTCTCACTCTTTTTCTCTGTGCTTCCCTTGAATGATATCTACCCGCCAGTTTTAAAAGCTACCTATATGTTAGTAACTACCAAAGTTTTATGTTCAGCCAAACTTATGCCAAACTCCAAAACAATATACAGCCAAGTGTCGCTTAATGATGGGGTTACACTCTGAGAAATGCATCAGTAGGTGGTTTTGTCATTGTGCAAACATCATAGAGTGTACTTACACAAACCTAGATGGTATAGCCTACTACACATCTAGGCTATACGGTACTAATCTTATGGGACCACCATCACATATGCAGTCCATCGTTGACTGAAAGGATGTTATGCAGTGCATGACTGTACCCAATATTTCCTATATATCTCTAGCTGGATATTCCAGACACCTAAAATGCTTTATGCCATTCTCATTCCCCACTCATACTGCCCACCCAAATTATTCATTTCCCCTCCTTAAATCTGCTGTTCCTCCTTTAATTTCCTATCTATGTTGGAAGCACTATGATCAATCCAGTAGCCCAAATCAGAAAATTGAGAGATCAGGGATGGGCAAACTACAGCCCATGGGCCAAATCCAGCCTACCGCCTGATGTTTTTTTAATAGCACCTTTATTTAGATATAATTCACATGCCATAAAATTCACCATTTTGAAAGGCAGAATTCAATGGCTTTTGGTATATTTACAGAGTGTTGCCTGTCTTTGTAAATAAAGTTTTACTGGAACACAGCCATGCCATTTGTTTACGTATTGTTTATGGCTCCTTTTGCAGTACAACAGCAAAGTTGAGCAGTTTTGCACAGAGACCATATGGTCTGTAATGCCTAAAATATTTACTACCTTGACCTTTAGAAAAAATCATTTGCCAACCTCTATCCTAGATTGCTTGATCTCTCTCAACTCCTATATTCAATCTATTACTAAATCTTGTAATATTACACTTCCTAAATTATAGCGAGAGCTACTATAAACTTCCTCAATACTTCCTAAATAATAGTGAGAGCTACCAGTGACAGCTTACTATAAACTAACCATTTTTATTTTTAAAAAAACTTAAAAAAAATGAGATATAATGAACATGGCATAAAATTAACTATTTTAAAGTGTACACTTCAGTGATTTCAACATATTCACTATGTTGTGCAATCATCACCACTATCTAATTCTAGAATATTTCCATCACCCCCAAAAGAAACCCTGTACCAATAAGCAGTTAGTCCTACTTCTCTTCACGCCCCATCCCCTGGTAACCACAAATCTACTTTCTGTCTCTATAGATTTGTCCTTTCTGAACATTTCATATAAATGGAATCATACAATACGTGGCCTTTTCTCTCTGGCTTCTTACACATAACAATGTTTTCTAGGTTCATCCATGCTGTAGCATGTATCAGTACTTTGTCCCTTTTTACCACAGAATAATATCCCATCGTATGGATATACCACATTTTGTTTATCTGTTCATCAGTTGATGGACATTTGGTTTGTTTCAACTTTTTAGCTATTATAAATAATGCTGCTAGGAACATGTTGTACAAGTTTTTGCATGGACAAAGCACTTTATAAACACTCACATAATCCTCACAACAACCCTCTGAAATAAGTGGTATCATCATCATCATTATTACTATTATTATTATTATCTTCATTTTAAAGATGAGGACAGTAAGGCAGTGAGATAAAAAAAACTTTCCCAAGGTCACAAAGGTAGTAAGTGGTGGAGTTAGGATTTGAATCAGAGCAGTCTGCCTCTCTCCATATTCTTAACCACTAACAATGCTGCCTTTTTTAACTATAACTAAAATTCCTTTTCTCTATCCCCATTGCCACTACTTATCGGACCTCCTCAGCTCTTATTTGTTTTATTACAATAGTCTTCTAACTACCCTCCCAGACTCTAGCCTTATTTCCCTCAAATACATCCTCATATTGCCACCAAAGTCCACTTTCTAACTCATAAGTCAGACTGTATCGTGGCCCTTTTTTAAAGCCCTTCTATGGCTCACTATCATCTAACAGTGGATCAAACTTTTAGCAGCCAGAGATTCATTTATTTAAATGAAATCTTATGTGGAAATCTAATAGGTATAATAGGTATAATAGGAGAGATGCTCTTGTTGGATAGGAGGAAAAAATGGAGGGTAGTTGAACGTATTTATGAGGAAAGCATGATCTCTTAGCACTGCCTCATATACCTACCTTCTCAGAAAAGGCATCCTAGACATTTCAAAAAAACTCTTAGAACTTTTGGAATATTCTGAGAAACCATTAGCCCATCACCAATCCTCTAAGAAACTACTTCTAGTTCCCTGAATACGCCAAGTTGTTTCAATGCTTTAGAGACTTTACATATATTATCCCTCTGGAAACTCATTTCCACTCAGCAAACTTCTCATACTTGAAATCTTTGTTCAAATATTACTTCCTTTATAAAGCCTTCTCTAGCCCATTCCTTACTCTGACAATTGCAAATATTGTTCACCATCTTTATCACATTCTGATTGTGATGTCCCTTTTACAATATAGTACTCAAAACTGAAGAAAATATTCCAGTTATGGTGTGACTGCCACAAAGGGTAAGACAGCAACAACTCTTCCAGCAAATCTGAAACTGAATTTGGAATCAAGTAGCCAACTACCACCCAAAGCAGTTTTGTGTCTTAATTTGCCAATAACACCAGGCTAAAGTTCCCAGCTAACAACCTTCACACCTAGGGCAGAAACTTCCAAGTATCACAATGCATCACTTGAAGCAAGCTTGCAAAACTCTGGATCAAACCAACCACGTTTTTCACTCCTATACATAAGCTGTCAAGTACTGCTAACAAACAACCCATAAAATAAGCCACAAGCAGAGTCCCAACAAAGTTACAATCTCCAACAACTGCTTGCCTATCGATGCTGCCCATCAATCCTTCAACTTGTCCCCTATCATCTACTTCTTTCATTTCCTTCAGCTGCTATTCCAAGATCTCATCTCAGCATACAAATTGTTTTTCTACTTCTCAAAAATGAGTATTAGGTAGTTGGACTCTCAACTTGAATCCCCTAAACATCAACGTCTACAAACTACCAGGCTTCAACTCTACCCCTACCTTCTTCCTTTCTATCTCACCAAAGACTATTCCCTCTACCTATGCACTAAAATGTATCCCCTTGAAGAATGCTCCATTAAATCTCACTTTCTCCCTTATACCTACATTTCCTCTGGTTCTACTGGTTCTTTCCCCTCAATATAAACTATAGGCTTAAGTCAAATATATAATAAAAAGACAACACACATTCAACCAATGCCCTTTCTAGTTACCAACCCTCTCTCATTTCTTCCCACCATAGCAAAGTTTCTCAAGAGTCATTTATATCACTGGTCTTCAAATCAGTACAATGCTGATTTTTACCTTAGTGGTTGCTCTAGGGATTATAATATATATCTTAATTTATCACAGTCTACTTCAAATTAATACTGACTTGATTCCGGTAAAATATAGCAACTTTCCTCCAATATAACTCCATTTCCTCAACCTTCCTTTAGGTACTTATGCTACATCAATATATGTTAGAAATCCAGAAATAAAGTGCTATAATTACTTCTTTAAGCCATTTTATGTCTTTTAAAGGAATCAAGAGAAGAAAATGGGAAAAAGCATTTTTATATAGTCTTTTATTCCCTATATATTCACCTTTTCTGATTTTCTTCATTTCCTCCTGTGGATATGAGTTACCATTTGGTATCATTTCCTTGCAGCCTGAGCACTTCCTTTAGAATGTCTTGTATAACAGCTCTGCTTATAAGGAATTCTCTGTCTTTTGTTATCTGGGAAGGTCTTTATTTTGCCTTCATTTTGAAGGAGAGTTTTGCTAGATAGAGAATCTACGGTTCACAGTTTTTTTATTTCAAAATTTTAAATATGTCAATCCACTGCCTCCTGGCCTCCATTTTTTTCTGATGAGAACTCAGCTATAAATCATATTGTTGCTACCCTGTACGTGAAGAGTCATTTTTCTCTTGCTGCTTTCAACATTCTCTCTTTGGCTTTCAGCAAATTAACAATGATATGTCTAGATGTGGATCCCTTTGTGTTCATCCTATTTAAGATTACTGACCTTCTAAAAGCTGTAAATTAATGTTTTATGATACATTTTGGAAGTTCTTGGCTATTATTTCTTCAAGTATTTTTTTCTGTCCCTTTCTCTTTCTCCTCTGCTTCTAAAACTCCCACTATAAATATGTTGGTATACTTGATATTGTCCCACAGGTCTGTGAGGCTCTGATTATTTTTCTTCAATGGTTTTCTCTCTGTTCTTCAGATTGGATTATTTCTATTGATATTTCTTGAAGTCTGATGGTTCTCCCTTCTGCTACGTCAAATCTGCTACTGAACTCATCTAGTGAATTTTTCATTTCAGTTATTGTACTTTTCAACCCTAGAATTTCCATTTTGTTCTTTTTTATAGTTTCTATTTCCTTACTGAGATTCCCTATTTGTTAAATCATTGTCATCATATTTTCTGTTAGTTATTTAGACATGGTTTCTTTTAATTGTTCGAACAAATTTATAATAATAGCCATGAACTTTTGCCAAAAATAATATCTAGACCCACTCTGAGAAAGTTTCTATTGATTACTTTTCTTCCTGAGTATGAATCACATGTTCCTAGGTTTTTTTCTTTAACACCCAGTAGTGTTTTCTTAATAAAAGTGGGTATTATAGATAATATATTTAACCAATTCTGGATTATGGTTTTTCCCCCTGAGAATTGTTGTTGTTGCTGCTCTTCGTTGTTTTGTTTTGTTCTGTTTTTTAGTAACTCTCTTGGAAATAATTTGAGAATCTGTCTCCCTGTGGTATATAGCCATTGATTTCTCTGCTAAATTTTTTTTAATTCTTATTTTTATTTTTTAGCCTAGCTTCCTTGAGCTCATCCCTGTGTTTACATCAATTAGTGGTCAAGCCAATAGACCTTTCACCCTTTGCTGACAAATCTGTTGGTGAGCTGAAGAGTGCATTTTAAGTTCAGAAAGTTTCAAAGTTAGCCTCAGATTTTACTCTTTGCTGGGCTCTCTGAGGACTTTCTAGTGGATGCCATTTCCCTAGTAAGCCAGAGGTGAATGGAGAACCTATCCCGTTGTGGTTCTCTCATTAACAGGATCTCCCTACTAAATTTCTGACTAGTCAATCACTCTGTTGCTCGCCCCTAGCAAGACCCCAACCTCTAGCTAGCAAGGCTATGAACCTTCCACATTCATTTCCTACCAAACTTGCTATTTTTACTGACAACATGACTAGGCAGGGGTTTTTCTTCCAAATTAAGTCAGCTGCCTCTGGCAAAAAACCTGCTGGTTTTTAAGACCAGCCCAACCTTGATTACATTATGCTTCCCCTTGGGGAGGGGAAAGGAAGAGTGTAGAGGCTCAGGCAAGAAAACCAAAGACTCGCACTGTTCTAATCACAAGTTCAAAGATTTTCAAGAATTAAAGCTTCTCAATTTGATGTTTGCCACTGGTTCATTTTCAGAGCCCTAAAATCGTTGTTTTTGACAATTTTGTTCAGTTTTATATTTGTCCTTTTGAGAGAGGATTTGCCAACTTATTCACTCTGTTATTACCATAAGTCCTGTCACTTCTATTTATCTTATTTTCAATTTGTACATATGTATATACTTTAGAATGTAGTTATTATAGCATATATAACATTTAAGTTTGTATATATATTTGAATAAATTGGAGTGTACAATTTAAAAGGTTATTAATATGTTATATGATCAAGTTTAGAAAACACTGGTAAAAACTCTGTTTCCCCTTCCTTTCTGTGCACTCATACCTCACCCTATTACATTCTGATTTCTATTCTTATTACACTAGTGAAACAGCTCTCTCTAAGAGCACTGAGCACATCTTTGTCACAAAGCCAGCGGCTACCTTTCAGTCCTTATAATATCTGACTTTTCTATAGCATTTAACACTGCTCCTTTTTGAAATTCCTGTTTTCCTTGGCTTTTACAACACCACAATCTTATTCCATCCACAGCAGCTTTTCCATAGACTTCATGGCCTCACTCTCCACTTAAACACTGATGGTACGAAGGGTTTCATCTTTAAACCTGTTCTTTTCTGCATTATCACATATTGATGACCAACTACAACCTATCTGCTGAAACAACATCCCTGGGCTCCATCTTATCCCTGATTTCCAGACTACTACATCCAATTACTTAATGGACAACTTGCACCAACTGGTGCCTCAAATTTAATATGTCTAAAACAACACAATTTATCCAATCTGTTTTTAACCCTGGTATTCTCTATCTCAGTAAATGACACTACCAGTCACACCAATAACAGGGTCAAAAATCTAATAATCATCTTAAATACCATCTT
Organism: Ceratotherium simum simum; assembly: GCF_057802395.1. NCBI lineage: Eukaryota > Metazoa > Chordata > Mammalia > Perissodactyla > Rhinocerotidae > Ceratotherium > Ceratotherium simum. The sequence continues at coordinate 67,605,302 of NC_141906.1, forward strand.
ACTTACTTTTTCCTTTACCTAGCACTGTGACTTTCAAAAAGTTTAGTAAATCCTTGATATGCTTAATTAAAATTTTAGTAATATTGGCCACTTCTTTTACATAAACAATGATGAAACAAAAAGTCTTGAGGAGAGAAGATGGAGTCATTATTATAGAAATAGAGAAAAATGTTAATTTATAAATATTAGCTCTGTAAACAAGCCATTGCCTGTGCCTAAATCTGACAGTAATAATACTCATTTAAGAAAAATCTGTCTCACTCTCTCTTTCAATGGAGATTTAATAACAGAAGAGTAAAAAATACTTTATATTAGGATTGCTTTGCTGCTATGTTTTGCTAAATTTTCAAAACAGAAATTTGGTTTATATTTGTAATAAAAAATCCTCCCAGAAATACTTAATTGAAGTTCTTTTATATGAAAGAAGAGATTCTCAACTCAGAGAATGGGAAAGAACATGTACTCTGGAGTCAGATAGTCCTTGGGTTAAATCTCAGCTAGATCACTGATTAGTTATATAACTTTAGGCAAATTATTTAGCCTCCTTGAACCTCAGTTTCCTTGTCTGTAAACTGATGATAAAAATATCTATATTATAAGATTATTTTGAAGTTAAAATGAAATAGATGAAGTCACTACCTTACTTCAATACCTCATCACTCTCAAATATTACTGTACAGTTTTCTAACTGGTCTTGGTATGTTCAACCCAATTCTTCCTCATATGGCAATAATTCAAGACAAAATTCAATTCTTTTACACGGTTGGTTCATTCATTCATTCATTCACTCATTCCTTCAATAAACAGTTATTGATCATTTCCCTCCGTAAATATTTGCATCCAATAGTATGAATTGGAGAGCAAGAAGTAACATGAGGATACAATCATGAGCAAAATCAGACATGGCCCATAAACTTGTAAAGTTTGGTGTCTGGTGGGAGAGAGAAATCATTAAATAATTACAAAAATAAATATAAAACCACGACTGACATAAGTACTACTAAGAAAGGATATAGGGCAAGGAGAGGATGTGATAGAGGATTTGGCCAAGTCAGAGAACTCATACAAAGCCCTCCACCACTGAGCCTTTCCTATCTTACAAGCCTATTTCCAGCCATTTTCTCACATAGAGCCTATATTTAAACCATACTAAACAACTTAAGGAATACGAAATACACCATGCTCTCTCTCATCGTGAAATCTTTCGAACATGCTACAGCATTTCTGAAATACCTTGCTCCCCCTAGTTAATTCCAGCAAGTACCCCAAGATGCAGTCCTTGTATTACTTCTTTAAAGCCTTCACCACACACCATGTTAATAATAATAACCTGATCATGTTGAGGGTCTGCTGATTCCTCCACCTGGTAATTGATTTTTCCCCTTGTAAATGATTAGTATTTTATGGCGAGATATTCTGAGATTATGCCAAAATCCTGTCCTCATCTGTATTAATTTCCTAGGGCTGCCGAAACAAATAACCACAAAGTAGGTGGCTTAAAAACAACTGTAATTTATGCACTCACAGTTCTGGAAGCAAGAAGTTCAAAATCAAGGTATCAGCAAGGCCTCACTCTATCTGGAGTCTCTAGGGGATAATCTTCTCTTATGCTTCCTCTAACTTCTGGTGGTTGTCAGTTTTCCTTGACTTGTGGCTGCACCACTTGAATCTACTTTGTTCTTTTTCAAGATTGTTTTGGTTATTCTGGGTCCCTTGCAATTCCACTTGAATTCTGGAATCAGGTTGTCAATTTCTAAAAAAAAATATCAGCTTAGATTCTGATGGGGATTGCACTGAATCTCTACATCACTCTGAGTAGTACTGCCATCTTAACAATGTTAACTCTTACAATCCATGAACATGGGATGTTTTTCCAATCGTTTAGATCTTAAGTTTCTTCTAACATTGTTTTGTACTTTTTTGTACGTTCCAGAGAATGAGATTTGCACTTCTTTTCTTAAATTTATCCCTAAGAATTTTATTCTTATTGATGCTATTGTAAACTGAATTGTTTTATTTCTTTTATTTTCAGATTGATCATTGTAAAGGTATAGAAATACAACTGATTTGCACATACTGCTCTTATATCCTGCAATCTTGCTTGACCTCTTATACAGTTCTCACAGTTTTTTAGTGGATTCATCAGGATTTTCTATATACAGGATCATGTCATCTTTGAATACCATTAGTTTAACCTATTCTTTTCCAAACTAGATGCCTTTTATATCTCTTTCTTGCCTAACTGCTGCGGCTAGGACCTCTAGTACAAGGTTTAAATGAAAGTGAAGAGAGATGAAATCTTTGTCGTATTCCTGATCTGAGAGGGAAAACATCTAGTAGTTCACCACTAAGTATCATGTTAACTGGGGTTTTCCAGAGATCCTTTATCAGATTAAGAAAGTTCCCTTCTATTTCTAGTTTGTGGAATATTTTTATCATGAAAGAGTGTTGGATTATGTCAAGTGCTTTTTCTGCACCTATTGAGATGATTATGTCTTTTTGTTTTTTGTTTTACTGATATGATGTACTACATTAATGGATTTTGATATGGTGAACCAACCTTGTACTCTTGGGATAAATTCTACTTGGTCATAGTGTATAATTTTTTTTATATGTTGCTGGATTTTGTTTGTAACTATTTTGTTGAAAATGTTTGCATCCATGGTCATAAGAGATATCGGTCTATAGTTTTCTTTTCTTGTGATGTCTTTGTTTGGCAATACTGACCTCATAGAATGAGTTGGGGATTATCCCATCCTCTTCTATTTTTTAGAAAACTTTGTGAAAAAATGCTATTAATTCTTCTTTAAATGTTTGGTAGCATTCAGCAGTGACACCATTGGGACCTGGACATTTCTTTATGTGTAGTTTTTTGATTACTGCTTCAATCTCTTCACTTGACACAGGTCTATTCAGATTGTCTATTTCTTCTTCCTTTTTTATTATTTTAGGAATTGCCTCTTTTGCTAGTATTCTTTTATTTACTTTTTTTTTTTTGAGGAAGATTGGCCCTGAGCTAATATCTGTTGCCAATCTTCCTTTTTTCCTTTGTTCTCCCCAAAGCCCCAGTAGATAGTTGTATATCATACTTGTACATCCTTCTAGTTGCTCTATGTGGGACACCACCTCAGCATGCCTTGATGAGCGGTGTGCAGATTTGCGCCCAGGATCCGAACCCGCGAACCCCAGGCCACCGAAGCAGAGTGCATGAACTTAACCACTACGCCACTGGGCCAGCCCCCTGTCTATTTCTTCTTGAGTCAGTTTCAATAGCTTGTTTATTTCTAGGAATTTGTCCATTTTATCTAAGTTAAACCATTTGTTGGTGTATAATTGTTCAGATATTCCTTTATAATAATTTTTATTTCTTTAGGGTCAGTATTAATGTCCCCTCTTTCATTTCTGATTCTAGTAATTTGAGACTTTATTTTTTTCTTAGTCAATCTAGCTCATGATTTGTCAATTTTATTGATCTTTTCAAAGAACAAGGTTTTGGTTTCATTGATTTTCTCTATTGTTTTTTATTCTCTATTTCATTAATTTCTGCTATAATCTTTATTATTTCCTTCTTTCAGCTTGCTTTAGGTTTGATTTGCTCTTTCTTTTTCAACATCTTAAGGAAGACTAGATTACTGATCTTCCTTATCATAGGCATTTTACAGCTATAACCTTCCCTCTAAGCAATGCTTTAGCTGCACTGCATAGGTTTTAGTATGTTTTGTCTTTATTTTCACTCATCTCAAAGTATTTTCTGAATTTGCTTTTGATTTCTTCTTTGATCCATTGCTTACTTTGAAATATATTGTTTAATTTTCACACATTTGTGAGTTCCCAAAATTTCTTCCTGCTATTCATTTCCAATTTCATTCTATTGTGGTTGCAAAACACACTTTGTATTATTGCTAATTTTTTAAATTTATTCAGGTTTGTTTTATGGCTTAGTATATGGTCTATCCTTGAGAATGTTTTGTGTTTACTTGAGAAGCATGTATATTCTGTTGTTGTTAGGTGGAGTGTTCTACAGATGTCTGTTAGGTCTAGTTGGTTTATAGTGTTGTTCAAGTCATATTTCCTTTTTGCTCTTCTGTCTACCTCCTTTTGTAGTATTTTTAAATAAACATTACAGCAATTAATGTTACAAATTCAACAATAAATTGTAATGATTATTTCTTTACCATCTGTAGCAATTTCCTTAGCCCAAGGCAGTTTTTCTCACACACACATCCTGTGTCCTGTTTATTAGCGAATATATTGCACATATATTACACTATAAGCCTAACATTGCAATATATATATATATAATTTCATACAACCAATTCTTAAATAGGCTAAAAAAAAAGGAGAAAAGTATGCATCTGTTCTGTCTTTTATAATTACATAATTGCCTTTATTGGTGCTCCTTGTTCTTTTTTTTTTTTTTGAGGAAGATTGGCCCTATGCTAATATCTGTTGCCAATCTTCCTCTTTTTCTCCCCAAAGCCCCAGTACTTAGTTGTATATCATAGTTGTAGAGTTGTAGCTCTTCTATATGGGATGCCACCTCAGCATGGCTTGATGAGCAGTGAGTAGGTCCATGCCCAGGATCCAAACCGGTGAACCCCAGGCCACCAAAGCAGAAGGCATGAACTTAACCACTATGCCACCAGGCTGGCCCTGCTTTTGTTCTTTTGTGTGGATTCAAATTACCATCTGGGGGTCACTTGCTTTCACCCTGAAGAACTTCCTTTAGTATTTCTTATAAGGTGGGTCTATAAGCTACAAATTCTCTGTTATTGATTATCTGGGAAAGTCTTTATTTTGCCATCATTTTTGAAAGATAGCCTTACCCTGGATATAGGGCTTTGGTTAATAGTTTTGTTTTTCTTTGAGCACTTTTAAAATGTTACTCTTTTGCCTTATGGCCTCCATTGTTTCTGCTGAAAAGTCCACTATTAATTTTATGGAGTTCCCTTTAAGTGACCCATCATTTTTCTCTTGATGCTTTCAACATTTTCTCCTTATCTCTGACTTTCACTATTCTTACTATGATGTATCTGTTTGTGGATCTCTTTGTGTTGAATCCTACTTAGATTTTGTTGAGCTTCTTGGATACGTAGGTTATTGTTTTTCAATAATTCACAAATTTCAATAAATTCATGAAGTTTACAGCCACTACTTCCTTGCATATTGTTTCTGTTCCTTTCTCTCTCTTGTCTTCCGGTATTCCCAGTATATATATGTTATTGCACTTGATAGCATCCCACATTTCTTTGAGGCTCTGTTCATTGTTCTTAATTCATTTTCAACTTGCATGTCTACTGATCTATCTAAAAATTCGCTTCTTTTTCTGCCAGCTCGAATCTACAGTTAAACCTCTCTAATGAATTTTTTATTAGTTATTTTACTTTTCAAATCCATAATTTCCTTTTGGTTCATATTTTAATAATTTCTGTCTCTTTATTGATATTCTCTATACAATGTGACATTGTCATCACATCTTCCTTTACCACCTTAATTGTGAGTTCCTTTATTTCTGTGAACATGTCTTTAATAGCTACTTTTTCTGATAAATCTGACATCTGGTCTCTCTGACAGGCAGTGTTGGTGGCCTGCTTTTTTTCCAGTGTATGCGTCATACTTTCCTGTTTCTTTACATGCCTCATAGATTTTTGTTGTTGTTGGAAACTAGACATTTTAGATAATATATTGTAACATCTCTGAGTACTGGTACACCTCTACCCTTCTGGAGCATATTATTATTATTTGCTTGTTTGTTTAGTGACTGGCTAGATTGTTTTAGTGAAGTTTATTCCCCTCTATACAATGTTCAGCTTCAGCTGTTGTTCCTGAGGGAGCCACAGTTTTGGTATATCCACAGTAACCCTCAGATCACTGGATCACCACAGTTTGGGTAGGGCTCTCTTCCTATCTTTCCTCGACCACATCAGCTGTTACACTCCAATAACTGCTGGCTAGTTGCTCTATTGTTTTCAACAACGTCCTGGGGCATAAATTTGTCTATAAACAATCTAATCAAATTCTGGTTCCTTTGAAGGAATAGTTTCTGAGATCAGTGTTTGATTTCTGTTCTGACCTCTGGAAGGCTCTGGGGATGTTTTACTCCCTGGTTCTCTCCTGCAAATTAGTTGGCCTATAGTTTAGCTTGTATCTTGAATCTCCTTTGAAATGCCTTTTACCACAACCTCCATTATTCTTTTTTGTGTGTGTGTGAGGAAGATTAGCCCTGAGCTAACATCTGATGCCAATCCTTCTCTTTGTGCTGAAGAACACTGGCCCTGGGCTAACATCTGTGCCCATCTTCCTCTACTTTATACGGGACGCCGCTACAGCATGGATTGACAAGCGGTGCATCAGTGCGCGCCCGGGATCCGAACCTGCGAACCCCGGGCCGCCGAAGCAGAGCAGGTGCACTTAACCGCTATGCCACCAGGCCGGCCCCCTCCACTGTTCTTTTGAGTGCCTTCAAGTTTGAACTTCATTCTCTGTTGCAAATGAAGTCAGTTCCTTTGGCAAGAAATCAGGAGCTATCTGTTTTATAATCTGTTCCTCCCTCTGGGCAAATCTCTGAGCCAGGGCTCTGAAGCTAGATGTGGGGACAATGGCAAAGTTCTCTCTGAGCGACACTCCCACTCTAGAAGCTGAGAGCTCAGTGGAGGGAGAGGGAATGCAGTCTAGGATCCTCTCAGCTTCCTCTCTTAGGATGGAACCACCAACTTACAACCCAAAGCAAGAGTGATCTGGGTCCCAGTATTCTCAGCACATCACATCCAAACTCCACAAGTGGGGCTGGGCAGAAGAAGGGAGTCCCCACTCCTCAACTGCACTCACGCAGGACTTAGCAGCAGCAACAGCTAGCTGGGGGCAGGATGAGAAATGCTGAAGTCCTGTTCCTCCAGAAAGAAAGTCATTAGTCTAGGTGGTGGGGGGTGGCGGGGACTGTGTTGTTGGCTAAAGTAGTCTTGGGTGGAATCTCTACCTCACTGAACCAGCAAGAGGGAAGGAGGAAGCAGTACTGATTTGTTTTTTTGTTTGTGTGTGTGTGTGTGTGTGTGTGTGTGAGGAGGACGAGCCCTGAGCTAACATTCATTGCCAATTTTCCCCTTTTTGCTGAGGAAGATTGGCCCCGGGCTAACATCCATGCCCATTTTCCTCTACTTTATATGGGACACCGCCACAGCATGGCTTGACAAGCAGTGCGTCACTGGGCACCAGGGATCCGAACCTGCAAACACTAGGCCGCTTCACACTAGACCGCTGAAGCGGAGCACACGCACTTAACCGCTATGCCTCCAGGCTGGCCCCGCAGTACTGATTTGAAAACCACAAACTCTCTCACTTTTTACCAAATTTTCAGAGATGTTCGTGAATAAATGCTTCCTCATTTGCTGTTCATCCTTAGGATCATTTCCAGAGACGTTAAATGGCTGGTTTTCTGGGATTTTTAAAAGCATTTTCACCAGCTTCACTGGGGAGTACGTCAGCATAGCTCCTCGTGCTATCATGCCAGAAGTCAATCTCCCATGTTCTTTAACACGCAGGCGAAGGAAGCAAAGTGCTAGGGCTCTATATATGCCATCTCATTTAATCTTCACAATTGTGAGGCAAATATTATAGATCTTACTTTTATTTTTTTTATTTTATTTTTTTTGCAGGGAAAGATTTGCCCTGAGCTAACATCTGTTGCCAATCTTCCTCTTTTTTTTTCCTTTTTTTTCTTTTTTTCCTCCCCAGAGCCCCAGTACATGGTTGTATATCCTAGCTGTAAGTCATACTAGTTCTTCTATGCGAGCGACCACCACAGCATGGCAATTGACAGACAGGTGGTGTGGATCTGTAACCGGGAAGCAAACCTGGGCTGTTTGGTGAGAGCGCTGAATTTGAACCACTAGGCCATCAGGGCTGGCTCTTGAGTCCCAGAGTCATTTAGTAACTTGCTCCAAGGAAAACAGCAAATAGGTGGCAAAGATCTGATTCAAAACCAGGTCTAACTGCCTCCAAAGCTCACACTCTTGATTAATTCTGTCCTTTCACCTTTTATACAGATACTTCTAAAATTCAGAACTCATGAGACAGTTATGTCCCTATGCAGTCACAATGATTTCTTTAGTTGTAAATACATCATTTTCTTCCTCATCTGGATCTTTTATAATAATTCTATAAAAAGTACTATTCTATTTCCTCATGCCTTGAGCTACATTCTCACAAAGAATCTATGACTAAGGAGCTGTTATCTTTTCTGTACTTTTAAAATCTGTTTTCCTAAGGAGCAAGGTAGATCTGATGTGCACTGTTTGGTTCTCTGATTATTACAAACATTAAGATGACAAGGTCTCTTTTCTCTCAAGATTACCATTGTGCATAAGCACATATGCAAAACCAATTAAAAATATTAAGAAATGATGATATTTCCATTAAAAAAAGACTCACACTTATCCTGAAGATTCTTAGACACAAAATTACAAGATTTGGGGGGAAAGTTTAACATACCAAAAAATCCATACAGTCACAACTGACCAGTCATTAATAAGAAGATTCCACTTTAAAAGTGATTTCATGCTTTTAAATATATTTTAAATTAGTAAGTGCCAAGTGTATATTTTGAATATACAAAATATAACAAAATTCTTACCATCCAGATTTAAACCAAAACAAAATCCTAAAAATAAAAAACTAGATAAAGCTAAAGTATATAAGAAGAAATCTTTCTCTGTACAGGCATACCTCATTTTATTGCGCATCACTTTATTACGCTTCACGGACGCTGCGTGTTTTTTTTTTGTTTTTTTTGTTTTTTTTACAAATTGAAGGTTTGTGGCAACCCTGCATTGAGCAAGTCTATCAGCACCAATTTTCCAATAGCATTTGCTCACTTCATGTCTCTATCTCACACTTTAGTAATTCTGGCGACATTTCAAACTTTTTCATAATTATTACATTTGTTATGGTGATCTGTGATCAGTGAACTTTGATGTTCTATTTGTAATAATAATCTTTGATTACTATTGTAATTGTTTGGGGGGTACCACAAATTGCACCCATATAAGACAGCAAACTTAATAAATATTGTGTATGTTCTGACTGCTTTACCACCTGGCTATTCCCCTCCCTCTCTCCTTCTCCTTGGGTCTCCCTATTCCCTGAGACACAACAATATTGAAAGTTGGCCAATTAATAACCTTACAATGACCTCTAAGTGTTCAAGTGAAGGGAAAAGTCGCATGTCTCTCACTTTAAATCAAAAGCTAAAAATGTGTAAGCTTAGTGAGGAAAGCATGTTGAAAGCTGAGATAGGCCAAAAGCTAGGGTCTTGTGCCAGTTAGCCAAGTTATGAATGCAAAGGAAAAGTTCTTGAAGAAAATTACAAGTGCTACTCCAGTGAACACACGAATGATAAAGCAAAACAGCCTTATTGCTGATATGGAGAAAGTTTTAGTGGTCTGGATAGAAAATCAAACCAGTCACAGCATTCCCTTAAGCCAAAGCCTAATTCAAAGTGAGGCCCTAACTCTCTTCAATTCTATGAAGGCTGAGAGAGGTGAGGAAGCTGCAGAAGAAAAGTCTGAAATTAGGTTCATGAGATTTAAGGAAAGAAGCCATCTCCATAACATAAAAGTGCAAGGTAAAGCAGGAAGTGCTGATGTAGAAGCTGCAGCAAGTTCTCCAGAAGATCTAGCTAAGACAATTAACGACAGTGAATACACTAAACAACAGATTTTCAATGTAGATTAAACAGCCTTATTTTGGATGAAAATGCCATCTAGGACTTCCATAGCTAGAGAGGAGAAGTCAGTGCCTGGCTTCAAAGCTGCAAAGGACAGGCTGACTCTCTTGTTAGGGGCTGATGCAGCTGGCGACTTTAAGTTGAAGCCAGTGCTTATTTACCATTCTGAAAATCCCAGGGCCCTTAGGAATTATGCTAAATCTCCTCTGCCTGTGCTCTAGAAATGGAACGACAAAGCCTAGACAACAGCACATCTGTTCACAACATGGTTTACTCAATATTTTAAGTCCACTGTTGAGAACTAGTGCTCAGAAAAACAGATTCCTTTCAAAATATGACTGCTCACTGACAAGGCACCTGGTCAGCCAAGAGCTCTGATGGAGATGTACAACGAGATTAATGTTGTTTTCACGCCAGCTAACACAACATCCATTCTGCAGCCCAGAGATAAAGGAGTAATTTGGACTTTCAAGTCTTAATATTTAAGAAATACATTTAGTAAGGCTATAGTTACCATAGATAGTGATTCCTCTGATGGGTCTGAGCAAAGTAAATAGAAAACCTTCTGGAAAGTATTCACCATTCTAGATGCCATTAAGAATATTCCTGATTCGTAGGAAAAGGTCAAAATATCAACATTAACAGGAATTTGGAAGAAGCTAAGTCCAACCCTCATGGATGACTTTGAGGGGTTCAAGATTCCAGTAGAGGAAGTAACTGCAGATGTGGTGGAAACAGCAAGAGAACTAGAACTAGAAGTAGAGCCTGAACGTGTGACTGAATTGCTGCAATCTCATGATAAAACTTTAAGAGATGAAGAGTTGCTTCTTATGGATGAGCAAAGAAAGTGGTTTCTTGAGATGGAATCTACTCCTGGTGAAGATGCTGGGAAGATTGTTGAAATGACAACATAGAATTTAGAATATTACATAAACTTAGGCAATAAAGCAGCAGCAGGGTTTGAGAGGATTGACTCCAATTTTGAAAGAATTTCTACTGTGGGTAAAATGCTATCAAACAGCATCGCATGCTACAGGGAAATCATTTGTGAAAGGAAGAGCCAATCAGTGCAGCAAACTTGACTGTTGTCTTATTTTGAGAAATTGCCACAGCACCCCAACCTTCAACAACCACCACTCTGATCAGTCAGCAGCCACCAACATCGTCAAGATCCTCCACCAGCCAAAAGATTACGACTCACTAAAGGTTCAGATGATGGTTAGCACTTTTTAGCAATAAAGTATTTTTTAATTAAGGTATTACGTTGTTTTTTTAGATATACTGCTAATGCACACTTAATAGACCATGGTATAGTGTAAACATAACTTTTATATGCACTGGGAAACCAAAGAATTTGTGTGACTTGCTTTATTGCAACATTCACTTTATTTTGGTGGTGTGGAACCGAACCACAATCTCTCTCAAGTATGCCTGTTGTTACTTGCCAAAAGAAAAAAAAATTTAGATAAAAAGACACGTCAATCTAGATTTAAAACTTTAGCCTTTACCTCTACTTGGCTCCATTATCACTGTCACAAAAAAAATTTTTTGGCCAGTTTTTACCGCCTCAAAAAGTAAGATTTCCTGGTAATAAATTCTCCTGCTTAATTCTGATGTTGGGCTGAGTGTTAGAGGAAAAAACAGCTACTGAAGACAAAACGTCCAAAATTACAAGACTCATCAAGGGAATTGGGAACACATGGGAAGGATTACAGTTACGTGTTATATTTAAACAAAGTTTAAAGAATGCATTAGGGTGTGATTGTTTGCTCCAAGTGGCTCTTTCTGACACAACAGAGGCCCACACACTTGTCGGAGTTCTGTCACACTTGGGAACCCCAGTTAGAACCTGGCAATAGGAAAGACCCTCAGTCACATGTTCAGATGGGATGTTTGTTTTTGGAGATCTTTAGTCTCAACTGTCAACACCTGACTGAAATAAACAAAACACCTTTGCTAAGGAAACAAAGATGGTGAAGGGACTTAAATAGGTAAATCAAAAATAATTAAAACTACTTTGTTGATAGAAAATGACAGCACTGAAGGACAGCATGAAGTGACAGCTGCTCAACTGACAAAGGCATTGAACAGCTATTTTAGGTTTTCCATAGTGTGCTCAATAGCTGTTTAAAGAATGCAATAAATGTACTTACCAAATATTTCCCCTCCACTAGCATATTCTGTCACCAGATAAATCATCCGTTCTGTCTCCATAACCTGGTGCAAAGGCAGGAAAGCGACAGACAGTGACAAAAATGACAGGCTGATATCACAGGGAGAGAAACTAACGACTCCTCTTTTGTCATTTTAAATATTAATAACTATTACTGCTTAAAGAAAACTTAAAATGTTGGGGGGGGCAGATATGTTATTAAGAAGAAAGGGGGAAAATAGATATTCCTCCTCCAAGTTCTTAAAAGTAGGAAATATATACTACTTGAGAGAGACAGTCCTTTTGTCATTCCAGGAGGCCTCTGCAATCTCTTAAGCTCCACAAAACTGAGAAGCAAAGAAGCTGTCAAGAACCAAAAAGTTCACATTCAACATTGATCACTTGAAGCTCAAAAATGTCCCCCCAAAAAACCAACCAAAACAAAAAAAGCCTTAGGGAAAACAATGAGAATGACTTAAGAAACAGCACAAAAATCACATATGGCAGTTTTTTAAATGGAAATGACAACTTTCCTTTCCACTATTTATTCAAAACTGGGAATAATAATATAAATATTCAATACTTTAAGTAATATAAACTACTCATTTGTATTTTATCTTGGTCTCTATTTTGCTACTTTTTTTTTTTCTATTTTGCTACTTTTTAAATTAGTTGTAGTGTGTTGTCAGTCCTTTATTCCTTTCACCTTTTTCATTAAATATTTTCTTAAAGTAAGATATGAGTATATATGCTCATTATAAACATTTTAAATACCTAGTATATCAACAAAAGACCAAAAGTTTTCCTCTTCCCCACCCCCTCCATTTTATTCCATAGAGGAAACATTGTTAATAGCTTATTCTGTATCATTCTAGAGCAGTGCTGTCCAATAGAAATATGTGAGCTTCATACATAATTTTAACTTTTCCAGTAGCCACACTAAAAAAGTAAAAAGAAAAATGTGAAATTAATTCTAATAATATATTTTATTTACCCCAACATGTCCAAAATATTACCATTTCAAAAATTTTTTAAATTGTAAATTGCTTCCGTTTTTACTTCTGAATTAATTAAAATGTAATTCTAGACTTTCACTATACTTCACGGTTAACTATTTTGTTCATTTATTTCCCAGTTACTTTATCTTTGACATCTTTACACATTAACATCATGTAACAGTACTATGTATTATAATAATAGAGCTATCTTTTTTTTAATGGTTTCATGGTACTCCATCATATAAGTGCACATTAATTTTCCAATCTAATAACTATGTTGTTCTTTTTTTCTCTTTAGCTTTTAAAAACTCTCTATATACTGGTGATATTAGCCCAGTGTCTATTACATGTATTGCTTCCAAGCTCTCTCTATATGTTGATTTATATAATAAAAAGTGCTCTAAATACATGCAGGTGTTTTGAAAAAAAATAAATGCCATATTGTATATCTCCTTTGTACCCGCAGGCCTTTTATTGACTGCAAATGTTCTTTCATTATTAAACTTTTCAGGAGTTCAAAAACTTTCCTATACAGTTACCTATATTTGGCTCACTCCGTAAACCTGAGGAGACTGAAGCTTTGGCAAATGACCTGAAACTACCTTGATACTATGAAGACAATTTAATAGCCACTCACCTTGACAGCTCAGAATCTCCCAATAACAATACTAGCTGCTGGAGAGCAAAATTAAGGCTTAAAAGAGGGCACTGTTCAAAGCCAGGGCTGAAAGTACGGAAATTCTTATAGGCTAATGAAACCTTGTGTAAGAAAGGTAAACCTGCAGAATTCAGTTATAAGATTAAAACCTACAAGTTAACCACTTGCGAAAGGTCAGCCTAATAAGCCCTACAATTATCTAAAGATGCTTTATTTTAAAAAGCGAAGTCAAGCAGTTTAGTCAGCCTACCAGGATAGGAAGGAAGCAGAGGTTAGACACCTCCGAGTTTGCAGATACAAGTCTTCAGGCAACACCAGGAAGCTTTCACAGGTTTGCTTCTGGGGCACAATGTAGGTGTGGTTCAACATAATTCAGTCTGATAAATTTCAACAAGTCTGCTCCTGCTGATCTAATTCATTTCATTATATGAGCAGCTGATGCCAGTCGAGCCCTAAAGCTGTAGCCTTAATCACACATACTAACAACACCACATGCTTTCTTTTCCATAAAATTAACAGACAATGAAAGCTTGCCCATTGTGCTTTGGATGTACTTTCTCCACTCTTACACGTGGTCCCATGTCTGGGCCAGTAACCATTTACTGTGGACTAACAGCAGCAAGTGAACTGAGTGGGTGGCCACTTCCTGCAGAACTAGGTGATGGCTGTTCTGATAGAAAGCAGTGAGCAGGGCTGGCCCTATGCAGAGGCAGAGCTTGTGGCTGCCAACACATTGCAATTTGAGAAGCACTCTAAAGCCTCACCTCTCCCGAAATATCTCTTCCACCAGCCTGCTAAGGCAAAGTCCACTCCTCCTATCTGTCTTGTAATTCCAGCTATTAGATTTACTGCTTGCAGTAAGGCTAGGGAATCATTTTTGATGATGGCATGAAATATGTATGTTTCTTCAGAACCTAAGAAAACTAGAATAGAAATCTCTTCCATTACACAGAATCAATCTCTTGGCTATCAAAATAATCAAATTCTACCTTGGAAAACTAAGTCTAGGACTCTACTAGAACAGAAAGGAAGTTCAGGTTCTGACTGATACAAGAAGCCATCGTTAAAATATCATTTGCCATCATAATTCATAACATGATCACAGAAATTAGTATTTGAATAATGTTATGAAAAGCGTTATATTTATCTCCAGCTTTTCACCTCTCAAAATTCTCTGCTCCTTTTGGGTTTCCCATTCTGCTTCAGGATTCTGACCTAAATAAATAAGTTCTCATCATCTTCTGAATAATCTTTTTGTGTAATTCTCAGTAAGAATGGCATTCAAGTTTTAAAGAACAAATTAAAAAGGCCTACCTGAGTAAGGTAGACCTTACCAGTAAATAGCCAGGGGAAATATTAGTACCAAGTGGAGAAGAGAAGGGAAAACAGTAAGATGAACATAGAAACAAAAAAGTTGCAGATGTTCACCCACCCAGTTTTCTTCAAAGATAGCTATAGATACAAGTGACCATTCTGGGTTCTTTGCTGTCATATGCTACACCACTAGTAATCCTACCTGATAAAGCCTGATGATATGAGGGTGGCAAAGCATCTTCATGATTTGAACTTCCCGGAAAATCTTCTTCAAGTTTTCTTCATCTAGTTGGGTCTTGTCTATGATCTTGATGGCAACCTGACAACAAAGGAAGAAAATTTAATCCGATGCATTTTACTAAGAAGTTTACTAAGGAAAATTAAATCCACATAAAAACATTATATTCCACAAAATACAAGCTGCCAGTATTTTGTTTACAGAATGTCAATGAAGAAAACGGATTCAGGGCCGGCCCCGTGGCTTGGTGGTTAGGTGCATGCGCTCCACTGCTGGCGACCCGGGTTCGGATCCCGGGCTCGCACCGACGCGCTGCTTCTCCGGCCATGCTGAGGCCGCGTCCCACATACAGCAACTAGAAGGATGTGTAGCTATGACACACAACTATCTACTGGGGCTTTGGGGGGGAAAAATAAATAAAAATTAAAAAAAAAAATCTAAAAAAAAAAAAGAAAAGAAAACGAATTTACTCTTTTTAAAAAGACAGGAAATGGATTTCTAGCAAAGTTGGTTACAAAAGAACAGACTCCAAAAGCAAATGGGTCTTTCACCATTTCTTAAATTGCTCCTACAGTAAAATCCCATGACAAAACACTTCATTACTCCATAGATGTAGTTACAGCCTGGGCATCATGCTTTGGTGCAGAGAATGATATGTAGGGCTTCCTATTAAGACAAGAAGCTTATATCATAAGTACACAATTTAGTGAGGTTCAACCAGAAATCCCACAAGTGCATTTCACATCTCACCGAGCGTTTGCATAACTCAATAACGGTGTTGGTGGTGGTGGCAGCAGCAGCAGTTACCATATACTGCATGTTTGCTATGTGCCAGGCATAATTCTTAGCAATCTGCAAGTACTAACTCACGACACCTCGTATTATTAACCTTGTTTTACAAATATGGAAACTGAGACACACAGAGATTAAGTAATTTACTCAAGATTAAGTAATTTACAGCTAGTATGTGGTAGATCCAGGACTGAAGCCCAGGGAGCTTGGCTTTAGCCAAATTCTTAATGGTAATGCTCTAAAAATCTGAAGATCTTTCTTAACTGCATATACACTGCTTCAGAATATAACATCTTTCTATTTTGCTCATTATTCCTAAGATACCCAGTAGCACATACATTTTAAAACAGAATGAAAGATGAAGGACTTTTTTTTTAATCTAAACTTCATTATTCTTAGCAAAATACCCAAAATATTGTGTTGCCCCAAAATATCTCTATATCTCAGTTTCAGTTACTCAATCAGCATGTAATCAACAAATATTAGTTGGATGAAGGACCAGGATTAGGCAAATCCTAGCCCTTTCAGTTCTTAAAATTCTATGATTTTATACACTGGGAGAGACAAAGGAAACTTATACTTATTGAGGGAAAAAAGAAAAACAAGGGAAGCAAAATATCAGCACTAAAAATGTTTAGCCCAGAGAAAAAACACTGTATGGAAGTATACGAGGTAGATGATTCAAATGTGTGAATGACTAGCACAAAAGTAACCTTGCTGAGAGTTGTTTCAGATGTTAGAATGAGAACTAATGGGAGAAAGGCACAGGGAGACAAATTTCAGCTCGATTCAAAGAGCATTTAAGCCCTGCCTAATGATGAAATGTGATAAAATGAGTTATGTGTAGCTCGAGCTACAAAGATTAATCAGACACAGCCTTAACTTCAAGGAGCTCACAATCTAGCAGGAGAAAGACATATGTGAAACAGACAAGACAGCATTGGAAATACAATCAATAAAGCTATGTACAAGGTCTAACAGTAGAACAAAGGATGGAGCACCACCTTCACCTGAGGGAGAAGTAGCAGACATAGGGAAAGACTTCACAGAGAAGGCAGAACTAGAGAAGAGAAAGAAGTGGGATAGGCAGAAAAGAGGGTAGGGAATTTTATGAGGAGAAATAGCAGAATTGTTAACAAATCTCACCAGAAGTTTGATTTCCTATAAGAAGTCTTGAACCACATGACCCCTGACCACCAGCATTTCTACTTCTAATTACTGTGCCAGATCACATATAGGACCTTAACTCCAGCAATCTGCCTGGCACCTGCACCTGGTTCTCTAAGAACAGTTCCCAAAACAAAAAAAATCACAGTACACAATGTCCTTTTATAGAATAAATATCTGGGTCTTAATAGTAATAATTATCAATAAAATGTTACACATGATTAGCACATTATATGTTACAGAGTGCTTTCATACACATAACAAGCTTACAAACTTGCAGACATATGCCCATAGCAGAGCTTCCCAACTGGTATGCCGGAAATGGGTTACAGATGTACCCGAGGCAATGGGTAGGCAATACTGGATCACCTCCAGCCTCAAGGAACCTCATTTGTTTACTCCAGAGAAAACATTATCATTTTCTGTGTGTGCCACAACGCACAAAATGTTGGCAAGCACTGCTAAGATTTGTTGATCATCAACTGTCCAAGGATTGGCCCTGAAATCCCCTATTCTGCCCATGCCTACTACTGGATGGCATAGAAAAAGTAACAGGGGGTGGTGAGTGAGGGTGCGGAACGAGGGCTGTCAATGCATTTGACCATATTTTTGCACTTTTTCAACCCTGAGAGAGTACTAGGTTACACTGTAATTGAGAGAGTCATATAGTGGGACCTCCTGATTCACAGGGGACTCATTCTGAATTTCATTTGTACTCTGAAGGAATAGGACTTTCACGAAGGTCAAGAGAAAACCATACCTACTCATCCATGAGAACAAAGTTGGCTCTTAAGATCTTATAACATATATTATGCACTTAACAAATATTTTTAATTTAATAAAATAATGGTGTAGTATGGATACAGTTTTACATTTCATAACAAGTATATCCGACTTCACCTAAAGGGAACATGGTCCCACATAATGAAATGTATTCTCATCTTTTCAGAGGAAACAGCATTAAGTCTAAACTGTTCTTAGAAGGTGGACACAAAGAGGCTTTAATAGATTAAAACATCAAATTCCTGTCTACTCTTCAATGAGATTCAAGATTCAAGAAGACACGGAAAGGCAAAGCTTTGTCTGGCAGCTGAATATAGTGTCAAAAGGAAGGACTTTGGTGTCAAGCTGCCTAGGTTCAAAACCTTGGAAATGTCCCTTAATGTACAACCTTCAGCAAGTTATTTAATTTTTCTATGGCTCCTTATCTATAAAATGTGGGCAACAATAGAACCCACTTTAAAGGTTGTTGGGGATTAACTAATTATGCATGCAACCTGCTTAGTATAATGCCTGGCATATGGTAAACACAATATATATTAACTACAGGTACCACTGTCGTTATTTATTTGTTTTTTTCTGGAATCAAGCCTTCAACTTCAGGCATTCTGTGACAAGGATTACATTTGCTTCAGTAAGCAACATAATCTTGGATCTGAAACACATCAATTCCTTACTCAACGGGCGAGTTGGGGGGCCAAGAAGCAAAATAGCTAACCATTTGTAGACAGCGTTCAGAACCAACCGGCTGCTTCCAGCTGATGTGGGAAGAACACAGAACGAATGGGGCTAGGAAAAAAATGCATTCCATTCAGGAAAGCCACAATGAGCCACAGGATGGAATCCATCCAAGACCTGATCCAAGGGCTGTGCCAGAGAGAGAATGGTCTGCATCTTCACGGCAGGCCAGACCCCCATTCCATCCATAATAAGCAGCTAACACCAGAGAGGAGGATACTCAGTGCTACCTGGCTCATATACCTGATAGACCACTTAATGGAGAAGGCAACTTCCTAAAGCTCAGCTCCTACATTAGCTGCAAACTGCAAAGTGGAGATTTTCTAAAAAGTGGAAAAATACCGATGAAACAGAAAAACTATCAAGTCAGAGAGCAGGTAGTTGGCAATCAGGTATGATTATTTTGAGAATAACTGAAGAGATCAATGATCATGAATTTTCACTGCTACAGATTACTGGAGGCTATATAATAACGGTTTTAGTTTAAAGTACACATCAGTTGCTTGAAAAATTAAATGTGTCCACAGCAAAAGGTAAATTGGTAGGTAAATAGAAGATAAACTCTCAAAGAATGTTTTTAGATTGATGCTGAAATCTATGAATCACATACTCGCACTTATATATGAAAAGCATAACAAGAAGGAAACTTCCAACACATTACCAAGAAATCATATATTTCTAAAGTTTGCCTGTTCTACATAGAATTCTTTTATCTTGCAAAGAGCATGATTTTGTGAATTGACACTAACATTAATCAAACAAGGTATTGTATCAAATACATTGCTAAATAGACACGGATTGCGGGAGTCCTTACAAATTTCCCCACCCAAGATATTTCCATTCAACAAACTCTTCTTTTTTAACTGGCATGTGGTACAAAAAAAGTATTAAATTCAGATCATGCCAAATTTAAAGTCATAGTTCTTTATTACTGATTCTAGAAGGGGAAAAATAGTCATTTTCCCCTTATAGGTCTCACTTCTAAACCACAGTTCCTTTAACTCTTACCTCATTTTTGCAAGCACAGTAATGCTCACAGGGAATGAAAATTTTTTAAAAATAGTGGTTTTTTCACAACAGGCAGTAATTCACTTGAATGTCCTGACACCACATTCACAGCCAAGATAAGATGACAGAATAAAAACCAATAAACCAAGGAAAAGTTCAGTATTGAGATCAAAACAAACCAGCCTTCCTCCTCACCTGTCAGAAATAATTGGTCTCTTCATTCAGGGATATGCTATGACAAATGGACAGTTAAAAGAGAGGAAGAACTTACGAAGAAAATGCAAAGACCACAAGCGCTAAAATTCCTCCAAAAAGAGAAACAGTGCACCCTTAAACTAGTATACAGATGCACACATAATAATTTCACAGAATACAGTAAACAGGCTGAATGCTTTTAAGAATGGAAGAAAAAACATTACGACAGTGTGGAGAAAAGCTTACTTTTTCAATATTCTTTTAAGGAAAGAAGTTCTCCTCATTGAAATGTCTGAAAATTTAGGCAGATATCAAACTTTTTGCCATTGTGAATTATTTTCAATGGGGATGTTTTTATATTAACTTCTGTAGCTAAATTTTTATTCTCTATTTCTATGACAAAGCTTATCTATTCTAGATCATTCTCATCTCAGATCTAGAATCATTTTATGGTCTAGATCTGTGCTGTCTAATAACTGAAATATGGCTAGTCCAAACTGATGTGCTATAAATGTAAAATATACACCAGATTTCAAAGCCTTAATATTAAAAAGAGAATGTAAACTATCTCATTGATCAATTTTATATTGGTTACATGTAGAAATAATATTTTAGATATATTAGGCTAAATAAGATATATTATTAAAACTAATTTCAATGAAAGGTAACCTATGGAATGGGAGAAAATATTTGCAAATCATATATCTGATAAGGGGTTAATATCCAAAATATACAAGGAATTCATATCACTCAATAGCAAAAAAATAAATAACCCAGTTTTAAAATGGGCAAAAGATCTAAACAGACATTTTTCCAAAGAAGACATAAAAATGGCCAACAGGTACATGAAAAGATGTTCAACATCACTAATCATCAGGGGAATGCAAATCAAAACTACAATGAGATATCACCTCATAGCTGTTAGGATATGTATTATCAAAAAGACAAGAGATAAATGCTCCCAGGGATATGGAGGAAAAGGAACCCTGTACACTGTTGGTGGGAATGTAAACTGGTACAACCACTATGGAAAACAGTATGGACGTTCCTCAAGAAATTAAAAATAGAACTACCATACAATCCAGCAATCCTACTTCTGGGTATATATCCAAAGGAAATGAAAACAAGATCTCGAAGAGATATCTGCACTCCCATGTTCATTGCAGCATTATTCACAATAGCCAAGATATGAGAACCACCTAAGTTTCTGTCATCAAATAAAGAGATAAAAAAAATGTGGTATATGGGGCCAGCCCCGTGGCTTAGCGGTTAAGTGCGTGTGCTCTGCTACTGGTGGCCCAGGTTCGGATCCCAGGCGCACACCGATGCTCTGCTTCTCCAGCCATGCTGAGGTGGCGTTCCACATACAGCAACTAGAAGGATGTGCAACTATGACATACAACTATCTACTGGGGCTTTGGGGGAAAAAAGGAGAGGACTGGCAATAGATGTTAGCTGAGAGCTGGTCTTCCTCAGCAAAAAGAGAAGGAGCGGCATGGATATTAGCTCAGGGCTGATCTTCCTCACAAAAAAAAAAAAAAAACCTGTGGTATATACATACAACGAAATATGATTCAGTCAAGAGAAAGAAGGAAATCCTGCCAGTTTGCAACAACATAGATAGACCTTGAGGGCATCACGCTAAGTGAAATAAGCCAGACAGAGAAAGACAAATACCACACTAGCACATAGTATCACTCATATGTGAAATCTCAAAAAAAAAAATCCAAACTCATAGAAACAGAAAGTAGGAAAGTGGTTGCCAGGGGTTGGGGGTGGGGAAAACAGGAGGGAGGTTAGTAAAAGGGTACAAACTTTTACTTATAGAATGAATAAGGTCTGAGGATCTAATGTAAAACACGGTGACTATAGCTGATAACACTGTTGTATAGCTGAAATTTTCTGAGAGAACTTAAATGTTCTCACCAAAAAAAAAAGAAAAGGCAAATATGTGAGGTGATAGATGTGTTAATTAACATAATAGGGGGAATCCTTTCACAATGTATATGTACATCAAAATATCATGACATTGTACGTTTTAAATACCTTACAATTTTATTTATCAATTATACCTCAATAAAGCTGGGGGGGAACCAACTAACTTCATCTGTTTCTTTTTACTTTTTTTTTTTGGTGAGGGAAATTGGCCCTGAGCTAACATCTGTTGCCAATCTTCCTCCTTTTGCTTGAGGAAGATTGTCCCTGAGCTGACATCTGTGCCTATCTTCCTCTATTTTGTATATGGGACGCCATCACAGCATGGCTTGATGAGCAGTGTCTAGGTCCACTCTCAGGATCCGAACCTGCGAACTCCAGGCCACCGAGGTGGAGAGCGGGAACTTCAGTACACCACTGGGCTGGCCCCTCTTTTCACTTTTTTTAATATGACTACTAGAAAATTTAAAATTATATACATGGCCCTCATTTTACTGGACAGCACTGGTCTAGAAGATGCCAATAAGCTACCAGTTAAAGCAGTATTCCATGAAAATGACTTCTGAAATACTGGACTCAATATTGAGAATTGCCAGTCACCTACCTCGAAGAAACTTGGCAGGCTGCAAGGTACTCAATGCTCAAATACTGCCTTCAGAGAGAATCTTAAATAAGATCCCAAAAGCTGCATTCCAAGAACTCAATTTAATTCCATTAAAAAATGTTTACTGAACAACTGATTGGCTTAAGGCCTTGCCCCTGTGCAGCTCTCCTGCAGCTACTCTCACCAGGCTTCCGTGACAGAATTAAGTTTTACCCTCTTAAGACAGCAGTTCTCAAACTTTGGTTTCAGGACTCCTTCCCTTAAAAATTATTAAGAGCCTTCAGAGAAGGCTTGTTTATATGGGTAATATCTATCAATAGTCACTGAAAATTGAATTAAATTAAAACAGAAAATTTTAAAACGTAAGAATACACAAGCACACATTTCATCAGCCATCAGAGTAATTATATCATCATACATCATGTAGTCTCTAGAAATCTCCACTGTATAATTGTGAGAGAATGAACATAATGTTTGAATATTTATGAAAACAATTTTGACTTCACTGACTCTGAAAGAGTTTTGGAGACTCTGGGGTCCCTGGATCAAACTTTGAGAACAACTGCCGTAGAGCATCATTGTATGTAATGAAATAACTTCTCTCCTATGTATCTAGAATGGTACTATCTCTGGGAAAACTGAGAAAATAGTCACTTAAATTATTTTCTGTAGTACTTAATTCTTTTATAGGGCTTAATTCATTCCCAGTTGAGAATGGCTGCTAGAAAAGGAATTTATATGCCTTTGCAATCAGCCTTGATAACAAAAATTTTTCTTTTAAACTTACTAGAAAATAGAAGTGTCATCAGAAGACAGGTTTAAAAAAAAAAAAAGAAACCCTAAACCACCACAAACTACACAAGCCAGACTATCAGGCTAAACCCGCCAGGCACTAAATGGCCATGATTAATGATGTGCCACATGGCCAAGGGTCAGGATGTAGGCTGCCATATTCTTGGGAAGATCCCGACCTCTGCATTGGAACCAATCAAGAAGGACTCCAGGGGCCGGCCCGGTGGCATAGTGGTTAAGTTCCAGCACGCCACTTCCGTGGCCCACGGTTCACAGGTTCGGATCCCAGGTGCAGACCTACGCACCGCTCATCAAGCCATACTGTGGCAGGCGTCCCAGATAAAATAGAGGAAGATGGGCACAGATGTTAGCTCAGGGCTAATCTTCCTCACAAAATAAAAAAAGGAGTCCATATTTTAGTTTGTGAAAAATAGTTAAATTAAGTACTAAGTGGGGCAAAGCAAAGACATATATTTAGAAAAAACCAATTATTCTATCCATTTTTCCCAGAATCACAAGTGTTTCTGGGAAAATATGCAGTTGTCAAGCCTAAGGAATGACTGAGATGTTAGGATTCTAGCCAACTCCATATAGAAAGACTCAACATGACCACCAAAGATAAGGATCAGCCGGCTCTCAATGAACCCCCAAGGAAATAGTTTAAAATATCTAGCAGGTCTTTAGGTGACTTTTATTTTTCTATACTTCTCTGGACTGTACTGAATGGTGAAAATAAAATAGTTCATGCATTTACAATGTCTGGGGGATAGAGAATTGAGAGCTTATCAAGTGAGAAAATATACCATGAAACGTGTTATTCTTGGAAGCATTTCTAAGATGGAACATGGTATACTGAGCATAATTAATAAATGGAAATATTCTGGCAATTACTTGGAATTCAAGGCATAGAAGGGAAATTTTTAAGACAAAAAGAAAACGATCTCTCAGTTCCAATAATTCCCATGTGGTTAACATTTATCCTCTCAGAAAACAGAAGTCCTAGGAGTGTTTCTAACATAAGGTGCAACTCTCTCAGCCAAACTGACATTATTATTGTTGTTGTTATTTTAACATTTACACAGTGCCAACAACGTCTTGTATGCTTTACAGAACATTAAATCAACTCCTGGCCTGTAGGTTTACTACTTAAATGAACTGAACAAAAAGATATTAAAAAAAAAAAAAAAAAAGGAGTGGAGAAGAGGATGGAGTTGACAATAACAATGAAGGTAAAGTAAGAATTACAAAATATCAATACCCATTCCATTTTCTGGTATTTATCTTAGATTGACCAAATCTCAGATGTTTAAGAGGGAGATTTAGACTAGGACTGTTGGCTTAATTCTAAGGTTAGGAAGCTATTCAACAGGATGCCTGAAACGCTTAAATGAAGGGTGGGAAGGAGAAGAGCAGGAAAGAGGGAGAGGGCCCAAAGAAAAACACAGGGAAAGTAAGAGATGCTTTGATAGAGAAGAGAGATTGGGCAGAAAAGGCTAAGAGCTAAAATGGTTAACAAGGAAGTTCTAAGAGTGTTAAATGGCTACCAAAGAGCAATATCTAAGAAAATGGTATAATGAAAAAATACTAATTGTTACAGAAATGTTTTAAAATAAAAGAAAAACAAGGAGCAGCAGTTAGTCCAAGGAAAATCGTAAAGTTATGGTGGGAAATTAAGCTATGAAAGATGAAATTTTAGTCCCAGAGAAGAAAAATTAGACACAGGGGTAAAGAACTTGGCAATGGCATGAACTGTGAGGTTAGAAGGATGCAGAAAGCTGAATGAATTTCAAGATGAATTTTCTTAATGAAGTACATGCTACTCTTTCCTGGAGTGCCAGCTCGTAGGTAAAAATAACACAGCCTCACAGAAGGACTGTGCTCTTCCCAAGAACGGCCTTTGTCAAGGAGCCTGTGTACTGTTAAATACAATTAGATGTAGCACCTAGAACACTCAAAGCTTTTTAAAGCACCAGCTAAAAAGAGAGCTAAACTCAACTGGCACAGCATAACTTGCTTAAACTTCTCCAATGGAGATTCATCACAGCGAGAATCTTACTAATCTTACAATAGTAGTGTTGTTCCTGGTGAACAAAGTGAGCAACAGTTCATATTTTAAATTGTTCTAAATTAAATCAATATGCCCCCAAGGCCTAATAACATAGCCTGCAATAACAGAAGGTTGAGTGAACCAAAGGGAACACAATAACAACTGAAAAACTATCCTAAATTCTCCATCTCTTTACAACTCCCAATTATTTGGTAAGGAAGACAAAGGGAAAACAGGAAGCAATCTCCATATCAGATAGCATCTTACTCACCCTTTTTCTGAAACTCTTACTTGTCATGCATCCTTAGATGCCAGTACTGTGAGCTAATTGTTTGCCAAGATGTACATCTTTGTCAAACCACGCATTTCTAGACTGAATGGTTATGCCACTGGGCTGTCTTCCCCGTGGCAGCCCAGAGCTAAAGAGCCAGCTTCCCTGGGCCCATTAGGAACAATGCACCAAGCACCTTCTGAGGGTCTTTACTAATCACATTGCATACCATCAGTGCTGGCACAAAATGCCCCTCTGGGATTCCACCAAAATGAGAATGTTTTGTGTGATGGCTTTTTGCATTTATTCCGGCTTCAATGAGTTCCTTTTTTTTTTTTTTGTGAGGAAGATCAGCCCTGAGCTAACATCCATGCCAATCCTTTTTTTTTTTTTTGCTGAGGAAGATCGGCTCTGAGCTAACATCTATTGCCAATCCTCCTCCTTTTTTCTCCCCAAAGCCCCAGTAGATAGTTGTATGTCATAGTTGCACATCCTTCTAGTTGCTGTATGTGGGACGCGGCCTCAGCATGGCCCAAGAAGCGGTGCGTCGGTGCGTGCCTGGGATCCGAACGCGGGCCGCCAGTAGCGGAGTGCGGGCACTTAACCACTAAGCCACTGGGCCGGCCCTTCAATGAGTTCCTTATATTTAGTAGTCATCACATTTTCAAATCAAATTTTATTTCCATAATGAATGTTTGTGTTTCATGTGCTGAATAGTGAAGTTTAAGTAATTTAAATCACTCCTCTGGAAAATCTAATGATAGGTAAACATAATTAATATTCAGATTTCTGATATTTATTTTAAAGGGAGGAGGGGGGCTATTGATAAATAACATTGCTATAGAAAAAAATGAAAAACTGTTCAATTAAAATATAACTCATTATTATACGGATTATTATTATATATATCATATATATGTTAACATTATTATACCCACATTAAATGTAAAAACACAACTACATGAAGTATGTGTAAGAGTTAACATTTAATAAGACTGTTTGTCTTTTTCCTTAGCAGGATTACATGCATCCTAAATTCTGACCTTCTATGATAGTCCTAAATTGATAATACAGTACAAGTCTAGAATTTTTAAAAGCTGCTAAAGTAGCACCAAGGATTTTATTTTAAAGTAAGTTATCATAATTGTGTATCAATTGACTAAAATATTGAGTGTAGTTAATAACAGTGAGAGGTTTTTTAATCTTTAAAAGCACCCACAATTTAAGCAAAAACCAAACTATTACACTGCCTATTGGGCCCTCTTTGATCTTATGACAATATTGTTTTTAAGCAAATTGATGTGACCCCTAATTCACTGCTAAAGAGACCCAAAAGAATCTCCAGACATCAGAAATAGTTATTTAAGGTAGACATATTTGCATAAATATCTTTTTAGAAAAATAACAGACTATGAGAAACACCATCCAGAAAAATCACAATGAATGAGATTTATCAGATGAGAAAATGAAGGGAGAATGTAGAGAGTTGGAAGGAAATAAAATGTTAATTGATAATAACTTCCTACTAAAAATAATTATCCTTCCATATTTAAAAATCCTTTTGAATTTTCCTGAGGTCTCTGGGTCACAGATTTCTTTAGAGATCACATTGGCATTCTTTGAAACAAAGTCAAAGAAAACCACTCCAACAAATCAAATGAACTTTTCTGGGTTGAATATGGCACAGAATAAAGAGCTCAGTGTAGGAAAGACATAAAAACTAACATATACAGTAGCAGAATATTTTTCCCTCTGAACAAAATCTCACAGAAACCCTAATACATAAGACAGAAAAAAAGAACCTACTCTGGTTAACTTTGGGTAAAAGGTTCAGAGACATGGAGCCAGCCCGGTGGCGCAAGTGGTTAAGTGCGCACGCTCCGCTGCCGCGGCCCGAGGTTCCAGTTCTGATCCCGGGCGCGCACCAACACACCACTTGTCAGGCCATGCTGTGGCGGCGTCCCATATAAAGTAAAGGAAGATGGGCACGGACGTTAGCCCAGGGCCAGTCTTCCTCAGCAAAAAGAGGAGGATTGGCAGACGTTAGCTCAGGGCCAATCTTCCTCACACAAAAAAAAAAGGTTCAGAGACAGACAAAACTTTTTAGAATTCTAGGGCTCTGGTGGACAATTTGGAAATCAATGTGGCAGCAAAAAGAACACTGGACTGAGAGCTGAGATCTTGAGTTCAATCCCAACTCCATCTCTAAGAAATTTTTGTGACCTTGGGCAAATCCATTGAGGACTTACCTCTGTAGTCCTTGATGTCCTCATCTATTATATAAAAGAGGTGCCTGTATGAGACTTGAAAACAGTTATCAAGACAAGGTGCTCACTGTGCCTATTCCTAATTAGAACTCTGAGAGATTTTGGTTTCGCTTCTTTTAAATTTTTATTTTCTTTTTTAAGTTCTAAGGTTCATTCACATAAAATAAATCAGAATCACTAGTTAGATAACTCCTAATCTTGAACAATTAAAATATTCAAGCCATCTAGTTTTATAGTGCTATACCATGTAGGATCATATGATAATAAGCAGAAAGATGCATTTACCACATTTGAGATAACCTCAGTGAATAAGCTCTTAGGTTATTACCTTTCTTACTTAAATTAAGCAGCAATTAAATACATTAAACCAAAGCATAACACCACTGCTTACCCAGAAAAGCCTTGTCATTTGCTGCTAATACACTCACTATTGGTAAAGTCAATGTCTCCTACCATTAATACTAATAATACTAAATAATCAATAATATTGACATTAATTTCCATCCCACTTATAGACAAGCAATAGTAAACTAAATTAAATGGAATGTGATGCAGGCTGCAATTAAGTCAAACTAATTAAACCATAAATTACAAGTTAACTAGGAAGACGCTAACACAGAAACCAAAAATCCAAGTCTAAGAATCTTGTACATGTTATCCAAAGTTGATAAAGTTTCCATCTATAAGAAGAATCTTAGAAATGAAAAAATTGAAGTGTCAAGTTTAGTTTGCTTTATATTTTTGCTGTGTTTTAGACAAGTTAATTCCAATATGTTAAACATAAACATAATAAGAATAGCTAAAATACATGGAGCACTTACTATGTGCCAAGGCACTGTTGAAAAACTTCAAACATATTCAAAAGTAGACAGAGTAATATCATTAAACCATGAATCAGCTTCAACAATTATTAACTCATGGCCGATTTTGCTTCATCTATACCTCTACCAATTTCCTCCAAAATCCCAGTCACTGTATCATTACATCTGTAAATATTTCAATATGTATCTCTAAAAGGATTCACTCTCTTTTTTAAAAACATACTCATGGAATCATTATCACACTTGAAAAAATGAATAATAATTATAGGCATTAACTCTTAATCCTCACAACAACTCTATGAAGTAAGTACTATTTTTATTTAAAACTGATGCACACACCAATAAAGCAATTTGCCCAGGTTATACAGTATTAAATAGCAGAGGTAGGATTTGAACCCAGGCAGTTGAGCTCTAGAACCTGAGCCCTTAACTACATTATGTTTTGCTGCCTCTCAAAACAAGATTTTATGGTAATGAGTTCTTAAATATAAACATAGAAAACTGACTAAAAAAGGAATGAATAGCAGACGACCTCAGAAGTCAGCAAAATTTTGAAACAGGGAAAATATATCACAGCATATGGGAAAATATATCACCTCTCCTCCAGCTTCTTTCTCCATCTTCTGCTGGTATGCTCCATGAACACCTCTACTCTCCTTCATTTAACATAATGCCAATTATTATAAGGTTTACTCTTTTCACTACAACCAGCTCTACCAGATCAAACTGATATTTGGGATGTGCTCTGTGATTAACTTTCATTAAAACAGACTCACTGGATACAGTCCTACTCAAAATTAAATATCCTTATTACAAGTCATACAATATGTAGCAGACAGACCTTAAGGTGACGGATCTCAATGATTCCACACACACATAATGATGCATGGTATTCGTGCCTTTGTGTAATCTCTCCCCTCCCCTCCAACTGGAGCTAGAGATCTTGATGAAGAAAGTGGCCGTGTTTAAGAAGTCCATAGGAAAAAGAACTGTGGGTGGCCTCAAAGACCTGTACGCAACCTCTTAAAAGCTGACGGCATCCTCTGGCCAACAGTCAGCAAAGAGTCAGTCATAAAGCCACAAGAAAACAAACTCTACCAGCAGCCTGAATGATCTTGGAAGTGGGTTCTTCCCTATTTGAGCCTCCAGATGAGCACACAATTCATCCAATACTTTGACTGCAGCTTTATGAGACCCTGTGGAGAGGACTGGGCTGAGCCATGCCAGGACTCCTGACCCACAGAAATTGTGAGATAATAAATGTGTGCTGTTATAAGCTGTTAAGTTTCAGTAAGTTGTTACACAGCAATAGAAAACTAGTACCTTATGGTTCTTTATGACCATAAAAGTAGGTGACTCTCATCTCTAAGAAATTCTAGGCCAAGGAAATCTCTTCCATAACTTATGGTACAGAAATCTAGGAGTTTCAAAAAAGAGTTCAAGCACGTGAACAGAAGCAAAGCTCTTCCTGGAGAAAAGCTTTGGCCCTACTTATAAGGTATTCCAGCAAACCCTTTCTGTGTAAACATAGGTAAGCTCTCCACTGGAAAAAGTAAGCATGTGAGACATTAGTTTTCAAAACACTTGCTTTTGTCAATGGCAAAAATGGTATCAAAAGCATGTATAACTAATGACTTCCTTCCAAAGAGGACAGTATGGAAAGGGCGGGGGAGAGTAACTTTACAGTGGAGAAACCTGACAAACACAACCTCAACCAGGTGACCAAGATCAACATCAACAGTGTTAAGTCATGTTGACAGCACCCACCCTTGATACGATGTGATGAGAAGGGCACTTTACCTTTGTGGTCTTCCTCCCTAAAACCTACAACCTCAGCCTAATCATGACAAAGGCATCAGACAAATTGCAACTGAGGGACCTTTTACGAAATACCTGACCAGCACTCCTCAGAACTGTCAAGGTCATCAAAAACAAGGAAAGCATGAGAAAACTGTCACAGCCAAGAGGACCCTAAGGAGATGTGATGACTAAATGTAATGTCGTATCCTAGATTGTGACACAGAAAAAAGACATTAGGTAAAAACTAAGGAAATGTGAATAAACTATGGAGTTTAGTTAATAATAATGTATCAATATTGCTTCATTAATTATGAGAAATGTATCATACTAATGTAAGGTATTAATAATAGGGGAAACTAGGTGTGGGGTATTTGGGAACTGTGTACTGTATTAGCAACTTCTCTGTAAATTTTAAACTATTCTAAAATAAAAAGTTTACTAAATTTTTAAAACAAGCATACGCATCTCATTTCAAACATCATAATGAAATACTCTGCTTTTCTGGCACAACATTCAAGTTCAGTCTCAAACTATTTTTAGATAACTTCTATTTAATGCCAAAGACACCAGATCAAACAACAGTTTCCTACTCTTTCCTCAATTCAGATAACCAGAAAGCTCAATAAATTCAACACTTTACACTAGACATATATCCAGGGTCAAAATGAATTTCCACATAAAGGATATTAGAATATTTTTTAAAATTTACTACTGAAGAATCCTTTATTTTTCTTTCTTTCTTTTTTAAACATAGTTTTGTGAACCTGACAGCAAGTCACAGACAATTAAATTTTGCCTTACAGTGGAGTGCTATAAAGTGCTGGAAAATAGGTTTTCTCAACTGGATTGCTTCCTTTTACGTAATAATGTAAGTTAAAGAACTCATCATGGTTTTTTTGTTTGCCTTTACCGCCAGCAAGCAAAAGCTAAGCGAACTGTGGTAGCTATAGTAAACCTAAGTTTTCTGGTAAAATTATATCCATCTCCCTTCTCCCCTAGACTATCGGGCTCTTATTCATTTAAATTTGTTTTAAAGCTTTAGTCTATAGGTCTTTCACTAAAGATACCTGAAATTCTTTACAAAAGTAGACTTCTCTTAAATTTTGCAAATATTTAGCCAGAGTAAGGATGAGAAATTCATTAACAAGACAAATAATCACATTAGTATTTCCCCTCAGCAAAGGCTTCCCTACTTTCCTGATATTTTAGTTCTCTTTTTAAAGACAGCTTTATTATTATTCACATACCATACAATTCACCCATTTAAAGTGTACAGTTTGGGGGCCTGCCCCGTGGCTTAGCGGTTAAGTGTGCGTGCTCTGCTACTGGCAGCCCGGGTTTGGATCCTGGGCCCGCACGGACACACCGCTTGTCCCGCCATGCTGAGGCCGCGTCCCACATACAGCAACTAGAAGGATGTGCAACTATGACATACAGCTATCTATGGGGGCTTTGGGGAAGAAAAAAAAAAAAGGAGGAGGATTGGCAATAGATGTTAGCTCAGAGCAGGTCTTCCTCAGCAAAAAGAGGAGGATTGGCATGGATGTTAGCTCAGGGCTGATCTTCCTCACAAAATAAATAAATAAATAAATAAAGTGTACAGTTCAATGTTTCTTAGTATATTCACAGGGTAGTGCAACCATCACAACAATCTAATTTTGAACATTTTGTCCCTCACCAAAAGAAACCCTGTATCCATAGGTCACTACCCATTCCCCCCTCAACTCCTCATAAGCCCTAAGCAACCACTTAGCTACTTTCTGTCTATAAATTTGCCTATATTGAGTATGTCAGCTAAATGGAGTCATACAATACGTGGTCTTTTGTGACTGGCTTCCTTCACTTAGCATAATGTTTTTAAGGTTTATCCATGTTGTAGCAGGTACCCATACTTCATTACTTTTTATTGCCAAATAATATTCCATTGTATGGATAGACATTTTAATTATCCATTCATCAGTTGATGGACATCTGGATTGTTTCCACATTTTGGGTATTATGAATATTGTTGCTATGAACATTCATGTGGTTTTCATTTTTGTGTGGATGCATTCTCATTTCTCTTGGATTTATACCTAGGAGTGGAATCCTGGGTCATAAGGTAACTCCATACATAATATTTTTTGGAAATTTTAAAAAAATGACGAAGTGGCTACAAAATTTTACATTCCCACCAGCAATGCAAGAGTAGGTTCTAATTTCTCCACATCCTCACCAATACTTATTATTGTCCGTCTTTTTTATTACAGCCATCCTAATGGGTGTAAAGTGGTATCTCATTGTGGTTTTGATTTTCATTTCCTAATAACTAATGATGTTGAGCATCTTTTTATGTATTTATTGGCCAGCTGTATACCTTCTTTGCTCATTTTTTAATTAGGTTATCTTTTTATTATTGAGTTCTAAGAGTTTCTATATATTCTGAACACAAATCTCTTATCAGATACATGATTTGCAAATATTTTCTCCCATTCTGTGGATTGTCTTTCACTTTTTTTGACAGTATTGTCTGTAGTACAAAAGTTTTTAATTTTTTTTTTTAAAGTTATTTATGTATTTTGTGAGGAAGATCAGCCCTGAGCTAACATCCATGCCAATCCTCCTCTTTTTGCTGAGGAAGACTGGCCCTGAGCTAACATCCATGCCCATCTTCCTCCACTTTATGTGGGACGCCGCCACAGCATGGCCTGTCAAGCGGTGCGTCGGTGTGTGCCCGGGGTCCGAACCCGGGCCGCCAGCAGCGGAGCACACCCTTAACCCCTACGCCATGGGGCTGGCCCCAGAAAGTGTTTAATTTTGATGTAGTCTAATTTATTTTTTCTTTTGCCCCTTGTGCTTTTGGTGTCATACCTAAGAAACCACTGCCTAACTCCAGATCACAAAGATTTACTCCTATGTTTTCTTCTTCGAGTTTTATAGTTTTAGCTCTTATATTTGTATCTATGATCCATTTTGAGTTAATTTTTGTGTATAGTTAAAGCAGGGGTCCAACTCGACTCTTTTACATCTGGCTATCCAGTTGTCCTATCACCATTTGTTGAAAAAACTATTTTTTCTCCATTCAATTGTCTTGGTACCCTTGTCAAAAGTCAAATGACCATAAATGTAAGGATTACTTTTGGACTCTTGAATCTATTCCATTGATCTATACGTCTATCCTTATGCACACTCTCTTGTCTCCTAGTTCTTGATATTCCAGATGTTGATATTCACCTTACTCTGTTAAGGCTGGTGTTTATTACACAAAACAGTGGGTTTAGTAAAGTCTCAATCACCCAATACAGGACCTAGGACCTAGGACCCAGAACCCAGTTGTGATTTAGTAACTGTTAATGAAACAAACCAAAAAGATTTTTGCTTGTGGTTTAGGGAGAACTTTTGTTATTTAAAAAAAAGTCAATGGATAAAGAAAATATTAAAAATTGGGATGAAAATAACCTAGCAACTTAGCAAAATGACAGAGAAACAGAACTAACACAGAACTAGAATAACAGTTACTAGGCAACCACGACAGTAACTAAATGGGATGACTAGTCCAAACTATTATTCCAATTGATTCATTCATTAATATAAGTGTGTATGTTTAGATGCCAACTACTTCTTAAAAAAAAAAGACTGAAGTGTTTACAAAATCAAATATATAAAACAAGACAATTAAAAGTAAAAACAAATCAATAGATTCTTTCATCCTTATTTTCTCAAAGCCATAGTGCCCTTGGCAAATGGCCAAACATTTCCAGATCAGCAGACATGCAAAGGATTCACTAGCATCAAGTCCATTAGTCTACAACCAACACACACATGGGGAAACTTCTAATGTATGGGACAGGGAGAAACTGTTTTAGACTCTTCAAAGAAGAATAGATAAAAGAAGCTCTGGCCCTCACCTCCCCAAATCTCTGCTTGTTAACCAAAAAAGGATGAAGAAAGCTAGGGTTTCTTTGTCCTCTGGTTCCTCCCAAGTAGGTCAGGTCTGCGTGTAATTATCGGGTTTCACATTCCTTCAGAAAAGGAAGAGATGTCAATACATAGAGATTTTTAACAAACGGCAGACTCAGGGTAGGGGTAGAGGCCAAAGAGTGCCTCTGCCGCTGACCAGAAAGATAAAGAAACAGGCTTTTGTTCTTAACACTTTTAAGCCAATTTTAAGACAGGATAACAGGCCTAATTTCTCATTCTAGGTCTATAACCACTGAACTTGAATTTGTGAATCAATCCTCCTAGTTTCATCTTCTTCCTAGGCACACTTCCTACTTAGCAAGGTTGACATAAAAAAAACTGTGAAAAATAAACTCGAAATATATTTACTGGAGGATTTTATATGCAAAACACCTACCAAAAGATTAATTAAGAACTAGTATTTGCATTACCAAAATTCCTTCCTTAGAAAAAGAATCACTGCGGGGTTCCTTTCAACAACAGGCCCACGGAAATTTTTATTGTGAAATATGTCATATACAAACCATAGTTCCCATGTGCTTTTCCATTCCATTCCCTACCCCAAGATAACCTCTATCTTAAAATTTACTATCATTTTTTTGCTTTTCTTTCCAGTTTTACCATATATGTATCACCAAACATATAGATTTGTCTGTTTTTAAACTTTATGTAATAGAATCATACTTATTATTTTTAACTGCCTTTTTTGATCCTGTTATAATATTCCTCCATGAAGATGCATGTAGTGGTACTTAATTCACTTTATGCGAAATAGTCACCCTTTTATACCGTTATTTATTGCTTTATAGTTGCTAGACATTTGACTTGTTTGCATTTTTAGCTATCATGAACAGTACTTCAAACATTCTTAAACATGTCTCCTGGGCCACCAGTACAAGAGTTTCACTAGGGTATACACTTAGGAATCACTAAGCAAAGCTAAACTGTTTTCCAAAATGGTTATATCCAACAGTGGGACTGCACCCACTGCTCCATATCATCTCCAACAACTCTTATTTTTCATTTTTCCCAGTCTGGTGGGGGAGTGTGGCAAATAGTTCCTCTCTGTTTTAATTTGCATTTCCTTGATTATTATTAAAAAGGTTGAGTATCTTTTTATATGTTCATGGACCATTTGTTTCTGCTTCTGTGAAATAAACTTGATGACTTTCTTATTTCCTTTTTTTCCTTTTTTTTTTTTAATTCAAGGAATTCTTTTATATTCTGGATAACGAACTTCCTCAGTACATCTTCTCTCAAGTTGTGGCTTATCTTTTCACTCTCTTTATGGTGTTGTCCTGGGCCGGCCCCGTGGCTTAGCGGTTGCGTGCGTGCGCTCCGCTGCTGGCGGCCCGGGTTCCGATCCCGGGAGCGCACCGACGCACCGCTTCTCCGGCCATGCTGAGGCCGCGTCCCACATACAGCAACTAGAAGGATGTGCATCTATGAAATACAACTATCTACTGGGGCTTTGGGGGAAAAAAATAAATAAATAAAATCTTTTATGGTGTTGTCCTTTTTTTAAGTAAATTTTTTTTAATAATTATATTTATTTATTTATTTTTCCCCCAAAGCCCCAGTAGATAGTTGTATGCCATAGCCGCACATCCTTCTAGTTGCTGTACGTGGGACACGGCCTCAGCATGGCCGGAGAAGCGGTGCGTCGGTGCGCGCCCGGGATCCGAATCCGGGCAGCCAGCAGCCGAGCGCACGCACTTAACCACTAAGCGACAGGGCCGGCCCTTAAGTAAATTTTTTATTGAACTATAACATATGCACAGAAATGTGACCAAATTATACGTGTAACCCACATACACAAAAGCAACTGGGGTTCTCAATAATTTTTAAGAGTTTAAGGGGTCCTAAGATCAAAAAGTTTGAGAACTGCTAAATCAGACATATGTGGTATCTTTTCATCCTCTATGTCACTAAACCTTATATGGCCCATCTCTTCTTTCTCTGTACTAAATTCTGGAAATTTTCTTCATATTTATCTATCTTCCAGTTCACTCTCCAACTCTATCCAATCTGTATCATCTTTCCATTGTTTCCACTTATGTTTTTTATTTCTAGAAGTTCTACTGAGACTGAGCTCTTCTTTCACATCTTTCTCATCAATTTTGAGAGTCTCTTCATCATACTATATTTTTAATATCCTCTTTTATTTCTTTAAACATCTATAGTCTTTACAACACTGATGGTTACTGCTGATGTTTTAGTTATCTATCACTGTGTAACAAACCACCCCAAAACTTAGTGGATTAAAACAACAACAATCACTTACTTTGCTCACAAATTTGCAATTTGTCCAGGGCTCAGAAAGGACAGCTTGTCTCTGCTCTATGTGACGTCACCTAGGGCAGCTTGACAGGAGGTTAGAGAATCCACTTTCAAGATGGCTTACTTACAAGGCTGGCAAGTTAGTATAGGCTGTCAGCTGGGAGCTTGGTTGGTGCCATGGGCCTGAGGCCTCAGTTCCTCTCCACGTGTCTCTCATGAACTGCACAGGCTTCTTCACAGGATTGTGAAGGGTTCCAAGAAAGAGCATCCCAAGAGAATAAGGAAGAACTGTGTGGTATTTTCATGACTTAACCTCAGAAATCACACAGTATCACTTCTGTCATATTCTTTTGGTCAAAGCAGTCACAAAGGCCTGCCCAGGTTTCATGGAAGGGGACACAGACTCTATTTCTTTATGGTAGAACACCAAAGTTCTAGAAGAGTACATGGGTCGGGCATACTGTTGCAGCCATCTTTGGAAAATATAATCTGCCACATCTGACTAACTCACAGTTGCTTGTTTTCTTGTGCAAGCTCACATGTCTTGCAACTTTATAAAAATTCTTCGAGGCCTGTCTATAAAGTGTCTTTCCACAGAGATTTGAATTTGATTCTCCCACACTGCAAATCACAACCAACTGGGAGTACTTCCAACTAAGTTGTCAGCTTAGAGGTTTTCAGGCCTCACAGGTAGTATGAAGCCTGTGAGTGCAGGCTGTGAAAATCCATGTGAGTGCAGGCTTCTGCTGAGGCAGTTTCATGGGAGACTTTACCCCTCTCCATCCAGATCCAAGACATTAACCAGCAAGCTGCTGTGTGTAGGGCATCTTTTATCCTCCTCATCCTCTCTGGGGTCCCAGTTTTATATGGGGCAGTCTCCAGTATGACCTCCCACTCTACTTGGACACTATTCTTTTTCTCTTGTCTCCTTCTTTTGCTCTAATCCTATAAGAAACTCTCAGCATAAACATCACCTTCAGTGCCTCCTCTACCTTAAAAAATCACGTTTTCTAGTCCTTTCAAGGCCTTCAATTGTTTTTCTTACACAAGCTCCAGCATTTTACATATATTTTATATGTGTTCACAAACTTTTTCCCTTCCTCAGCTTCACTTAAAACGTTCTGACTGGGGCCGGCCTGGTGGTGCAAGCGGTTAAGTGCGCGCGCTCCGCTGCTGGCGGCCCGGGGTTTGCCGGTTCGGATCCCGGGCGCACACTGACGCACTGCTTAGCAAGCCATGCTGTGGCGGTGTCCCGTGTAAAGTGGGGGAAGATGGGCACGGATGTTGGCCCGGGACCAGTCTTCCTCAGCAGAAAGAAAAAAAAAAGAGGAGGATTGGCAGATGTTAGCACAGGGCTGATCTTCCTCAAAAATAAATAAATAAATAAATAAAATGTTCTGACCAGAAGGGGCTTCTCTGCACATCTGATTTACCATATTACTGAAAAAGTAATTACTCATTATTCATTTTAAGCTATTTCACTTATTAAAAAATGATAAATAATTTCAGGAATACATCTACATTTCTAAAAGGCAGCTAAGTAAAATATCATATATCACACGGATGGAAATGCTTTGGAAAATGTCCTTAATTAATACACTTCTTCTAAAGCAAATCTGCGGGAACTCACACTTATTAGACACACTAACTTCTGCCACAGATTCTTCATGTCTTTGAAACCCTATTGGGGTCTGTGTCCCTGTACATATTTTAAACATGGTTTAGAACTGCACCACAACACAAGAAAAAAGAAATTTTATTGATTTAAAAGAAAAGCAAAGAGAAAAAAACCCAGCAAACTATTTCTAGGGTCAGTGTCCTCAGGTGAAATAAAGATGAGGCCAATGCTTTGTGAGAAGAGATAAATTCAAGTTCTCTTCAGCAAAATGAAAACAAATTAAGTGGATTTAATATTCACATGCACTTTTTTAAAATAAATACTCTTGCTGTAATTTTTAAAATTACAATCAAGGCTCAAAAGAAGAAACAGCAGTTCATGAAAAAAAAGAGCTGTAAGCCACTGGGATAACAGCCTTTAAACGTTAGATCTCCCCAACATGCTGAAAAGCAATGGCTACAAATTACCAAATTCCCAAAAAGATGACAGCCAAACTCTTATATCCCGGAGGAGAAATGGCTATTACAACTATTAGTTGGCACTGGCAGGAGGCTTAACAGCAAGTCACTGAACAGACCATTTATTGTTCTTCATCTTGTGCAATATGACCTTTCCAGCTCAGTCTGCTAACAGTCACAGTGGTCCATGAGGAGAAAATCCACATGGAAGCAAATTCCAAAATGCAATTTACCCTATAGGCAGCATGCATTTCCAGATTCTTCAGCCCACTTTGCTCTACTCCCCTCTAAGTCATAATAGAACTTGGCAGATGTTAGAATTTGCTATGCATAAACTTTGGTGCCCAGATTAGAAAGTTCAGCAAAGCATGCATTTGGCACTGGCAAAAATGGTTGCTTTGTGCACTGATTTGGATTTGCTAACTTAGGATATCCACAGTTTCAAAAATGTGTCTACGATTGTTGAAATAAAAAAATCGGAAAAAAGGCACGTGTCACACACATCTCAACACAGGCTTACAAGTCTTCTGAGATCATCCTCTCCATACCAACAAAATACCAAGGCCATTATGCAATCTGTGGTTTCTTCTCATAATTGAAGAAATTAATAGCTTTGGATACCAAACTTAGATAGCTTTTCCCTGAGATATTTCTCCCAGTCTTGGATCTCTGTGCATAGAATCCAAAAGTACCAGTTACCAGACTCTCAAATAGGGGTCTACAAAAGGCTCTTTTCATTCACTAGCAATCTTTCATGATAGCAAAACTTCAAAAATGTCTTTTGGAAAAGTTTTCTACTTATGAAAGGAGTCTGCAACAAACCCCTATTGTCTAGTAGTTTGTGTTTACCAAGTTGACAGACTTCATCTATGCTGTATTTCATCTCATACCTTATTGACAGTTCTTTTCCTAATACTAAAATTAAAAAGTTAGGCATCACAACAAGGTAGAGAGTACACAAGATACCTTTAGCAAATGAGATATTACCAAGTTTAAAAGGGTTAAACCTGGAAGAGGTAAATGCTCAGTCTGAATTATGAGTAATCTGACAAAGGCAGATTTGGGGGGCAAAGATTCATTCCACAGTTTTAGGCCATGTAAATCTAAATGAGTTTATAATTTCAGATACCTCTAACTGTCAAGTCACATAACCAGGTCTGGGTTTCTACAGGGCTCTGGTAGCTCACTTCAGTTAGCCAGGCAACTCGTCAAGAGCATCAGTTATTCTGGTGGGGAAAAAAGCATCAACATATTTGTCATATTTTGGATATATACATTTTTTTTTCAATCTACTCTTCCTCCTTTCTCTGAAGAACAATTTTTTAAGTTAAACTCTAAACGTCCGGCTTTCAAGGTCAAGTAGATACTCTCAACGTCATTAACAGTGCAGAAAGAGAAAAGAGGCTAGGCTTGGGGCAAGAGAATGAAATTTGAATGAATTTCCAAGAATGACAATGAAACTAGCACTCACGTTTCTTATCTATAGAACAACTACTTTAATGAAGTTGCTATATAAAGGTTAAAACATAAATCGCCTAGAACATTAGCTGGCACAGAACAGATAACTAATAGATATTGGCTGTTCTTACTGTTGTTATTAATACTATTATTACTCTACTTATCCCTGATCAGGTCCCTACCTAGTTTCCTAGTAATTCCAAACTTCTGTCACTTTCTTCAAGGCCTCTAACCAACCTCAGACCTGTAACTTTCAACAGATGACCAAGTCTTGTGCTTGGCAGAGAAACAGACATGAAGCATTCCTTCAGTTTCCTTTATGTCTCTATACATCTTCATGCACCCAAACCTGCCTTTTCTTTTTCATCCCCAAAGAAGCAGGTCTTTCCTCCAACCTCAGGCAAATAATAAGTGCCTAATAAGTGTTAGTCACTAGCTATTACCATCATCACCATCTTCCTCAAATAAAAGGGATAGCAATTTCCAAATTCCACATTACAGAAGACTGACTGATGCTCTAATTTCAGGGTTGGCAACTACCAACGTTCACACGATTATGGAGAATGGCTACTGGTTTTACTGGATCACTCTCCTCTTCATCCTCAAAATCCTTCTAGCTGGCATAAAGGAGGTCAAGTTCTCAAAAAATAACTACTGGTTCAAACTCATAGAAACAGAAAGTAGAACAGCGGTTGCCAGAGGCAGGGGGGAGGGGGAAATGGGGAGTTTTTTAATGGACATAGAGTTTCAGTTTTGCAAGACGAAGAGAGTTCTGGAGACTGGTTGCACAACAATGTGAATGTGCTTAACACTACTTAACTGTATTCTTAAAAGTGGTTAAGATGGTAAGTTTATGAATTTTACCACAATTTAAATACATACATACATGCATGCATACATGTATACATACACATTGGTACTAGCTCAGTGCCATTCCACTATGACCTCCACTAACCTTTGCCCTGAATTAATTTTCTGGAACCCTATTCAAATTAGGGTTAAAATTCATTGAGCCATTTCAATTTGTTCAAACAAATTCCTGGCCAGCATCTAGGCAGAAATCTAACCTATGTCTTTACAAAAGATGGCCCATTGTTGAAGTACATTTTGGGGTTAAGATAGAATATATTCTCAGAGATAACAAGTACAACATCTGCTTCCCTACACTCAGCAGAAATAAATATTAAAATAATCCTTCAAGAATACTACTCACACTCACTGCAGTCTTCTGACATCTGCACACAGGATCCTTGGGACAGAGGTATAGAAGAGAATAAACACGTGGTAGAAAGTTCTCTTAACATAACCTGCTCTCATGAGACTCACCAAATGAAATCCATGTTATAGGAAAAATCTGACTTGAGATGCAAATATTTATAAAAACTATGGTTTAAAAACCATCTAGGGCCGGCCCTGTGGCTTGGTGGTTAAGTGCGCGCGCTGCGATGCTGGTGGCCCGGGTTCGGATCCCGGGTGCGCATCAAGGCACCACTTCTCCGTTCATCCTGAGGCCGAGTCCCACATACAACAACTAGAAGGATGTGCAGCTACGACACACAACTATCCACTGGGGCTTTGGGAAAAATAAAATAAATAAAATCTTTAAAAACCATCTATTTTTAGGAGGGAAAATATGCAGTAAAACTAAAACAGCAACAAACTAAAATGCAGGGTGAGAAGATAATAGTAAACCACTTCAACCAGAATAAGAAACTGTATTTTTGAGAGCTATTTTTAAATGTTAAGTATTCACTCTTTACCTCAAGATGTTAAAGAATCATTAGACAGAGAACAAAGTATGTTAAACACACGAGAGCACATATGAACAAAGGTAAGTTTGGTCGTATTCACAGAATTTATCTGTAGTTTGGGTGGTACAACTCCCACTCACCTCATGAAGTATGTAAAGGATGTCACCTCAACAGAGAAGCATGCAATGCTAACACTACAAAGATCCTTGGAAATATCTTATTCTAACCCAACCTCTTTGTTTCATAGATGATGAAACTGAAGCTTTGAGGGGATAAGTAAAATCTAAGTGCAAAATAAATTATGAGATCCCAGCAAATAAAAAATTCAGTAGCTTTCTAATATACCAACATTAATTTATAAAAAGATATGGTGATAATTTTTAAAAGAACACATTCACAATAGTCACAAACTATCAGAAGCCTTGGAAAAAATATTACAAAAACATGTGAGAATTTTACGGAGAAAACTGCAAAATGTTAGTAAAGGACCTAAAAGAACACATATGCCATGTCCATACATAGAAATACCTAATATTGAAAAGACCTCAAACCCCCGTTTTGACCCTAAATAATCCACACTCTAGTCTCTCTTCCAAATAAGACTGCAGTAAATAAAAGAATATTATTCTATGTTGTAGGTGATAATGGCAAGGAGACATGAGGAAAAATAGGAGGATAAACCAGGAAAACATGTCATCTTAAACAACAAGTTTACATTTTAAACACAGGTTTCTAATCTATAATGCCTAGCCAGCAATATCTTCCTTCTACTTGCATTACTTTTGCAAGTTCGAATGTCCCTCAGATGATCTGTGTTACCATGCAATTCTCTATATTTGCTTTCAAAATCAGTAAGGGCTTTTAAAATGCAAAATGAGGGGCTGGCCCCGTGGTGTAGCGCTTAAGTGCACTCGCTCCACTGCTGGCAGCCTGGGGTTTGGATCCAGGGCATGCACCAATGCACCACTTGTCAGGCCATGCTGTGGTGGCGTCCAATATAAAGTGAAGGAAGATGGGCACGGATGTTAGCCCAGGGTGGGTCTTCCTCAGCAAAAAAGGAGGAGGATTGGCATGGATGTTACCCCAGGGCTGATCTTCCTCACAAAAAAATAAATAAATAAAATAAAATGCAAAATGAACTTTGGAAACAATGTGGGCAGGCCAGAAACTAATTTAACATTGTAACTTTTTAGCTCACCGTACACTTCAAGTCTGCATAAACTTGCAACTCAGTATTCTGCCACTATGCTTCTTGAAAACAAGCAAGATGTTGCTGGTTCAACACCAATACAAACTATCCTTCTAAGTCCCTAAGGATCAAGAATAAGGTCAGCCGGCTCAGACCTCCAGGACCCAAAAGATACAGTATCATAAAATCCTAACAAAAGTTATAAATTAAAACTAAAGACAACCCAAGTTGTTTTCAATTAGTATCCTAGAGGTAAAGAAGAGATTGAGTAAATGAAAAATGAAAAATTAGACTCAACCCGGGCCGGCCCCGTGGCTTAGCAGTTAAGTGCGCGCGCTCCGCTGCTGGCGGCCCGGGGTTCAGATCCCAGGCGCGCACCAACGCACCGCTTCTCCGGCCATGCTGAGGCCGCATCCCACATACAGCAACTAGAAGGATGTGCAGCTATGACATACAACTATCTACTGGGGCTTTGGGGAAAAAAAAAACGAGGAGGATTGGCAATAGATGTTAGCACAGAGCCGGTCTTCCTCAGCAAAAAGAAGAGGATTAGCATGGATGTTAGCTCAGGGCCCGTCTTCCTCACACACACACAAACAAACACACACACACACACACACACACACAAAAAAAAATTAGACTCACCTCTGTGGAAATGTTAACTTCCTATTACTGTGGGCTTTCAAATTAAAATCCCATGTGTAGATTTTAACACATGAAGTAGGATAAGTCAGGACAATTAACAACTGTAAATCTTTAACCTAACAAGATAGTTTCTGACAGTTTAACTCAAAAAGTAACTGAAAACACATAAGGCTTAAGGTTTAAACCCTACTATAAACTGGGAAGTAAGCAACTGAAACTTCTGTTCTAATAATTTCTGAGTCTACTGAAATTTAAATTTCAGTTTAAAGACAGTGGCAAAAGACTTCTTCTTCCTCCCACTCAGAAAAAAATAAATTGGAAACAGTAGCCATTCTGTGAGAAGGCAGGAAGACAGTCTGTATTTTAATAGTGCAGTCACGTAAAGAAAAGGCTATGACTAAACACATTAACTATACAAGCTTCCTGGCAGCAATACAACCTGGTACTTACCAATACCAATCACTGTAGTGATCTTGACTAGCCAATTACCAGCTAATCTGCACTAAGTCTACAATTCAGAGGTGAGAACTTTTCTGAATAAAAAACTACTGTAGAGGCCAAATGTTTAGACTTGAGAAGGAGGAAACCTGCCAACAACAGAGAGCTTCCCCAGTTCAAAGAATGAACTCCCCCCACCCCCCACTTTGAGCGAGAACTGGAGAAAATGTTATGAATGAGGCCCACCAGTCAGAAGGCTAAGCAAAGTTGGGTATATCCTATCCACATTAATGAGTAAAGCAACAAATCTAAACTCACAGGCCTTCAGAATACACAGTCTAATACCTTAGTATAATAGTACTGATTATTTTATTGGGAGTACATTAAAAAGTACATTCATTTAAAAAAAACATTAATTTCTCTTAGTCCCTAGTTTCTTGAACAATATACTACAAAGACTGGTGAACTATATCCCTCGAGTCAAACAGGGACAAGCTCTTTGACAGGCTCCCAATTCTTAAACATTTGTTTTCCTTAAGGCTCTCTCTCTGCTTAGGTAGCTACTCACTCACTCTTCCCAGACTCAGGGTTCCGCAATCAGACAGTAATAACTCCCCCATCTGTATCTCCAGGCTTCACATCTCCAACCACTACCTCCTGGATATCACCCTCATGTCTTCCATTACCTTAAAGCCAGCCCATCCATAATTAAACTGATTACATTTTCTCTTCCCCTGACAAACCTCCTCTTCTACCCTAAATTCCATCGTCACCTAAAAGCATTCTTTGGATAAAGCAATAATTAATCTACTTCCTAATTAATTTACTTACCAAAGGTCCTCCCCTCCACCTCCCAAAACCATTAAT
Source organism: Ceratotherium simum simum (assembly GCF_057802395.1). Taxonomy (NCBI): domain Eukaryota; kingdom Metazoa; phylum Chordata; class Mammalia; order Perissodactyla; family Rhinocerotidae; genus Ceratotherium; species Ceratotherium simum. The sequence continues at coordinate 67,650,243 of NC_141906.1, forward strand.
CCCTCACATTCCAAAAATTTTCTTCTATAATGAAAGCAGCATTCCAAAATAATCATCACTACTATTTATTAGATAAGTTTTCTGTGTTAAGTGCTGGGCTTTACATACATCATCTCATTCAATCCAGTCCACAAAACACTTCTCCCAGGTGCACCTTTTCCACAAATGAATTGAACCAAGCTTAACGCTTATCCCAAGTCAGAGAGAGCTAACACGTGGGAGACTAGGCGTTCAAGAGCAGATGCTAACTCTTAACCACTATATACAACTACCTCATTACAGAATGCTTTTTTTAAAAATGAGGGAAGGGGGAAACCAGGTGTAATTCTATCACTCTAATAACTAAGTTACCAATTCATTATTTACCATACAGTTTCAGTCATGAAATACACACAATTTTATATAAAGATAGTCTCAAAACATGAATCTGATCTAAAAAGACCAAAATAAAAAATATATTTTGGTGTTTACCTATTGCTTAAATGACAAGGTCAAAGAGTATTTCACAATCTGTTCCCAACCTACCTTTCAACTATATCTTTCAATATTCCCAGATACTATTCCCTTCCCTAGCCGCACACGTTTTGGTACTAACCACTGTACACAACTAGTAATTCTCATTCAGTCTCCTAAGGCCAGGTCTGTGGTCAATTTTTTTAATGTAGCCTTCTCTGACTTCTTCATGCAAAATGAATTCCTCCCTCTTCTTGCTTCTAAAGCAGGCTTTTCATTCCTAACTTATAGCACACACATCTATGTACATATACATACACACTCATACACATATATCATCAAATTTATTACAGATCCTGAAAAACAGATATCTTTTCACATATTTGGACACACATACAGAAACCTCATATATTTGTGTATCTATAGGAAAAGGCATTTGTGTAGCAATTCTTACTACTTCTGTTTCTATCCCTTCCTTTCTTATCCACTCCTTACTGACACCCCATATACTCTACAGCCTACTTAAAAAAAAATTATGAGGCCAAAGTAAAATATTTCCAAATGTAAAAGTAAATGGCATAGCAACTAGCACTACAGTTAGAACGACAGTGTGGCACCCAATGTATATTAACTGTACAAATGGTTTCATTTGTATTTCAAGAAGCAGAGCTTGTCACTGTGCTTTAGGTAGCAAAATGGCCACCTCTGCCCAGGAGAGTAACAGGGTCAAGGAATTGGGTTTCAAAAAGTATCACTAAGAGACCAAATGTGAACAATTGATAGATTTTTAGATCTTTACTTCTTTTCTGCTCCCCACAGTAATAGAAATGTTTTGCATAGACACAAATGATTTTTAAAAAGACAAATCACAGCATAACCCTAGAGTAACCAAACTATGCACATCATTTTCAGATTTTTTCCCTCTATAACACCTTACATTCCTAAAATATTTTCATTATAAAATGTCTGGTTTCAGTGGAAAACATTTTCTTTATTACTGTTTAACTAAAAAAAACACAAAAAAAAAACACTGCAGACAACAGAATAAATTTAGCCTTTTATGGCTGAAACCCTGAAACCTGAAAATACAGGTTACTTAGCTTCCAAAAGTGATTTCTTTTCTCTCTTTACCCTTCTAGTGTATTCTGAGAAGCATACAGGAACAGAGATTTAAGAAAACATGCATATTCTTCTTAGCGCAGTCCTAAAGCAGCACGGGGAAAAAACCCTCCAGTAACGGGCGGGGTAGTGGAGAGGAAGAGGGGCTGAAAAGACGTCAGCAGGGTGCTAGGGGCGGCCAGGTTGCCAAAGAAACCAAACAGTAAAGAAGAAGAGGAAAAGTCATTAGTTGGAAAACCTCTGAAATGCTTTCATAGGAGCTCAATCCCTGGTTCTAAAAGACGTGCGGCAAAGAGATCAACTGTCAGGAATGACAAGGGAACCTGGAGCACACCAACTGCCAAGAGCTTCCTTCTGTAAGTGACGCAGGACACAGGCTTCAACTAGAGCGACCACCAATCAAGTGGAAATTGATGACGAACCTGCTGACTGCTGAAACCCAAAATGCACATGTGTGTATATGCTAAGTTCTCAAGAGATCTTCCATCAGCTTAGCATTTAATAGGCATACGTGGTATATTTAAACAGATATAAATATAAAAACCATTATTGTTTATAATACGACCCAGGTAAAGAAACTCAGCAAACCAGAAATGTTCATGAAATTAGCTAGCCTCCCTTCCTCTAGCCTTCAAGTCCAGTCTAAAGTCGTTTTGATTTGTCCCAGTTTAGAAGGAAAAAAGCGAAATTACAAAGTATTATTTACAAGTAACCAGTAGTCACTAGTTTTGAAGAGTTTGAAATGAGCAAACCTATTGGAAATCCTCAAGCCAAACCTTTGTTCTAAGACTACTAAACCATGTTGTAGGTAAGAAGACAGGGAATCAATAAGGAAAAAAAATTACATAGAAGAAAAAGAATGTTAATTTTCTCTGGAAAATATAACCTTTTAGGGCATAGTGGTTAAGACCCTGGTTTCTGAAGCCAGACTGGCGGCTCTAAGCCTTATTAGCTTTGTAACCTTAAGAAAGTTGCTTGCCCTTGCTGTGCTTCAGTTTCCTCATCTGTTAAGGTGAAGATAGTAATAATATCTCACTCACAGGGTAGTGGTGACATTTAAACAAAATGATTGAAGTACTTAGGACAAACAGTGCTCGGTAAGGATTCAATAAATGATCACAAAATCTCTTTGAGATTATCTAATTAACCTCCTCATCTTGACCACAGCTATATAGTATACTGCAAGCTATCCCCTATAATATCATTGTCAGACTAAACTTCCTAAAACACTCTTTTCATAGTGCGTCAGGAACCTATGTTTACTCACACCAAACTCAAACTTATGGGTCTGGCTTTCAAGATCCTCTACAACCTCTCTCCAATTACTGCCTCCAAACAATCAGTGTTAGTCCTGCTACTCTTCACTCTCCTTCATACAAAGCACACCTTTTTGTTTCTGCCTGTCAGCAACTACAGCTTTTCTAAAAGGCCCACTTTCCAGGCACTTCTTACCCCTACTTTCTACCTGGGCAAATGTTATCTACCCTTCCAGAAAACAGTTCAGATTCTTTGAGAAGACTTCCCAAGAGGAAGATTGGCAACAGGTGTTAGCTCAGGGCCAATCTTCCTCACCAAAAAAAAAAAAAAAATATATATATATATATGGCATTTCTCTATCCTTGATATAAAAAGAATAAACAGGGAGCTATTTCATTATTCTTGATTAAGTTGTTAATGGAAGCATGCAGACTTAAAATTGGCAGGTTCATGTTCTCTGATCAGTGCCACATTCATCCACAACAATATCATAGAGGACCTTTTCACTTTATTCCATTATTAAAAAAGAATTCCCAAATCTACCCTAATGCAAGCAATTTTACATCTCTCTGAAGTTAACAACTTGAGGAAACAAGATTCAGAGGAACCACAGGCCATTATTATTAGATAACCTCTCTTGAGATATCTTCACTGCCAGTCTTCCTTCATTTTGCCATGAACTTGACTCCTTGGCAACTAGTCTGCGAATAGGCATAAATCCATGCAAACAAACAGAAGTGTGCTGAATAAAACACTCATATACTCAGCCAGTTATCTGGATCTAATGGGGCAGGCAGTCTGCTAGATAAGCCAATCAAACACAGCCAAACAGAAGACCCTAAACAGCTTGTATGTGTAGCAATCATTCAGTCGACAAACATGCAAGGCACTAAATTCATATTTATATCTATGCAATATATACAATATGCAAGGCACTTTGCTCAGTATTGTAGGATTAAAAGTACTTAAATCACAGACTCACTCTATAGTGGCTTAAATTTTTAATAAACGGCACATGACATATACTACTAAAGAGGCATATATATCATTTATTTATTAATTTATATTTCACTTTGATTCAAAAAAGATGTAAGGTAGTTTACATAAATACACACTGAATAAAATATAAAATGATGAAGAAAAAGAAAGATAAAATGAGATTACGAAGATGAGATAAAGAAAAAGTAAGAGGTTAGTATAATAAAATTAGAACGTTAAGATTTTTAACATTTTTCCAGAGATAGACAAATGTACAATGTAAAAAACAGAATACTATGAATTTGGAGGAGCAACGATCTCATCCAACCAGGACAGTCACGGAAGGCTGGGACCCAAAAGGGCACAATAGTGCCACTGTTGACAAAGAATGTTGATTCCTTTTTTAAATAACAAAGCAAAGTCAAAGACCACTGCTCTAAAAAAAAAAAAAGTGTGAGAGGCTTTTCTAGACAACTCCCGAACAGAAGTGATCACCTCCTCATCTATGTCCTCCAGCACTTTATGTATCTTTATTCATTCTTCCCAGGTTTTTCATGATCTTTGTAACATCAACGCCTAGAGCAATGTACCAAGCACACAGTAGGTGCTTAATAAATATCTGTTGAATCAATTTAACAACTCAATTATTTTCATGGTTCACCTAACCTCTGGGATCAATTAAAAGTGTTTTTCCCCCATTACCATTTTTAGAAATGCCTAGGAGACAGAACAGATTGAGATGGTGGCACCTCATTAATGCCCCAGAGTAGTACCCTCATAGGGGTACTACTATATATAATAATCCAAAGATAAGCTATTCAAGGGGTCAAGGGAAGGAAAGTAAGTTAAAGACTGACAACTGCTGTTTGAAAAATATCAGTATGTCTTCTTCCTCTTACCTAGGATGGATCTGGGATATAAACAGAAACATGTTTAAAATCTCAATTTCACCATAATGAGAGCCAGGGACTTTAACCATGATCTCATAAATAAAGAAACAAAATGGCAGGCCAAGGGTATGGCTTTCATCATTTCCTCAACAAACTTTAGGCTGTGTACCTCACAAAGCCCCAGCCTGGCACAGAGAAGTCTCATCTAATCTAGTGCTTTGCTCTTTCCTCAACCCCAAAATCACTGAAATTTTTCAGGAATAGCCACAGATTTATAAATGTGTGCAGTTACATGAACTTTTTGCTTGATAAATACAGTAAAAGTATAAATTATTGGCCATACAAAATTATAAATTTAGCCATAAGCCCAAATTAGTCCATAAAGCTGCTTTTAATCAGAAAACTATACAGTTAGAGAACTAATTTTACTAAGTGATTCATTTTAAACAAATCAAAGAGAATATGGACAATTACAGATAGACTAGCCTCAAGAACAAAGGTGTATGAAATCAAGGCACATTTCAAATCAGATTCCAGGTAGCTTTTACTTCAAAAGATTTATGAAAGAAAATATATTTTCACAAACATAGGAGAACCAAACTTGCTTACCTAGAGTTTGATCAAATAGTTAAAAACGTTAGAAGAGTTCTGGAGTCATAGGTTCAAATCCAAAGTCTCAAGCATTTTTATGTTTTTTATTGGTAGATATAGTTTACTTTTAGGTCCATCACTTCTTTACACGAAACTGTAATAACAGGGCAAGTGTTTGATAATTAACCACAGACAGATGTTTGCATTCCAAATATAGTTCCAAAACTTAAATGTCTGTGACTCTTCTGAAACTAAAACTTCAATTCTTCTAAAATTCTTTAAAATCTGTGATTCCTTTAAGCTCAGGGTACATGAGCAATGGCAAATAAATTACAATCCTAACTGCTATCCAGTCAATCCAGAAGAAAACTAGTTTAACATCAGTTTAAAGTTCAACATATTTGTAAGCCTTATCAGATCAGTAAGAATATACTCTTGTAAAACACGAGGCAGCTGGATCTTTAAGGCCTTTAACTGAAAAATATTCCTGATCTGAAGAAGCATTTCAGTAAAATGTTTCAATTTTCCATGATCTAGTAATCTAACTTTAAATACAAATCATCTTTCCATGCTTTGCTTTAATTTAATGTCTTCCCAAAAGAATCCTATAAACTGGCCATGGCTAAGGATATAAAAATAAGGAAATTAATAATCATCTCCATCATCATCACATCATATGTAGTTAGCCTACTTGCTAAGTTCACAACATAAACTCTTCTGACAATTCACTGAAAGCTGAGCACCCGACCACCTTTTTGTTTTTTAAAATAAAGCATTTGTTGGGGCCGGCCCGGTGGCGCAAACGGTTAAGTGCGCGCGCTCCGCTGCGGCGGCCCGGGGTTCGCTGGTTCGGATCCCGGGCGCGCACCGACGCACTGCTTGGCAAGCCATGCTGTGGCGGCGTCCCATATAAAGTGGAGGAAGATGGGCACAGATGTTAGCCCAGGGCCGTCTTCCTCAGCAAAAAAAGAGGAGGATCCGCGGATGTTAGCACAGGGCTGATCTCCTCACAAAAAAAAAAAATAAAATAAAATAAAGCATTTGTTAATTACAAAGCAATACATGTTTATTGCAGAAAATTTAGAAAATATAGATCAAAAAAGAAGGAAAAAATCACTAATGTTACCTACCACTCACGGAATGCAACCACTGACATTTTAGTGAACAGTATACGTCTTTGTCACCTGGCTCAGTTATTTTCCACCTTGACCTCAGCTCCATCATCACCCCAACCTCCTCCAGGTCCAGCAGAAGTACCTACTCAACACTTCACCCTAAATTCCTTGAATATGTCTGTAGTTTTTTCCTATGCACATATCTTTCAACACAAAAATGAAACTATTCTGTACACACATACCATATGGAATATGTTTTTCCACTTAAGAAAACATACTGTTTATCTTTCAATGTCTTTAAATAGTTTTGTACTGCATTATCAAAGTGTGTCATAATTTAAAATTGATCTCCCAGGACTGGACTTTCAGGGTTGTTGTTGTTTTTTGTTTTTTATTTTTTATTTTTGCTATTCTAAATAACATTGCAGTAAATAGAATGGCTACATTCTTGTTTTGACCTATGATTATTTCTACAAGACAAACCCCTAAAACTGAAACTGCTAAGTTAAAGAGTATATATTTTTAAGGCTGTTGATACACTGTTGATACATACCACTAAATTTGTGCCTAATTAGCCCCCCATCCCACACAAATATGATCTTTTTTTTAAATAAAACTTTGCCATTTTAGCAAGTAAAAAAGAATGTCATTGTAATTGGCATTTCTATGTGGGTAATACGTATATAAGGTAGATCTAATATTAGATACGTATATTATTGTATATTTTTTTCATTGTTGCTAAAAATCTCTATCAGCTCACTTTCAAAAGCCTCTTGCCTAGGGGGCCAGCCTGGTGTAGCAGCTGGGGTCGCGCACTCCACTTCAGCAGCCCGGAGTTCACCAGTTCGGATCCTCGGTGCAGACCTGCGCACCACTCATCAAGCCATGCTGAGGCAGCATCCCACATAGAGCAACTAGAAGGATGTACAACTATGACATACAACTATCTACTGGGGTTTTGGGGAGAAAAAAGGAAAAAAGGAGGAAGATTGGCAACAGATGTTAGCTCAGGCCCAATCTTCCTCAAAAAAAAAAAAAGAATGAGCTTTAAAAAAAAAAAAAGCCTCTTGCCCAATCTCTGAATTTTAGCAGGCTATATGAAAAGGGAAAGTACACCATAAAATAACACTATTCTGCTATTCCTGTCTTAGAAAATACTTCCTCAAATCCAATGTTGGGCAAGACAACATCTCCATTACTTATGTTCCAATAGAGAAGTTATACACAGGAGAGCCGAATAATAAAATCTATCCGCCATTAGCTACATACTGTTAGAACTTCTAAGTCAGATCAACCCACTTTGGATTTGTTTGTTAACTACTTTCTTAGACATCCTTTTAAAATTTTAAGTGCATTTTAATGCATAGTTCTGTCATGGAACCAAGAAATAATAAAATAGGAGGAATATCAACTCTCTTTAACGCTGTCAGATTACTAAAACATTAATGACAACACATCATATTAAAGTGATCTATCTTATAAAAGTAATATCAGACCCCATTAAATTACAACTGATTCATTTCTTGCTACCTTGCCGAAACCAACCTGAAAGACAGAGTAGCTCTCAGGCTCAAGATTTTCTCTAACTTGTCCAACTCATTCAGACACTGCCAAGGTCAGCTCCAAAGTGATTACCTGCTTTTCAATGAATGCATTTCTTAAAGACTATTAATGTACTTCCTGATGCCAGCATAGCTGGAGGGGAGATAACTAGCCCAATGAGATCATTAGTCACTGACACCATATTATAGTAACATTAGGAAATGATAACAGGTTGCTAGGTAGCAGTTTTCAGAATGCATTCATTCATATGAAAAGAACCGACAGCAACCTTCTCCACAGAGAATCACAGACTAAACTTATTCATAAAACAGTACTCACTGATCTCTCAGCAAAGGAGCTCAACGAAAAAAGTCAACCTTCTTGGCAAACATTCCTCACATACAGGAACTAGAATATGAGATCATTATTTCCTCTCCCCAAAGTTCTCCCACCTTCAGGTGGGTGGGGGTATAGCAGGGAAATCTTCCTGTCCTCGGAAGCTCACATCAGTTAACTATACTACTAAGTCAATGTCATAACTCTTTTCCAGGTCATCTTTCAATGTCTAGAGAATAATTTGGCATCTGGCTCTGTCTTCTCCATCTTAGTTACAACCAACATTCTAGGCAACCTCCCATAACTATGACCTTACTGCCAAGGACCTTTATCTCTACTCTACTGTTATCTCAATCCCTCTCCTAGATTTATCATAATCCATACGTACTCCAGTCTTGAAACCCAAAAGTCCAATAACTGCATTAAGCTAGGCAGAGTTTCTCATTTCCAACAATCATAATACTTGTCCTGCAAAATTATGAGAAACAACTAACAAGCATTCAAATAAGCATTTAAAATAATAATTCTCCTCCCCCACCTCATTGTTCACTTTACAGCAATCATATCAGCAAATACTCTTCAATCTCATTAGAACCTTCAATCGCTTGACCCCCCCTTCCCTTTTCGCACAATTGCTCTTTATCTCCTCATAGCCAAGTTTCTATGACAAGTAGTTTTTTTTTATTTTTGAGGAAGATTGGCCCTGAGCTAACATCTGTTGCCAATCTTCCTCTTTTTCTTTTTTCTCCCCAAAGCCCCAGTACATAGTTGTAGGTCCTTCTAGTTCTTCTATGTGGAATGCTGCCTTGATAAGCCATGAGGAGGTCTGCGCCCAGGATCCGAACCGGTAAACCCCGTGGCGCCGAAGCGGAGCGCTCAAACTTAACCACTACGCCACCGGGCTGGCCCTCACAAGTAGTTTTTAATCACTGGTGCTACCTCCTTACTCAACACTCCTCAGTCCCCTGTAATCTGCCTTCCACCTCTACTCCACTGAAACTCTTCTCACTAAGGTCACCAACTGACCCACTAATATCAAATTCAGTAGATACTTCTCAGTCTCTATCTTAATGACTTCTCAGCAGTACTTGACAGAACTGACCACTCCCTTCTTTAAACTCTTCCTTCTGCTTCCAAAAAACCCTCCCCTCCTTCATTATCTACTCTATTCCTCCTCCCCTCCCAATCCTCCACACAGAAGGCAGAGGGATTTTTCTAAAGGTCTAATCAACATCATGACACTCTCGAGCCTGAAACAGTTCATCTGCTCTTAAGCAAACTCCTTCACACAGTTTATAAGATAAGTGTTTAATTCCCCTGGCCTCATTTCTCTCAACCCACTTCCTTGCTCTCCACAATCCAGCCACACCAAACAATTTGTAGTTCCCTAAACAAACCAGGGTTTTTCTCTCACCTCCTCTAGCCATTTTCAGATACTATTTCCTCAACTGAGACACTTTTCTTTCCAACATCCCAAACGCCACCCCTCTATCTTGCACAACTTTACTTAGCTGACTTCTACTTACACTTTCCTAAACAGGCTTTTCTGCCCCGTGAGACTTGGTTAAGGTCTATGTGCTATCATAATCGCCCTGTTACAGTACTTGACAATTGTAATTGCCAAATTACAATTAAATTATTTGCCAAATCTCCCACTAGACTGTAAGCTCCCTGAAGGCAAGAGCTATATCTTGTTCACCTTGTTAACCAACACGTAACTAACTCTCTGTCTGACACATAACAGAACTTAAACATTTCTCAAATAGAACAATTCCCTAATTCAGGTCATTATTTCTTGCTTGAATGATTACAACAGTCCCCTAATAATGAATGTGTCTCCTAACGAATAAAATAGTTTCCCTACTTTCAATCCACCCTCCAGACTGCCACATGAATTAATAAAAGAAAACTTGATTCTATCTGGTCCCTTCTTAAAAGATATTAGACATTTCCCCATTACCTACAGGAACAAATCCAAACTTCTCAGCATACAACACAAAGCTCCTTTCTTGTGTGGTCTCTACTAACCTACACTTTCTCACCTCCTGCCTCTTCCCCACAACTGCCATTGTGCTTTGGCCTTATGAAAGCATCGACAGTTTCCTTGAAATTACCATGCTTTTTCAAGCCTGTCTTTGTATCTACCCCAAATTCCTTTCCCCACTTTCTAAAGCCTACATTTTGAACATTATAGTAACATCTAGAAAACTTTCCGACTCTGGAGAAGACTGACCTTAAGTTGCGAATATTGGGATAAAGTATTAGCCTCCCAAGAAAAAAAGATAGCGTCCATCTTAGATCATTTTCCCAAAGAGAAGCAGAATCTACTTACATACTTAAGTTACTTTCACTGGGGTCCATCTGGACAATAACTTGTCCTTCTTCACAGTACACTTGCACCTTAGTCCACTACTGAGAAAAAAATGACACATTCCGGAAGAGGAAAAAAAGAACATTTCACAATATTGGCTTCCTAATAAATAAACTTTAACCTAAAACAGTATCGAGCAGAATTCTCAATATAATAAAACACTTGTCACCAGCAGTTCTTTTACAGAGAACACGTAGGAGGAAGGCTTGTCATCTGACAATATCTACCAGGTTAGCATTATGCAAGTATCAGAAATAACAAGCAGAAAGTAACAGTTCCTGTCACCAAAAAGTCTGTATCCCTAAGTGAACTCTACTGTGAAATGAGGTGGAAGCTGTGTTTTTCCTGTTCTAAAATCCAACACACTCACATTCCTTACAGGTAGCCAGCACTGGTAAAGTATGGACTTGACAGCATGAAAAGCAGTCAGTGTTCTGCCTTAAGTATACATGACTTGCCAAGTAAATGCTGCCTTTGTAGTAGTTGCTAGAGCAATAACCAACAACAACCACCAAAAAAAAGTTAGTCTGCCTACCATATTAACATCTACTTTCCTATGATAATGATTTTTGCTACATTAAATCTCTTGTAATAATGAGAAATTCACATTGACTTTATCACATCTACACTATTCAGAATTTCACAGGATTTATATAGAATTAACCAAGCTGCATATGCCCAACACTCACTCATTTCTGCTCTATGAGTCTTTAGGGAAGAAGAACATAAAAAAGAAAGGCTTGACTCAGGAAGATCTGGTTTGGAATTCAAGCTCCACAACTTATTACTTTTGCACTTTGTATAATTTGCTTAATATCTCTAAGCACAATTTCTTCTAATGAAAAATGGTTATAACAAAAGTACCTAGCTCAGAGGGTTGTTCTCAGGATTAAATAAAATAATATATTCAACACAATGCCAGGTACACAGTAAGCACTCTGTAAATAAAAGCTATTATTACTGTTACTTCAATTTCGCTGTTGGAGGTATTCTATTTGCTTTAGGTAGGGTCAATATCACAGAGGGTTACGAATTCCACATACAAAAAACAAACAATTCAAGCTGAGAATTTAAAGGCAGAGCAACCTACTTATTGATAGACTAATATGGAAGTGAGGAATATAGATTGGTTCCCATTTCAAATGCAAAGCATTGCTGAAAACTACACTTTAGCAAGAAATGCTCAAAACGATAAACCATAATTTATCCATGTGCTATTGCCTTCATCCAGGCATCTACAAAAACCATAGAGAAGGAAAAGCAAAAGAAGTAAGAAATTAGATAAAGGTATTTACTAAATAGCACAATGCCACCATAGGAATTGTATGTGTTAAAAATCCTCTCCAAATAACATCCTATCAACCAACGATTAGAAACAAAATTTGATAGAACGCAACTCTGAATTTAACTAGTCTGAACTAAGACTGGAGCTTGTCCTTAATTAAGCTTGAAAGGTAAGTTTACTGAATCCACCTGTAGGGGAATACGTTGATAAAAGTAACTAACAATACTATTTGGCCTATACAAACAGGATCCCTGAAAACACGTGGGTAACTGCATTTTGCTAATCAATTCTGACAAAAGATAATAATAAAGGGGAAGGGAAGAAATGACAGAATCACACTATTTTTTTTTTTTTTTTTTGCTGAGGAAGCGTCTCCCTGAGCTAACATCTGTTGCCAATCTTCCTCTTCTTTTTGCTCAAGAAAGATCTGCCCTGAGCTAACATCAGTGCCAACCTCCCTCCATTTTGTATGTGGGTCACCACCACAGCATGGCCACCAACAAGTGGTGTAGGTCTGCGCCCAGGAACTGAACCCGGGCCGTCAAAGCAGAGCGTACCGAACTTAACACTAGGCCACGGGGCCGGCCCTGAAACAATGACACTATTAATTAAGACCTGACTCCATTCTTTCCTTCTAATCTTATAAAGGTTTAAACAACCACAGAGTCACTAGAATACTTCTTCCCACCTGCCAATAACTGTATTCCAACCAACTGCAGTAAGACTCCTACCTCTTCTCCTCATCCCACCTTCTGCCAACTGGGGTCCAATTCCTACTGGGCAATGAGAAGGGAAACAAGGTTAAAGGCTATGGGATAATAAAGAGGTCCCAAAACCAAAGATTTCTAATTAAAGCTTAATGTCACAAAGACTTGAGCACTAGAAGGCATGTTAGAGACATCTAGTGCAGCTACCTCAATTTAATTGGTAAGAAAACTAGAAGAGTTGCCCAGTCTCATGCAACTAGTTAATGTCAAAGCCAGGATTAGAACCCAAAACTCTTATCTCCCAATCCAATGTTTTTGCTACTCAATCTCTGAGATCAGCTTTAGATGTATCAATGACCTCTTCTCCTTTTTACTGATTAATACCCAAAATATAAAAACAAAGTGTGAACAAAGGACAAAGCACTGAAAACAAAAATACTAATGGCTAACATTTACTGAGAGCTTATTATGTGCCAAGCGCTCTGTTAAGCACTTAGGTGCATGATCTCCTTTAATCCTCACAATAACCCTACAGGTAACTGCAATTACTAGCATCTCTTTACAGATAAGGAAATTGAGGCACATAAAGGTTAAATAACTCAGCCAAGGTCACACAGCTAGTAAATGGTGGATCTAGAACTCAAGCTCAGTCTGACCTGTGCATAAGTAGCAAAGCAAAAAGAAAAAGACATCACCAGAAAAGCAGTTCATCTAGTCAATATCCACAAAATTTCCTTCTCCTGAAGACACTATATTGGGGCCTCTATTTCGACCTTAAGGTCAAATCTCTTAAGAGAAACTTCTGTACAGGATTCAGTGTTTGCTATAATCCTGCCAAATCTAGTAAAATCTAGATCTGGTCTATATCTGGCTTTGGTAGAGGTGCAATGATCAAAAAAAATCAGCAAGAACAGAGTATTGCTCTGCTGTCAGGCTATTGGCCCAATTTTAATTTCAAGAATGAAGCCCAAAAGAGGATTTTCCTTATTAAAACAAACCCAAAAAGACTACAGACTATTATATACGTCCACGTTTTCTCTCTCTCACTTTCCTCTTCTCTATTTGCCTTTCTTTCATTGATATGTTTCCCGGCCAACAAATATAATCACTGGTAGAAAGCTGCACTAAACGAGATCATTTAGAAACCCCAAGGCCCTCCAAAAACTGGGTCCAGTTCTTGAGTCCTCATCATACAGATTTTTCAACTCAACTCAGGGAGATGGCTGTTCCATTCAGCAAACTTTCCTTTAAAAATGGAAATTTTCAGAATGGCAGCCATGGCCACAGCCCAACTGTAAGGAACACAGCCCTCCACACAATAACCTTCAAGAGCCAATACTGGAGTCCCAGAGAACTGCAACTCTGGCCAAGCTATATAATGCAGTGGGTTTCAGATTTAAAATGCCCTTTAAAATAAGATGCAAGTATCCAATGAAAAGGCACAAGCTCACAAGGAAAAAGATATGATGAAAATGACTACCATCCTTGCATATGGAAATCTGTTGCTACTTAAACTGGCTTAAAGGTCCTATTTTCCAGTCCCATTAAATCAGTGACTTCGAAACCTCATGAAGTTACCATTCCCTCAAGGAAATAGAGTGCATACAAAGTGAAATATCAATTTCACAGAAGCACAAGAACTATCCTCAATGAAAACGAAGTGAGATCTTCTCAAGACGACAGAAAGAATGAGAAATATCTGAAAGACGTTAGGGAAACCTTTTAATTCAGAAAGAGCAGCCTTGAAATTAGTCTGAGATAAAAGACAGACAATTCTTAAATTTTATCACTTTCCTATCTATAAAATTGGTGTGTCATATAGGAATTGAACAAGAGTTAAAGGAATTCTGAGAGGTTAGTCAGTCCTAGTCTTAGGAAGCGTCACACCTAGACCATTCCTGACAAATATGCCTCTGAAAAAATTTCAAAAAATACCCCCAAAACCTGTCTACATACTTCAGAGTATAAATAAACTGAATAAGCTATGCTTTCTTCCACTAATATTTTTAATAGGATCTCCTAGATATTTGTGTTTATAGGGAATTTAATGTTTCCACAACAGTCTTATAATCTGTGGAGTGTGTTTCCTAGTTTTCATTTTCTTACCAATTCTCAAACAAAGTGGTCCCCAATAATGGAAGAGACTCATTTTCAAACCATGAATGCCTACTGCATCACTGGCCCTAATTCTGTTATATTAAGAACTATTGCCTATATTATAACTTGTAAACGGGAAAACTAAGTGCCAAGTGGTTCAGAAATGAATCCTAAATTATACAGAACAATAAGGAACACTGTAAGGCCCAGAACCTGAACGTTTCTTAGAAATAGTCTTGTTCACTGGGTCAGTATCCTACAGACTCAAGAGAGGTCAGTGCATTGATTCTGAAGTCCTTCCCACTTGGGTTTGAATCCAGCCATGTCACTTACTAATCTTGGGATTTCAGGTTTAACCACTCTCTTAATTTACTTATCTCTACAATGTGCCTAACAACAGCTACTTCACAAACTGACTGAGAGTAATAAGCAAAAGAGTGTATTTTATGTGGCACATAGCAAAAGTCTTATTTATATTACTATTTTTTGCTGCTTTTGAGTATCACAACCCCAAAAACATGATACTTATATAAGCAGCAAGTCAAAATGACCCCAGGAAAGATGCTTAATCAGAAAGAGGCAGGATATCTAGCATGTTATACACTCCATTCAAGCAAAGGAAAATGCACCTACTGAAATTGATACCACGGCAGTCATTGGTAAACAGATGAATCTCCATTGTGGGGCTAAGGTGAGACACTGGGGGAATGAAAATAAATCCAGCAAGGAAGAATCATGATGCCACAGTAAAGTAGAGGTAGGGGAAGAGAGGGGAGCAGAAAGCAGAGGCTGATTAATGAATAAATACAATGTTCCTTGAACCTTGCTCAAGCTAAAGAAATTAGCTTATACTTTCATTTAGATTTAACCACTAACAAACAAAAATGCAGAGGACAAATGGGTTAGAATACAAAGCCCTCTCTTGGTCTCTGGCACAACTGAGTTAGCATCTGTAAAAATACAATCCAAAAAGTAAAATCACCAGAACATGAAACTAACTGAACTTTATTAAGTAAAGGTAAAGAAGAAGGTTGGATGGATGTTTCCTTGCGGACTGTAGCTTGATCTTAGATGGGCAGAGATTCCACATCTAGTCAAAAGCAGAATCTAGGTATACTCAATGACCAAGTGTTGGGGTCAACCTTGGGTGAGGATTTATTCGAAGTCTCACCTAGGTACTCCACTCAAAGTGTACTCAAGACAAAGGCTCTTATGTTAAACAATGAAAGAGGAAAAGGAGTGCAAGTGGGAAGCAGTAAGAAAGAAGAGAGTTAAAGAACAGAACTTAAGATCTTTACAATGTGAAATGGGTAAATGTAAGGCAAGGGAGTGGGAGGGTTCCTGCTGTTGCTTCTGCAAATACAGGTATTTCTGTTCAGACTATCTTAACCCCTCACTTACCTGGGGGATTAAGGGCTGGATAAGAAAAACACACAGTTGGCATTCTGTTCTATTCTTCCCCCAGAATGAAAACAGTAACTTTCACAGAAAAGCCCTTGTCTCAGATTAATCTTGTTATGGAACATTACACAATTACCATAAAGGAAAATGAACTGACTTGAAAGTGGTCCTAGCAAAGCTACCAACAGAGCAGCCCAGTGAATTCACTGAAAGAAAGAACCTGGAAATGGGGACTTAAGCCACAAAACTGGATTATTACCCACAATTCACTACTATCTCATCAAACCCATAGTGTTCCCTTCGGTACATGCTCTATTATAGCAACAGCTTCCTACTGAAAGCAAAAGGATGAAAAATAATAATTTGGTGAACTAAATATCTGTGGTATACCTTAAAATTTAATATAAGCCCATTTGCTGCACATGCCAAAGTACATTCAATCACAAGTGCTTGTGTGCGGTGGGAGATCCTAAGAAACATTATATCTTTATAGCCCCTCCCCTGCCCTCAGGGCTTATAATTATGTTATAGTGTATCACAATAATTTTTAGATTTAGATAATTTTTTTCTAGAAGTATGTCATTTGGCAAACTCGAAGAGTTTAGAATGTGAGTTCACTGTACTGTCAAGTTGTTCAATCTTCCTCACTAAAAAATGCACACCATCTTCCTTTCAATAACACTTCAATAACTAATACATCACTTACGGAAAACATATGTTAGAAAGAAACATATTTGGCAGACAGAAAGCCCAGTTTTAAAAATTGGGAGGGAGGAAGACATATAAAAAAGCCTGACTTTGAAGAAAAATCCTGAAATATAACCATAAAATTTGGATTTTTTCCAAAACAAGTAGAAAATTCAACCCTTAAGTATAAATGATTGCAAAAGGAAAATAAACTAACATTTATTGCTAAGCACTTTTTTCTAGTTTAATCCCTACCAAAACCCCAAGAGATGAATAATATTATCCCATTTTACAGCTGAGGAATCTGAGGCTCGGAAAGGTTAAGTAACTTGCCTAATATCAAGCTAGAATTTTGAACCTAGTACTTTCTGACTCCAAACTCCATATTTTTTCTATTATAACCTTGGAAATTCACAAATCTGTCAATAAGGAGGAAAGAGAAAAAAGGCAAAACTACCAAGAAAATCAACTCAAATTCTCTAAGGGGAGAAGTCAAAACCTTGAATTCAGTTAAGTACACAGGCTGCTATATGTATATTTGATTAAAAGCCTTTCCTGCAGAAAATGACACTGTGGTTTCTTTAAAAAAATATTTATCTCAAATTCCAGAATTACGTCAAACTCCTATTGGCAAGGGGCTTAATTCTATACAGTTAAGACAGGAAATAAGGAAATCAAAATGTTTGATTAAATAAATGAAAAACCAAACCTAGCAAATAGTTATGGCTTCTGAAACAGAAAATTAAATTGAAAATAGCCTTACATTTAAAATTGCCTTCCTGAAGCATGTTGTGAGTCTGCAATTATACCAAGACTACAGAAAGCAACCCAGAAATAAATTATTCCAAAATTAGACCAACTAAAGACAGGAAGACCAAGACATCGGCTGGTATTTTTAAGAAACTATGATGCATAAAGTCAAGATTTATTGTTTAAAATGTACCATTTCATAAATACCATAAAAGTCACATTGCTTTATAGGCCATCAATCTAAGTATACTTATTAGCATGCTCTAACATCTATACCAAATCAACATACTTTACAAATCCTTTAGAGATCTCCACTTAATAATTCACTACTTATCGTCTTTCTGAAAATTTTCTCTTTGGATCTAAATCTTTATTCAACTGATGTTCAACTACTCCTCAAGAATGTTTTTTCAGCTATTTTGTTTTAATACTGATATGGTATCATTTTTGCTTACTGCTCAACTTCTAGATCAGCATTAACCAATCCCACAAAACTTTACCTCCAAAGCCCATATATTGAAGATGCATTTGGGAAAAAATATATATTAAAATCATGAAAAATTTAAAATAACACTAATGACAACAGCTGTTATCAGTTTATCCCCAAAGAGGTTGATCCTGGCCGCCCAGAGCAAAGGCCACACCAACATCAAGGGGACAGGTACGAGAGGCTTCCACAATGGAAGCCCAGTCTCCAAAAAGCCTCTTCCAGACAGGCTTCCCCTCTTCCTTGCTCACAGTGGGCCCCCCTTTCTGAAGATGAGAGAAGGAAGGAAAGGAAAGGCAGCAAATTAAGGCTCCGTTGCACTAAGAATTTATTCTTTCCCTTTCCCCTTTCCAAATATCTATAGTACTCTCAGCATCAGTATTGAAGGTTTTGGAGACTTTTCTGAAAAGGGATGGGTGGGATGGGAAGACAAGACTAACTTCTCCAGTCCTGGGGTAAAAGCTGTGACAGGTATCCCCTAACATGGAGAGAGCTGATAATCCAGGGACAAGAGGGCTCGGCTGCTATGTTCTCATGGGTATTGAGGGTGAGGAATGCAAGACCTACTGAGAACATCAAAACCTCACTTTTCTCTTTTCTCCACCTAAACCATCCTCTCTAGTCCCCAAGGACTGTGCCTATTACATCACCAGGGTAGCCTCAGCTTAGTGCAGGACTCCTCTCTTCTCTGTTAGCTTGTTAGGTTGTATGACAACCATGCTCCAACCCCCTGTCCCCAGGGCCATTGTTCTCTTTAACTTTTCCTTTAAGCATTCAAATGCTATTCCTATGGAGGAAGCCCAAGTCTGATAACCCCACTTCAGTAAATTACATTATATGAGTCAACCAAAAAAATGGTTACTACGTTTTTTAAAGAAATATATCTACATAGTTTAGATTCAGAAACACTATCAGAGATAAAATCTGAAATCTCCACACCCCTCTTTTTTTCCCCAAATCAAAGCAGCAAAAGTTTTGTACTAAGAATGCTGATGTGTTGCAAATAGATTAGGCTAAACCACAATGAGATGAGAGATATTATAATAAAAAGGAAGGCAGAATGGGACTCTCTAAGCATGTATACATGAGTATTTATGGGTGTATTAAGATTACATTCTTAATTCCAAGAGATGGTTTTGGATAAGCCATTGTTTTGTACCATGCAGAGAAGAATTTCTTTCCATGGTTACACATAATAGAAAGGGGACTATTCCTAAGTGGTTATTTTCTACAGAAATTAAACAGAAAATTCTTTTTTCCGAGAACCAGAGATTCTGTTGAGATTGGTGAGATTTACAAAGAATTCAATACCATTTATCAGCCATTTTTTAGCACTAAGAGAAGCTTCTTGTGATTTACTGAGGAGTCATTCATACATAAAATTCGGAAAGGTATAGCTGAACAACTACCATAAAATAGGTTTACTGTGGGGCCGGCCCGGTGGCGCAAGCGGTTAAGTGCGCGCGCTCCGCTGCGGCGGCCCAGGGTTCGCTGGTTCGGATCCCGGGCGCGCACCGACGCACTGCTTGGTAAGCCATGCTGTGGCGGCGTCCCATATAAAGTGGAGGAAGATGGGCACGGATGTTAGCCCAGGGCCGTCTTCCTCAGCAAAAAAAAAAAAAAAGAGGAGGATTGGCAGATGTTAGCTCAGGGCTGATCTCCTCACCAAAAAAAAAAAAAAAAATAGGTTTACTGCTTTGTAGTTTGGCTGTCAATACAATCCCAATCTGGTTATCTCTCAAATACTTAAAAAAAATTTTTTTAACGTCAAGGGCCAGACAGCACCATTATATTACTGCATAGAGGACATCCTAAAGTCAGCAGCCTCTACACAGGCCTATAGAAGAACTAGAATCCTCATTACACAGCCACACTTGTGACATTCAACTTTTCCCAAGCTATCTGTGTTTACTCTTGCACTTAAAGGCCTTTTATACTCTAACCTCAAACTACTTTTTCATCATCTCCTGATTCTTTTGCTGTCCCTAAAAATGACTTGTACTTTCCTATCCTTCCTTCATTGCTCTGTCTGGAATGCCCTCTCCAAGTCTTTCCCCATATATAAACAGAATCCTTCTCAAAACTCAATCCTAGCTCATCCTGGTAGCCCTCCTTCTCCAACTATCCCAGTCAACCACACGTTCTCTTGTCCCTCCTCACAAACTCTGTAATGGTCCTTGTTCAGATCACTCATTTGGGTACTTAGTAACACAAAGAGTAAATATTATCTTTTCATTGACTCATAATATTTGGAATTAGAAAAGCTCCTAAAAATCATTAACTTTTTCATCACCAAAGACACTTTTTGTTATTTAACATTCTCCCCGTACCCCTGCTTGTCACTCTTTGGCCTCTTAGTTGAAGTCTAAAGGCCACATTCTAAAAAAGTGTCTACTAACTTACAATTATCAGTAAATAAAAAGTCTATTTTTTTTTAAAAAACCTAAATCAAAGACTTTTATGGTAGATCAGAGCTTCCTTCTCTTCAACTCAGTTCTCACACAGAAAGGACATACAACTCCAGTTAAAAACAAAGATACTTGATATTTTGGTTAACCTGAGCCATGCCTAATCATGGCTAAAAGTGCATAATTTCTTTCAGCTTTAAAAGGAAAAAATAGCTTCCACTGGTATTTACCCAGACCCTTATCAACTTGAGGAATCAAAATCAGAAGCCACTGACTTAACGCTAATCCCCTTATTTTACAAGTACGTTAAAACTTAGACTCCAAGAGGGAAAAGAGTTTGCCTAAAGTCACAAAGGTAACATCACAGCCAGGCCTTTAGAAAGGAATAGAAGCCTCCAGATTCTCAGTCCAGTGTTCTGCTACATGATGCCTATTGCTAAGGGCCTCACCTACACAAATAGAATGTAGATTATTTCAGGGCAGGGACTATGTCTTCCATCTCTTTGTATCTTTCACTGACTCTTCTACATAGCTGGAGTTACAATAAATACTTATTCACTAATTACATTTAATCAACTAATACTTAGTGATCTAATAATTTCAGCTCTTAAGAAACCTAAATGTTAAAGGTAAAGGAATGAAACTTTTAGAAGATAATATTACAAGTTATCTTCATGACTTTATGTCATAAACAAGACAGAAAGCACTAATCATACAGGAAAATGTTATTTAATTTCATTATATTAAAATTAATACGCAGAAACTGATCTTAATCATCTTTATAAGAAGCTTTAGGTAAAACACAAATGGAAAAACAGAAAGGAAAGAGCCCCCTGCCAGTCCAATCAACTCCAATCATCTGCAAATAGGCAAATGCTGCTGGGAAGGAGGCAAGAAGAAGAAACGCTATGGCCATATCACTCAAAGAACAGCAATTCTGAATATGTAAAAGACTGAATTATTCTAAAATTTTAAAGCAAATGGGTAGATCATAGAATTCTAGAAATGGAAGGGACACTAGACATCATAATACAAGTCCTAATTTTACAAAGGAAAAAATGTGAAGCCTCAAGAGAATGAGAAGACAAGCCAGCCACAGACTGGGAGAAAATATTTGCAAAGACACATCTGATAAAGGACTGTTATCCAAAATATACAAAGAACTCTTAAAACTCAACAATAAGAAGATAAACAATCTGATTAAAAAATGGGCTAAAGGGGCCGGCCTGGCAGCATAGCAGTTAAGTTCAGCAGCCCGGGGTTCATGGGTTCAGAGCCCAGTCATGGACCTACACACCGCTCATCAAGCCATGCTGTGGTGGTGTCCCACATATAAAATAGAAGACTGGCACAGATGTTAGCTCAGGGACAATGTTCCTCGCCAAAAAGAAAAAAAAATTAAAAAAGAATGGGCTGAAGACCATCGTAATAGACACCTCACCAAAGAAGATATACAGATAGCAAATAAGCACATGAAAGGATGCTCTACACCAAATTTCACCAGGAAAATGCAAATTAAAACAATAATGAAATACCACTACACACCTATTAGGGTAGCAAAAATCCAGAACACTGACAACACTAAATGCTGGTGAGGATGTGGAGCAACAGAAACGCTCCTTCATTGCTGGTGGGGATGTAAAATGGTACAGCCACTTTGGAAGACAGTTTGGCAGTTTCTAACAAAACTGAACATACTCTTACCGTGTGATTCAGTAATCATGCTCCTTGGTATTTACCCAAATGAGCTGAAAACCTAGGTCCACACAAAAACCTGCACACTGATGTTTATAGCAGCTTTATTCATAATTGCCAAAACTTGGAAGCAACCAAGATGTCCATCAGTGGGTGAATGGATAAACTGTGGTACATCCAGACAACGGAATATTATTCAGTTATAAAAAGAAATGAGCTATCAAGCCATGAAAAGATATGGAAGATCCTTAAATGCATATTGCTAAGTGAAAGAAGCCAATGCAGGTAAAAGCTACAAAAAGGCCACGTAGCGTATGATTTCAACTACATGACATTTTGGAAAAGGCAAACTATGAAAAACAGTAAAATGATCAGTGGCTGCTAGGGGTTAGGGGGAGGGAGCGATGAATAGGTGGATCTCAGAGGATTTTTAGGGCAATGAAACTATTCTGTATGATACTATCTATAATGGTGAATACATGTCATTATACATTTGTCCAAACCCATAGAATGTACAACACCAAGAATGATCCCTAAAGTAAACTACGGACTTTGGGTAATAATGAAGTGTCAACGTAGGTTCATCAACTGTAACAAATGTGCAACTCTGGTAGGGGATGTTGATCATGGGGGACACTATCCATGAGTAGGAGTAAGAGGTATATGGGAAATCTCTGTAGTACCTTCCACTCAATTTTGCTGTGAACCTAAACTGCTCTAAAAAATAAAGTCTATTAAAAGAGAGAAAAAAAACAAAAAACAATGAAGCCCAAAGAGTAGAAATGACTTCCTGAAGGTCACAGTGAGTAAGGTGCAGTTTTACTAGTAAATAATTGCAAGGTGAATTCAAAATAAAGTTCCCATAATAAACAATTAAGATTCATTCACGATTAACAAAGCTTGTTAGAAACTAAAATCTCCTCCTCTCTTCCTCCCTTCCCAATATTTAAACTTAGAAATCAACTTTTTCTTAATAGATTGCAAAATGTAGATTGCAGCCCCTCTAAGGCCAGATTATCATTAATTCTGATTTTGTTCACTATTAAGGAACAAGGTTTGACTTTAGGGAAGCCAAAAGAACGTCAAATCCTACAGTTACAAAGCTTTCCAAACGATAATGACATTTTCCAAGTAAAGAATCTGATACTTTAGTCATCGAGGTTCAAAATGAAGATTATATCAGGAACTTTAATATTCTTGAAGTTGGCCAACAGGTGATCATATGGGAGAAGAACGAAGCTAATTTAATTGGGAAATTATAGGTAAACTGTCTATCATCTTCTTTCTTTTTAAGAAAGATAAACTACTAAAATGACTGAGATGAACTTTAATTTACACTTTAGGTTTGGAGAAATCCAAAACTATAAGCAATTGTGAATAATAAAAAGTATTAAGGGTCACAAAGCAATGCTTAGGTCCCAGGCAAACACAAGACTAAACAAATAGAACAGGTTAAAAAAAAAACCTGAAATCACTGGAATAGTACTATAAACAATTTTTTGTTCTCTTAATAATCCTTTCAAAGAAAAAGGATTGCTATTTCGAATCTAACTGGTATAGAGTTTTCTAATGAGCACACATCAAACCAATTAAACAGAAGCCTCATATGCCCCACACAATTTCGGGAGGAGTGAAACTGTAGATCAGTGGCCTTATTATATAAGGCACAGTGATGTAAATTCCATCTCCCTTAACACAAGATGGGGGTTGGATTAAGAAGTCTGCAAGAATTTCATATCACATTTCCATTCTTCAGTATCATTCATTTGTATCATTTTGCTGTGACTTTGCTCTCCAGAGACATATATTACCAGTACCAGACACACAATCTCTATTAATCTGAAACTATACTAACAGAACTTTAGGCTTAGTAAATGGAGGGTTGATGTTGTTTCTTCCTTCCTTTATAAGAAATAAAAATAATTTTTCCAAAATATACAAGGATAATACTGATAAACACTATGTTCAATATTAGAAAAAGAGATATTTCAAGAAATCACTGTTAACTAACTTCAGGGCCACAAAACAAAATCATTTTCTGCCCCTGTATTTTCCTTAATAAAAGAAGAGGATATAAAACTTAAGTATTTACTGATACTACTGAGCTATAAGGGGCTATACTATTTCTACTTGAAAGGGAAGGGAAGTTCAAAGTGGTACCTTCCCCAAAGAAAAGCCCCACCTCAACCACATCAATTACTACTAGCTAAAACAAAAACAAATACACAAAAAGAAACAACCACCTCCCAAACCAGAGGTTTGACCATATTTGCCAGATGAAACTATATATTCGTTTGTTCAGAAAAAGTAAGTGTAAAGCCAACTTGGCCGGTTCCCACAAAGCACACATTCTTGAGAAGAGCCTGGGTCATCCACGGTCATTCGGGCAGTTTCTACACAAGAAGAGCAAGCACACTGCATGTGTAGTGAAAAAAAAACCATAAACCTCCAGAACTATTTGCACAAAAGAAAAATGGAATCAGAAGTTGGGCTGGAAGGAGTGGTTCTTTTTGTGTGTGTGTGAGGAAGACCAGCCCTGAGCTAACATCCAATGCCAATCCTCCTCTTTTTTGCTGAGGAAGACTGGCCCTGGGCTAAGATCCGTGCCCATCTTCCTCTACTTTATATGGGACACCGCCACAGCATGGCTTAACAAGTGGTGTATCGGTGCGCACCCGGGATCCGAACCGGCGAACCCCGTGCCGCTGCAGCAGAGCCCGCGCACTTAACCGCTTGCGCCACCACGCCGGCCCCCAGGAGTGTTTCTTATAAAAGGTCAACCACTTAGTACAAGTTTGCTCAATCTCCCTGGTAAGAGCACATGGACAGAACCCGACTCTTTACACAGAATTTTCCAAACATTAACCAATGTCCATGGCAGCCTACTGAGGTAAACGATGTTTTACAAATAGGGGAGTATAGTCCTAGGGATACAAAAATGTGAGGACTTGGCCCCTGGGCCAATGTCCTCTCTGCCTTTTAGTTGGTATATAGACTACTCAAAAAAAACAAACTACATGATGCCTGTTTATCACTTTATTATAGAAAGCTGCTCTCAATCTCACACATAAGAGACTATGTTTTAAGATGTAAAGTCTGTACCAAAGGTAGCAGGGCTGCTTTGCTTACCACTGTCTTTGTCAATTATCATCAAAAATTCTATTAATTAGTTAAGGAAGCAGTTTTTGAGCACCTTCTGCCTATACACACAGGCCTGTCTACAAAAAAAATTTTTAGTTTTAATTATACTTTGTATTATTTATACTTACCCAGTTGCTACAGAAACAAAGGTCTGATCATTTTGTACTGTAAAAATCTTTTTATTATACAAGTAAAGGTGTCTGGGGACTGACTGGAAGGAAGCACAAGAGAACTATGTGAATGATAGAAATTTTCCCTATCTTGATTAGGGTAATGGTTTAAGGATTTATCAAATCTCACTGAACTGTATACTTCAGATCTGTGAAATTCCTAGTATGCAAATTTTACCTAAAAAATACAAGTGTCAAAGATGATTATTTAATAACCAAACGCTTGAGTTAGGAAGCACCAAGAGGAAGCCCCATGTCATACCACAATAAGACAAAAATTCCAGATGAAAAAACTTGCTCTTTTTTTCCCCTGAGCCTTTATTTCCAATGTCTGTCCACTAATTAATTCTTAAGGAATCAAACACCTCCACTAAGCAGAAAGGAGTCTCAGGGCTGTGTGGACACCCGCATCTGCCTATGAGCACGTATACCACATTCATCAACTAGAGCTGCCTCATACATCAGGCCAAGTAACACAAACCATCCCTATGTCAAAAGTATCATCAAAAAAGTCATAGTTATCTCAGAGATACCCCCTCTGGGCAGATTAAGATAAGATGAACTGAAATTTCATTGATAACCACATGGCCCAAATTAGTCTCTCATAATTGCCAACGAGATGCATATCAGATTGCCGAGGGCAAGTGAGGAATGTAAAATAGTACATATGTAAATAATTTACATTACAAATGGAAATTGCCACTGTGATCTACAAGAAGCTAAAAGAATATTTTAGCCGAAAAGCCAAGTCTCTTTTGTTCAGAAATAAACATAGAAATGAATAGATAGTGGATCTCTGTGTTAAGAGTTAATAAAAACACCTTTACTTTGGAAGAAAAAACAAAAGGAGCCCCTCCTTAATAGAAATGCTGGGTTTAACCATCAGCACACTGTAGAAAACACAAATGACACCCAAGATAACTAGTGTAGACTAAAGCACACATGTTCACTTTTTAAAATAACTCCAGTGCAACTCCAAAGTCAGTCATTCTTACTAGCAGTCTTTAAAAAAAAAAAAAAGCATTACCAACATTGGCTACATAAACATAATTACCCATGTTCATTTCTGACATTTTGCCTCTTTTCCCTAAAGACTACTAAACATAGGCACTTTAGCATGTACGTAAGAATAGACTGTCTTGGAAGATACATAAAGCTTCAATAGTGCCTTAACCCTAAACTGATGTAAGGCTGCAACATCTATAAAGTCACCACCGGCCCATCTGGCAACACGACCAAAGTTAAGGTTGCAACACTTTTGGGCTGAAACATGGCCTTAGAGATCATCTAATGCAGTTGTTTTCAAAATTTTTAAAGAAACTGTGGAACCCCCCCTCCTTTTCTAAAAAACAAGAGTTTCTATCAGATGCCTTTCCACCTTCTTTTTGCCCCAATGGACACAAAAACTGCACTGATAATAACAGATGCAGAAAAAGATCCGAAGGTCATTTGGAAATGTGCAACCACCACCTCACCCCACATGTCCACCCTGGTGCCCACTCTAAACAGCTTTCCCCATATTTCTATCATTCATAAGCAAACCCAGAGGCTATTCTACAGAATCCTAGGATTCTGGGTAAATGAAGCTTGAAAATCACTGATTTGGTCCAACTCCTCATTTTACAATTAAAAGTAAAATGAGAGGCAGTGGGGTATAAAGTTAACCCTGGTCCTAGCCCTTGCTAGGTATATGACCTTGAGCAAATCTCTTAAACTCTTTAAGCTTTAGTTTCCTCATCGTAATATGGGAATAATCATATCTGCCCATATCTAGAAAAGTGCTTTGTAAATGGCAGAGCACTGTATAAATTGAGGTATTATTATTTTCATTGTTAGGGTATTAGCCAAGATGACATGGTGAGTTAAGTGCACAGCCAGATCTGGAACTCAAGTCTCCTAATTGGCGCCTCTCCAAGGCTTTTTGCACTACTTCACACAATACTTGTGTCCACTGCTAAGCCATTGCTGTCAACTTCTCAAACTTGGGTTTTATAAAAACCATTTTTTTTCTTTTAGGAAGATTAGCCCTGTGCTAACATCTGTTGCCAATCTTCTTTTTTTTTTCTTTTTTCCTCCCCAAAGCCCCAGTACATAGTTGTGCATCATAATTGTAGAGCTGTAGCTCTTCTGTGTGGGATGCCACCTCAGCATGACTTGATAAACGGTGAGTAGGTCTGCACCCAGGATCCGACCCAGCGAACCCTGGGCCACCGAAACCAAACTCGCGAACTTAACCGCTATAGCATGGGGCCGGCCTCTACCATTTTTATCAGGAAAACAACATGGTGCCATGCATAAAACTAAATCTTACAAAATAAATATAAATGCAAGGAATTTACAGTCTAAGCAAGCTGAAAGGGGGAACTGTAGATAAAGTATACACCTGCATTTTACAAGATGATATAGTGACTGCTCATTTTTTTTTTTTTTTAAGATTTTATTTATTTTATTTTTCCCCCCAAAG
Organism: Ceratotherium simum simum; assembly: GCF_057802395.1. Classification (NCBI taxonomy): domain Eukaryota; kingdom Metazoa; phylum Chordata; class Mammalia; order Perissodactyla; family Rhinocerotidae; genus Ceratotherium; species Ceratotherium simum. The sequence continues at coordinate 67,678,187 of NC_141906.1, forward strand.
CCCCAGTAGACAGTTGTATGTCATAGCTGCACATCCCTCTAGTTGCTATACGTGGGACTCGGCCCCAGGATGGACGGAGAAGTGGTGCCTCGATGCGCACCCGGGATCCGAACCCGGGCCACCAGCATTGCAGCGCGCGCACTTAACCACCAAGCCACAGGGCCGGCCCAGTGACTGCTCATTAAGGCACTAACCAAACAAGTTGGACCATTCTGAGGTGCTGTGTGCGACTGATGCGCTGAAGAAGAAACAAAAGCCCACAACATGGATGAATAATAACTTGAGGCTGTACACACTGATCAGAACCCAACCACGATTTTTAACAATTAAAAATGTCCCAAAGCAATACACAGTTGAACCTCCAGGTCAAATGGAAATACTAATTGACAAAGTAAAGTAATCTAATCTACAAATTATATATTAATGAAAGACTGAATGGGCACATCTCTACTGCAAACCTTGCCTGGACAATAAAGAGAGAGGACTGGGTGCTGGCTGTCTAGTGCTCCAGGGTCTACCAGCTCTCTGGCCGCTGGGCTCCCCCACTCACAGTTTAAACTGAGTCGTTGCTGTTTCACCTGTCTAAAGGGTGAAGAAGAAACAGTGAAATCAAGAAACTCGTGGAAAAAAAGGATAGAGAAAATAAAGCCAGAGATGTCATTAAAATGTAGAATGAGTGAAAAAAAATACCCTATTATTCAGAGCTTCTAAGACTAATGGAAAGCTTCTTTTCACAGAAAACTTGGAACATACTACCAGTGTAATTTTATTTCAGAACACAGGAATTTCTTTTAAAAAGTTGTGTTTACAAGCTCATGCACATTCATAAAGTGATTCATTTGGTAGGAACACACAGTCATCCAGAGCAGTTCAAGAGGTATAACTTTAAATGCTCAATCTACTCATCTAGACTTAAAGGTTACAGTAGCATTTCTTGAAAACATATTACTCATCACCGCTCTAACTATACATCTCTGTATAGAAAATACGGAAAACAGGGCGGACTAGTAGTACACAAGTTTGTCACTGACAACAGCTAGAAAAGTCAAACCACATTAGAAAACAGCATGGAACTTTGTTAACATCTGTATACTTCATCATTCTGGAAATTTCACATCACAGATCATAAGCATTAAGGACTACTTTCAGGGAAGGCTGTTTTCTGAAACCGACTCACCCTGACCCATCTTCAGTGTTTGAACATGTGATGAGGCAATGCAAGAATAAAGTAATGGGTCAATAAAATTATAGCAAACCAAATTACAGCACAGCAAGGTAAACTGATCTTGTAATTGATGCGTATGTCTACTCAAAGATCTGAGTAAGTCTCCTCTTACTTCAATGAAGATAGTGCATTACACGCGTGGCCTGAACATACAGGATGCTTTTTATTACTGAAAACAGTATCAACTAAAATTTACAGAGTATTTATTGTTTAAAAAGCAATTCTAGGGCCGGCCCCGTGGCTTAGTGGTTAAGTGAGCGCGCTCCGCTGCTGGCGACCCGGGTTCGGATCCCAGGCTCGCACCGACGCGCTGCTTCTCCGGCCATGCTGAGGCCGCGTCCCACATACAGCAACTAGAAGGATGTGCAGCTATGACACACAACTATCTACTGGGGCTTTGGGGGGAAAAAATAAATAAATAAAATCTTAAAAAAAATAAAATAAAATAAAATAAAAAAATAAAAATGAATGTTTTAAAAAAAATAATAAAATAAAAAAAATAAAAAGCAATTCTATTATTATTACTACTACTATTACTACCTCCATTTTGCAAAAGAACTGAAGCTCAGAGAAGGGAAATGACATGCCTACAATTATAGACACTAAGAGATGATGGTAGAACTCAAGCTCAATTCCTGTGACTCCAAATTGTGTGATTTTTCCTTAAACTTTTTTTTCATTTGTCAGCATGAAACCCTTCATCCATGAAAACTGCCATTCATTCATTCCATGATCTAGTCAAGAAATATTTATTAAATATCTACCATATGTTGGACACAATTCTCTCACCTTGAGGAAACAAAAACGGTACACAAGTCCTTCTTTAAGTGGTAGAGAGGATGTATCAGAATCTAGTATAATGGTCAGGAACAGATTAATCACAAAAAAAAGTACATCAATATAGGAAGTGGTAACAGAAGTGGGTGTGTGGCACAATGGGAACACAGATGAGGATGCCCTTAATTCTTCCTGTGGAGGGCAAGAAAGCTTCCCACAGGGGTTATAATGCTACCTGAATCTTGAAAAGTGAAAGAAATCTGGCAAGTGGATAGGAGAGGGAGGAAGCATATCAGGAAGAAAAAACAAGATAAACAAAGGCATAAAGGGCAGGAAAAATATATATATAATATATACATAATATATCGAGGAAACTAGCTTAGCAGGACTAGGAGCCTCTCAGGCACGGCCATGGATGAAGCTGGACAACAGGCAGGGGCCGTGGCAGTCAAGACAAGGCTCACCGACGCCACGCTAAGGAAAATGGGCTTTGTTTTACAGGAGATAGAAGACAGAGAAGGTGAGTAACGTGCTGAAATTTATGCTTTAAAAAGATCAAGCTGGTTTTAGTGTGGAGGATGAAACTGAGGAAAACGAGGCCAGAAATAGGCATCAGTTAAGACTCTACTGCAGTAATACAAAAAAATACGAGTGGCTAAATTAAGGCAATGAAAAAGAATGAAGGGGAGGTAACAAACTAGAGAGCTATTTTGGAAGCAGAATCTTAAAATTTAGTGATCGACAAGAAGTAGCAGGCAAGGTTCAAGGAGTAATCTAGGCTAACTCAGACTTTTGGCTTATACTACTAGGTAGCGAAGGAGAAGCTGTTCTGGTTAGATAAATAATGAATTCAGTTTTAGATAACTGAGATAAGTTTGTGATATCTATGTGGCATAAGGTAAAGATGTCCAACATGCAGTTAGAAATGGGGCCCTAAAACTCAAAAGAGATATGAGATTTAGGAGTCATTAGGGTGTAAGCTGTAGTTGAAGACATGGCCCAGGAAAAACATAAATACATAGAAGAGACTGAGAACCGAACCGTAGAGAACCCAAATATTTAAGGGGTAAAGAGAAACAATGTTAGAAGATTGAGAAGAGGACAGAGTTGTAGAAGGAGAGCCAAGATAAAGTGTTTGGAGACCTAGAGAAAAGAGAAATGCATGAAAGAGTGGGAGTTATCACAATTTAAAAAAAAAAAAAAAAAATTTTTAAGAGGGGAGTATGAAGGAGCACAAACTGAAACAATATTTCTGTAAAGTATTTTGTATTTCGGCAATGTGTAGGTTTCAAAGACCTCTAAGATGCCCACACCCAATGACACACTAATTCCACATCTAAGAATCTATTCTAAGGAAGGAGTCAGAAATCCTGACAGTGGTTTATATACAAAAATGTTCAGCACAGGATTATTTATAATAGCAACAAAATGGAAAAATTTTAAATGTATGAGAGGAATGGTTACCTAAATTATAGTACATTCATACAATGAATATTATGAGCCATTTAAAAATTATATTCATGGATAATTTTAAGTAATATGAAAAAGTACTCATGATAACGTTTGTTGAAGAGAACAGGACACATCCCTGCATATTCAGTTAACTATGTAAATTAAAAATGCACAGAGGGGAAAAAAAGGAAAAAGGTATAAAATACACCAAAATGTTAGTGGAAGTTACATACAGGTAGCAAGATCATTTGTACTTTTTGTCTTCTTCTTTAGCCTTTTTTGTATTTACCAAATTTAATAATATTCATGTAATATTTTTTCCTTTTTTTAAAATTAAACTTTTTGCTTTGAAATAACTCGTGGTTTCAATTCGTAATTCGTGAATCCCCGATAATGTTGAACATTTCTTCATGTGCTTATGTGCCATTTGTATATCCGCTTAAGTGAAATGTCTTTTTATGTCTTTTGCCACCTTCTAACTGATTCATCTGGTTTTTCACTACCGAATTTTGGAGTTCTTTCACATTCTAGATACTAGTCTTTTATTGGATACGTGATTTGCAAATATTTTCTCCCAGTCTGTAGTTTGTCTTTTCATCTTTTTAACACATCTTTAAAAGGATGTCTTTAACATTCTTTTTAGCAGAGCAAAAGTTTTTAGTTTTTATGAAGTCCAATTTATCAATTTTTCCTTTTATGTATCACGCTTTTGTGTCAAGTCTGAGAACTCTTTGCCTAGATCTAGATTCCAAAATTTTTCTCCTGTTTTTTCCCTAAAAGTTTTACAGTTTTATGTTTTGCATTTAACTCCTTGATCCATTTTGAGTCAATTTTTGTATGTGTGAAGTTTAGGTCAAAGTTCATTTTTTGGTCTATGGAAGTCCAACTGTTCCAGCACCATTAACGAAAAGGTCATCTTTCCTCTATCGAATTGCTTCTGCATCTTTGTCAAAAATCAGTTGGGCAATGGCTAATGGGCATCGCATTTCTTTTTTAGGTGATGAAAACGTTCTCGAATTAGGGTGTGGTGAATGTTGTACAACTTCATGAATACACTAAAAACCAATGAATTGTACAAAAGGAAAAATTTTATAGTGTGTGAGTTATATCTCAATAAAAAAAAAAATCCACTGAGGATATTGATGTAGGTCTCTATTGTTATTCTGGGCTCTCTATTCTGTTGCATTGATCTAAGTGTCCATCTTTCCACTAATCTCACACAATCTTGATCACTGTTGCTATAAAAGTCTTGAAATCAGGTAGAGTGATTCCTCCCACTTTTTCTTATACTAACTATTCTAGTTCCTTTGTATTTCCACATATACTTTATAATAATCTTGTCTATATCTACAAAAAAATTTGCTGGAATTTTTATAGGAATTGCACTAAACTTGTATGTCAATTTGGGAAAAACTGACATCTTTACTATGTTGAGTCTTTCAATCCATGAAAGCAGCATGTCTCTCCATTTATTTAAAGATTTTATTTATTTATTTATTTTCCCCCAAAGCCCCAGTGGATAGTTGTATGTCATAGCTGCACATCCTTCCAGTTGCTGTATGTGGGACACGGCCTCAGCATGGCCGGAGAAGCGGTGCGTCGGTGCGCGCCCGGGATCCGAACCCGGGCCGCCAGCAGCGGAGCGCGCGCACTTAACCGCTAAGCCACGGGGCCGGCCCTCTCCATTTATTTAGATCTTTGATTTCTTTCATAGGCATTCTGTAGTTTTCAGCATAAAGTCCTATCCATGTTCTGTTAGATATACACTTAACTATTACTATTTTACCTGAGCAATTGTAAATGATATTGTATTTATTTCCACATGTTCGTTAGCATATAGAAATGCAATTGATTTATGTATGTTTATCTCACATCCTGCGACCTGCCTAACGCACATATTTCTAGAAGTTTATCTGTAGATTCCTTTCTACATAGATAATCATGTCATCTGTCAATAGGGAAATTTTATTTCTTCCCTTCCGATCTATGTGCCTTTTATTTCTTTTTCTTGCCTTATTGCACTAGCTAGAACTTCCAGCACTATGTTGAATAAGGGTAGTGAGAATAGGCATCCTTGTCTTATTCCCAATCTGAATAGAAAAGGACTCAGTTTTTCACCATTAAATACAATGTTAGCTGTAGGTGTTTTGTGGATGCTCTTTATCAAGTTGAGGAAGTAGAGACCTTCTAAGATTATGTATAAAAAGAGTCTGCCACTCACAAAGGGGAAAGGAATTACTTGTTTCTCTCTGTCTCTCATGTATATCCAAAGATCACTCTATTAACCTCACAAGGCAACACATGTACTGTCCTATTAAGCAATTCACTCTATGGTAAGCTATCTATACACAACTCTTTAACACTGTTAATTAAACTCAACCACGATATCTCCTATCAGGCATTTCCTACCAGAATAGCTTGGTCATAAAGATAAGATAATAACTTTTTGTTTTAAATTGGTAACCTAGATAACCTGGACAATTAGATTTTTTTTTTTTTTTTTTTTTTGGTGAGGAAGATCAGCCCTGACTTAACATCTATGCTAATCCTCCTCTTTTTGCTGAGGAAGACCGGCTCTGAACTAACATCTATTGCCAATCCTCCTCCTTTTTTTTCCTCAAAGCCCCAGTAGCTAGTTGTACGTCATAGTTGCACATCCTTCTAGTTGCTGTATGTAGGACGCGGCCTCAGCATGGCCGCACAAGTGGTGCCTCGGTGCACACCCAGGATCTGAACCTGGGCCGCCAGTAGCAGAGCGCGCACACTTAACCGCTAAGCCACAGGGCCGGCCCTAGATTATTAAATACAGTAATAATAGAGACTATGCCACACATTGCTTATACTCCTACTGTGCCTTGAACATAGCTAGCAATAAATAAAGGTATTGATTTAAGTCACTATTTAATGGCATCATTATAGAGTTTTTTAAAAAGGAAAGGCCAAAATTTCAACTCCTTCAATGTGAATTTGAATAGACTACACCAACATTTAAGTATGATGGATATTTACAACCTATAGAAAAACGTAGCTTGTTTCCTACCTCTCAAATAGCTCAAGCAAATAATAAAAATGGGCTTCTTTTTCACGTTTGGTAGGAGAAGCCTAGAAGAAATGGGGGAAAATGCCCCTTTCAAATTATAACATCTGAAGACTAAAGACGGAGCAAAAATAACAATAAAAATTACTTGTGTACTTTTTGTAGACTTCTTCTGGAATCTTTCCATTGACCAAGATTCTATTAATAGTCTGAAGCATTTAAAATATTCTCTCTCATGGCTACCACATTCAGGTGTGGCAGGCTCAAAATGAGCAGACTAGCCTCTATTCACTGTACCTGTGTATGTTTGTATATACATGTGTCTGTATGTAAGTGTGTGTGTGTGTGTATACCGTACGCTTTGTACAGACATGCTGCAAAATAAAGGAAATAAACACATACAAAGTCAAGTCTTCCTTGCAAAACTCCTTATAGTCATTGTTTATTCTGGAGGTCAGGCTAAGCCACAAATTAAAGCATTTTTCAAAAATTTTATTTTTAAGCTACTAACTTAGAAATGTTTCCTTATATAAAAGCACTCACCCTATACATGTCAACATAACCAAAAGCAAGAAATATCTGTCACCTCAAGCAGAATGAAAGTTACAAGTTCCAATATTACGGTAAGCTTTACTCATAGTTTGATTTTTTCTAGGCCTAGAACCGACTGACCCACACTAATTTGCTAAATAAACAATGGGCCTAACGCTTAAATACTAGTAGTCAGTCATCACAAAAAAAAGCTGTTTCTACTCCCCTGGTTTCTTCTTACTTCTACCTGGAATACAACCAAAAACCAGAAGGTAAATATAAAAGAGGGGAGAGGGGCAGGGAGACAGGCTCTGAGTAGCCAAACTAAATCAGAAGGTTCATGCACTAAATCTCATGCACTATGTTGAAGAGAAGGGCCTCTTCGGTCCTTATTAAATTCTTATTTTATATAAAAGCCATTATTAAGTTTTGTTTCCAGCCCACAGCATATTAAAAGGAGAAAAAAGTAGAAAGGGGAACCAGGAGAGAAAAGATCCGTTAGATTGAGGGGAGAGACAGAAGTATTACAAAACAGAATTCAACAAAACATGTAGTTCATTCAATTCATGGGAAAGAGCCCTATACACTTCAATACAAAAAATAGTGTTCATAATGATGACCCTAAGTCACCAAATAATTTTAAATTATACTCATATGTCCTGTTTAAGAAAACATTTAATTTTTTAAATATACATACCCAGGAAAGTGTTGGAGCCAGGTATCTGAGGGGTACTGTAGATATTAAACCAATTTGCTATTTTTCCTGTTTAACTTGAGGGGTGACTCAGGGGTCTCAAGGATTTGTGAGCCTGTTTTGCAGGAGAAAGAGAATGCCTTCAGGGAGGTTGCTATCACCAGATGGCCGATCACCTGACGATCACCTGACGGATGGCCAGCCCTCAGCAGCTCTTGAAGCCCAGAAGTCAGGTTGCCCAGAGGCTTATTGGGAGTGACCCCTTTGTTTCCCTGAAGCCCCTTCTGCCAAGCCCCCTGCTTTCTGTCTAGGAGAGGTGGATTTGAGCAAACCCAGGCTCCCACCTACTCGTTTTGGCCAATTTGAATAAACCTTTCTCATCTCCAAGCACCGATGTCTCAGTGTTTGGCTTGCTGGGCATCGGGCACGTGAACTTGAGATTAATAAGAGGTTCAGTATCAGTGTCGCTATTAAGCTCACTGGCTTTGTAGTCAAATAGATCTTTGGATTGAAACACGTACTGGCTCTGTGACCTTCGACAAGTTACTTATATTCTCTAAGAACCAGTTTCCTTATATATGTAAAATGGAACTAATAAAACCTACTGCATTGAGCTGTTGTCTGGTACATAAGAACTCAATAATTATTAGTCTTTTCTATTACTATGGCTACTGCTACCACTATTATTCACTTTAGAAAGATTTCTATTGCAAATGGTTTTTATTGAGGTATAATTACATATAGTAAAACACACATGTTAGTAGTGTACCATTTGATGAACTGTGACAAATGTATGCACACATATAACCAGCACTCCCGTCAAGATATAGGATATTTCCACCAGAGAGTTCCCTCCTACTCTTTTCCAGTCAATTGCACCCATCCACTCAGAGACAACACCTGTTCTGATTTCCAACACCATCACTTAGTTTTCTACCTATTCTACTATTCATACAAATGGAATTGTATAGCATATAACCTTTCGTGTCTGGTTTCTTTTGTTCAACATAATGTTTTTGAGATTCAAGTTCATCCTGTTTTATTTGAGTAGTATTCATTGTATGAATATGCCAGCATTCATTTATTTGTTGGTTGTTTCCAGTTTTGGGCTATAATCCAAATTTTTTTTAAACAATAGGGTATATCATTAAGATTCATTTATCAGTAGTATTCATAATATGGAGTATCTTACCATTAATATTAATACAGGAAGTATTAATATATAAAATGGAGATATTTCAAAGCCTATCGAAGGCCTTTCAATGATTAAATATTCCATTCATCTCACATACTAATAAATATATATTTGAGACTTCATTTACCCATAAAACAATCTTTTATCATATCTGACAAATACTTTTAATTCTGCAGATAAAGAAAATCCTCAACACCATAAAAATTAAAATCCTGTACCTAATCAAGAGGAAGTTCCTGTGCCAAGACAACTAGGGTTGACCCATGTGATGGATAACTTCAGCATAACAATCTTATATTCAAGCTCCCGATACAGATGCTAAAAGATTTTCTACCTAAAAGGGGACAATTCTCATCCATGCCCAGTATTGCTGAGTGCAGCCATACATTTTGGCCAATGTCCTTGAATGGTGGTTTACCAGACAGAACATTATATCATGGGATGGGAAATAAGGCACAAGTTTAAAAAATTCATCTGTTAAGTTATTCTTAATTAACAAATCTGTAGAGCAAAAATCCATGCTCTAGCTGATTATGATAACACAACTTCTCTCAAGACAAATACAGTCTAAGTCAAGCAAACTCAAGGCAGAGATTCTGCCTCATAAGTGAAGACCCTATCCTTCCTGAATTGAGACAATGACTGGGCTTAGAACTAGTCATCTAAGCACAGTGGTTTTCAAACTATGCCCCAAAAACATCAGGGTTTTTGCAAACATTTATGCTACTTTCACTTTTTAAATAAACTTTATTTTTAAGACTTCAATAACAAAGATGCCCACAGATGTGTTATATGCCAATTTTAATAAAATGGAGACAAGCTCCAGGCAATTACATCTACCAGGTTAATTTGCTTTCATGCAGGACTCAAAATAAAGCTTCTCCAAGCATTTCTGTTCATTTGCTGAATGTGAAATTCTTTAAAATCTGTCCTTGATTAGGAAGACTATGGCTGTGTACTTGTGTTTCTTCTTCTTCTTCCTTTTGCTCAGGACTGTATATATCCACTCACATAAAACGGTACAAGCACACACACATGCTGCACTCCCTTAAGTGTCACGCAACACTGCCTCAGCACGTGCTCTAGATGACACAGTGTGACTGTCAGCATGACTGTCACAAAATAAGTGAACCTGTAATACAAAAGTTCAGGTCCTTGTTGCCCTACTTTTATATTTATGATAGCATTATCATAAATTTTCAATACTTCTTCAATAACTTACATGTTTGTGGTAAGGTAAAATGATTACCCTCAATGAACCATATCAACAGATGAAAAAAATTCTGAGATTTAAGAAATATATCTGGGGCCAGCCCTGGTGGCCTAGTGGTTAAGTTTGGCACACTCCACTTCGGTGGCCTGGGTTCAGTTCCCAGGCATGGACCTCCGCCACTCTTAGCGGCCACACTGTGCTGGCAGCCCACATACTAAAAAATAGAGGAAGACTGGCATGGATGTTAGCTCAGGGCAAATCTTCCTCAGCAAAAAAAAAAAATCTGATAATGAATATAAAAGATTGATCAGGCTCAAGGCAAATTAATAATCAGTATTAGAAAACAACACCAATCAATTCTTTAACCATTATTAAACACACTGATAACCGCATATGAAATGAAAGAATCTCATATAAATAAATAAGGTACTAGCTATTTGTCACTACAAGTCACCTTTTAGGGCAAGAAAAAAATATATCTCATGATATGAGATGAGTTCATGACATGAAGTTAAATCTTACAAAATAGATTTATGATCCCTGTCAAGCTATAACATTATTTTGCGGAAAAAGACAGTTCATAAAAAGAAAGCCTAAGGTTATTGGGGGGGACGGGGGGCAGTGTTCAAACAAAATTTAACTCTAACAATAAAAGTACCATAGCATTGTTCAAGGTAAGTTATTACACAGAAGAACATGAAGAACTAGTGCACACTCTGGACGAAAAGCTTACTAAATCCTACTACAACACTGTGAACAAGTTTATTGGAGAAAATACTACTGCTTAAATATTATTAGGACGGTTATTTAGAAACCAGAGACCAGGGAAAAGCATCTAAAATACTCGAAAAATTGAAAGGCTAAAATGATGTGAAATCTTTGCACTTTTAACTAGGCAAGGACATGAATGTTGGAAATCTCAAATTTTTTTAATGATATGTTCATGCAAGTAAAGATAAGAAAGATTTATTTGTAAAACATCATGCACAATAGGAGGGGAAAAAATAAGTAATATTTAGATCACTTTTTAGAATGCCCTCAAATAAGCTGGTCAAAACATACCAAGATCCGTACTGGTGGTAACAAAACAATGACAGGGGCCGGCCCCGTGGCTTAGCGGTTAAGTGCGCGCGCTCCCCTGCTGGCCGCCCGGGTTTGGATCCCGGGCGCACACCGATGCACCGCTTGTCCGGCCATGCTGAGGCCGCGTCCCACATACAGCAACTAGAAGGATGTGCAACCATGACATACAACTATCTACTGGGGCTTTGGGGGGGAAAAATAAAATAAATAAAATTTAAAAAAAAAAACAAAACAATGACAGGAAAAGCTGCAGAAGTAGTGGCTCTTACAAAAGCTATTACCTAAATGTGGTATAAATAAGAATAGCATGCTCCATCGACAAGCATGAGCTGTTAAGAAGATGCCAGCATGATTCAAATTATCAATTTTATTAAGGCATGGTCTTTAAATTTCAGATTTCACAGTTATTTGTAACTATATGATGAGTTCCAGAATCTCCTCTTTCCTTTGTGAAATTTGTTGGCTATCCAAAGGCAAGTTCTATTATAAACAGTTCAAATGAAAAAAATTTTTTTGACACTTTTACTTTTGGTTACCAAGAAACTCCTTTAGTATCTCTCAATTATAACACGGCTGCACCAGCTGGCGCATCCTGCTAATATTTTAAACAATTTTGCAATGCAAAGTTGTAATGCTACCATGTTTTATAGCTGCAAATAATGTCAATGATAAAATTAAAACAAAATTTGAACTGAACATACAAAACAAAGTATGTTTAACTGTTTTAAAATTTTCAGTGAATAAAAGACAAAGACAGGCAATGAGGATTTTTTTTAATGACATTGATAATATTTTCAAACACACAATGAAGATTTAAATTAGCTGAGAAACTTATTCAACAATCACTCCAAACTGAACAAGTATGAATTAAGGAATATTAGTGATTCTACCTGAAAATGAGAATTTCCTGCTACTCCATTTTAAAACTTCTAGATCGGATTAATTGAAACATTTTCAGAGCAGTACAAATAAGCACAGTGGTTAAGGGCACCAGACTTGAGCTTAGCTCTGCCACCTACTATCTGAATTTTGTATTAGTTAATTTAGCTCACTGTGCCTCAATTTTTTCATTTGTAAAACAGAGATAAAAGTAATTACCTACATTATGGGGTTGTTGTGTAAATAATACATATAAAGCTTTATCAAGAGTCTAGTGCTTACATGCTCAAAAATGTTAGTGGCCTTTATTATTATTGTCGTTGTTAGGCAAGGTGTTTTAAAAAATTGTTACCACTTACAAGGACTTTTCCATGTAAACAAGGATGTTTTTGATACTGTACAACCAAAACAAAACACAAAAATAACCTAGCGCTCCTTAGAGCTCATCAAACACAACTTTCTTAAAAATTTAATAAACTTACAAAATAGAATTATACTAAAAATTCCACTTTTTTCAGTTTCACACTTATTGAGGTTACAGACAATTTCATTTGCAAAACCTCAGACTAGGTCAAAGAGCTCAGGACACAAATTTTGGCTATAAAACGTTATTTATATTAGGTTGGAGAAACCAACCTAATAAGAAGTGGTCTTAACCCTCAATTTTTAAAATATCTAATACAGACAACAGTGCTGATTCACTCAAGCTCAAAACTGGATGCTCTCAGGTGAACTTGTTTTCAAGAATAAAAATATTTCAAAAAATGTTTTGGAAAAAAAAAAGACAATGAATTCTTTTCCTCTCTATGAATAATAAAATATCCTAGTGAGTAAGGTGTGTGAGGCTGAGAAACAAGAGAACTGTTTTCAGTGAGAACAGAAACAGTAAAGAAAAAACGCAAAATTAAAACGTTATATATATTTTACCACAATTTAAAAATTTTTTTAAATTAAAGCAAAATAAAAGTTCTTCCATGACCCAATGCATAGGATACATCTATACTTCCCTAAAATCCAAGATCTGTTCTTTTTGTACAAGATAGAAACAGGAAATAAAATTTTTAAAAATAACAATGTAAGTAATAAATTGTTTCTCATAATAACATAAAGAATATGTAAGTTGTGTTTTCCTAAAAGTTGAGATATTGTAGTATGGAGATATTTTGCAAAAAGTGCTCAGAAAAAAATAACCATAACAAAAGAAAATGTGGAAATATAGACGCTATGGAGATAATTCATAGGTTCGTGGGCTCATACAAATTCATAGGTTCATGAGCCTTTGGAAGGCCCACGCTGACTCTACTTAAAGAAGAGTCTGCATTCTGACTGTGCTTATAGAAGAGTCAGCTCCTGAAGAAAGAAGCCTTAAAACCTAAGGTAGTGGGCCGGCCCTGTGGCTGTGGCCCGATACTGGTGGCCCGGGTTCGGATCCCGGGCACGCACCGACGCACCGCTTCTCTGGCCATGCTGAGGCCACGTCCCACATACAGCAACTAGAAGGATGTGCAACTAAGACGTACAACTATCTACTGGGGCTTTGGGGGAAAAAAGGAGGAGGATTGGCAATAGATGTTAGCTCAGAGCCGGTCTTCCTCAGCAAAAAGAGGAGGATTGGCACGGATATTAGCTCAAGGCTGATCTTCCTCACACACACACACAAAAAAAACACCTAAGGTAGTAATCATCACGGGAAATATTTTAGGAAATAACTCAAGGTTTGTATTTTCCCCAGAATTCGTTAGAGAAAAAAAAAAGGAGATCTAAATATATCCTCTCAGGAGATCAGAATAGCTCCTTTAAAGTAGAATTTTAGACTTTTCTCTCCAAACAAAAATTGACATATTTATTGTCATTATTCCAACACAGGCAACTTGTATTAGCATATCATTAGTTCCTCCAGAATTGTTACATGCCACCAAGCCAAAGTCAGTGTGGAAAACATATTAAATGACTCTTTGGAAAAATAGTTAGGGCTTCCAGTAGGGCAATGAAAAACACAAAATAACTCTGATGAAAGTTGGGATATTATATAAAAATACGCAGTTTCCTTTTAAAGTTGAAACCCCTAATTCATTAAGAAATAGATCCCTTAAAGGAAACTCAGAGCACCATATCAATCAGGTCATTCAGGGCCGGCCCCGTGGTGTAGCAGTTAAGTGCGCACGCTCCACTACTGGCAGCCCGGGGTTCGGATCGTGGCGCGCACCGACGCACGGCTTCTCTGGCCATGCTGAAGCCAAGTCCCACATACAGCAACTAGAAGGATGTGCAACTATGACATACAACTATCTACTGGGGCTTTGGGGGGAAAAAAAAAAGGAGGAGGATTGGCAATAGATGTTAGCTCAGAGCCAGTCTTCCTCAGCAAAAAGAGGATTAGCATGGATGTTAGCTCAGGGCTGATCTTCCTCACAAAAAAAAAAAAAAAATCAAGTCATTCATTTCTAATGTTACAGAGTGGGTGCCGCAAAATTAGACTGTTTTATACAATATTAACTAGTCATGCAAGATCTTAATTTTAAATGTTTGCTTATTTACCTGCCACCGTAGCTAAGTATTGTACATCATTTGTTTCCATCTTTAAAATATTTGGTGGTAAAAATTAAGCCTAAGTAAAGGATACCGTTAATTTCTCTCCAAATAAAAAAACTACTCAAGGTAAGTATTAATCTAGGAAGACTGTGGTGCCTGGTCTTTCCCAGAAACTTGGTTGTGTCTGTTGCAAGGGAAAAAACTGCTTGTATCAAGGCCATAGGCACACACAGCAGGGCCCGAAAAATCTAAAAGATCCTGTGAGTTCTTATGAAATGTTCTAAATGATCTTCTTGTCATTTGGGAGGCAAGAAAACTTCCCAACGTAAATCCAGGGAAAAATCGAGTCACTGTAAAAAGTATAGGGAATGATAAATTAACAATAGCCCTTGTCCTCAAGCAGCTTAACATTAACAATAAAAGTCAACTAAAAGAGATATCACAAAGCAAAACAACATTAATTGCTTCATGACTCAGAGACAATTTGGCTATCTGAGTTCAAAGGAGGGAATGATCACCTGGGCCAGACTAAGCTGAGAAAGCCTCCCTAAGGCTGAGAAGCATTTAAACCTGGCTGTCAGGAATGGGCGGAAGTACTTAGAATGAGGAAGGGCGCTCAGGCCCTACACTTGTACTCCTGTCCTCACAGTCCTGATTCTGTTGAAGGAGGCTACATTGGAAGAAGGATGTGGATCTGACACCTCTTATTAGCATTAAGCAACTAACATGAATAACGATGGAAAAGAAATGTAACCGAATTCTAGGTTCCTGCCACTCCCAAATAATAAAGCAAGCAAGCCTCAAGACCTAAGCTGGATAGGACAAACCTTAATGACTCAGCTTAGGACCAGTTGTAAATGGAAGTTCTGGTTAAACAAAACAACTACTTCTTTGAATTTGCCTCCTGTGTGAGCAAGGTAATTGCCCTAGATAAAGAGACATCTTCCGAGGCAGAAATTGTAAAAGAGATGACAATCAAGCAGAAGGAAAAAAACACATGCACGAGAAACAACAGAACCACCACAGAGCCAGTGATTCAAAGGCTGCCTGGATTCCTTGCCAAGAAACAAGTTAATTCCTATGCTAAACACCTTTCCTCTGTTTTCACACAGTTTTTCAAATGCTGAATGCATCAAGAAATCATACCACTTAAGAAGTTCTGAGAAGTGTTATGATTTCTCTTTTTTGTTGTATGTTTTTGGGCAGAGACCTATGTTGTCTTATTTCTAAATCAAAAGAAAGCGGCAACCTTAGCCAGAATAATTTATGTCAGATATGTGAATTTACATATCAGACAATATTTTTAAAAGCAGAGGGCCGGCCCCGTGGCTTAGCGGTTAAGTGCGCGTGCTCCGCTGCTGGCAGCCCGGGTTCGGACCCCGGGCGCGCACTGACGCACCGCTTCTCCGGCCACGCTGAGGCCGCGTCCCACATACATCAACTAGAAGGATGTGCAGCTATGACATACAACTATCTACTGGGGCTTTGGGGGGAAGGAAAGAAAAAAAATAAATAAATAAATAAATAAATAAAGCAAGCAAGCAAGCAAGCAGAAATGTCCTGTCTGGGGACTCTTCCTATAAGATTACTGACCTGTCTTGGCCTAAAGACAACCTTCCCCCCTTCTAAGCACAATCTTCCTGTTTTCTCAGCCTCATCTGAACCTGCTCAATCAAACAAAGAACTACTCAAAGAAAATTTCACAGAATAGCAACTTTAATAATTTATAGCCAAATCAACACACCCCTGGATCTAGTCTAGAATAAATTACTACAAGATTCTTTATTTGCAATGCCTCTCCACTCTTCTTATCTTTGCTAATAATCTCCCATTTTTTCCCTATAGATGAATCAAAACTAAGATTCTTCGAATTATCCCACATTTATGCAGGATCTCTCAGATCAGATTCACCTCAGCTCTACATTAAGGCTCCAGCAATTCCCAGCACAGAAAGGCAAGAATCTGACTCTTGAGGGTGCAATTTAAAAGAAAAAGCATAATTAATAAAATAAACCTTACAGATAAATAGGTGCCATTATCTTTACATTGCAAACACCAAAAATAAAGCTTAGCAATGAGAAAATATTCAGAACAAACTCAGTTTATGACAGACTTACTATTAACGTACCATATTTGCAGTGCATATATGGTGCAATGTACACTAGAATTCTTACTGCAAAGCATAAATAGAAATGCTTTCTGTTCTCCTCAATTGTTATTTGCTGTATATATATGTAAATATATTTGTATACATATCATTGTTATATAAACAATGATAATTGTTTAGTTTAGATACTTTTTTATTTAAAGATAATATTTTTATTTTAAAAATAAAGCAATTTTGTAACTATGTCAAAATATTACAAACGGCAATAAGGCATGAGATATTTACATTTACCAGAACAGGCGATGAAAGCACTGAAAATCTCTGATCAGTGACTAGAGCCACAAGCTAAGTCACAGAGCCAACATCACCTACGAAAGTAAACAGACTGAATAAGAAACTGTTGGAACCTAGTGCTTTGAGCTCCTAATCTAGTGCTCACTTATTTGCCATGAAATAGAAAACAAATAAACTGAATGTTGGACTACTATCTTCCCCAAATTAGAAGATAAAATAATGTGAAGTAGAGGGGAAGAAAATCATAAAAAATAGATCTATTTAATACTCTAACAGACTAAAATCTGAAGGTTCAAGTTCAAAGGGCCATATTTTTTTGAAAAGGGATAGCAGCTAATTTTACATTAAGTCAAACCTGTTGTCCCATAAGTAACATTTGTTGAGCACTTAATACATTCTGGGCACCATGCTGAGTGCCTTCCATGATTTAATCCTCACGAAGATACTAATGAAGTAGCTATGTCATTTTACAGAGGAGAAAACAGAGGTTTATAACAGTTAAGAAACTTGCCCAAACTGCTAATAAATGGGGAAGCTGAAACTCCCATCCAGGTTTTTGGACTCCAAAAGCCTGGGCTCACCACTATCCCTCAACAAGGAAAGCAGCAGTTTCAAGTGTAGCAATCAACCTTCTTGACTACACACAACATCCTGCATCTCCCCACACACCCACCTCTACCACTTCCATGACCCACCTAACTCCTGCTAATTTTCTTAGTCATTTAGAACTTATCACATGGCTAGATAAATATCAACTTCGAAAAGGAAAGTAACTTACAACCTTGAGCTACAGGTGATGGGGCTCTTTTCCAAAGCCTCACTTGCTCTTTCATTCATTTGTTCATTCACTCAAATACTCACTGTGCACCTATCAGTTCCCAAACTTGCTTTAGGATCCTTTTCCTCCTAGAACATATATTCAAACATTGAGGGACACTAGTGTTCCACAGATCTCATTCTTGGAAACTTTGATACTAAAATATCTGGAAAAATAGGCTGTGATCTCACATGAAAAGAGAGAGGAGACATCTTATAGCCCTATAATCATTTTTCAGAAAGACTTTTCCAAAATTACACACTACTCTGGAAGCCTCCCTTATTTTGTTTTATCCTAAGTGGCAAATAAACCAACTAAAGGAGTACCATGAGTAAGTATCATACTTTGTTTTCTACCTTGAGAACAACAAAAATTTTAAGACTATACTCTGACAACAACACAACTTGAATCAACCCCTAATTTCATCGCCCAAACTGGCCCAAGAATTTCATATAGGGATATATTTTCCTTTCCTAATCAAAAAATGAAAACTGGTAGAGCCTGTTTATTCTTACTCTTTTTTCCATGTCTTTTTAATCTTTTTCTTTCCAATTCAACATTTTATATTCTTCCATCCTTATGTGATTGTCCTTTTACTGGCTCACTTTTGTCATATATACCTCTGACCTCTTTATTTCTCCCAGCTCCCTGTTCAAATTATTATCTAGAGCATGTGGACTCTCATTATGACCAGAGAATGTGTTCAACTCCTAATAAGTGACACCAGAGACGACAGATAGAAGGAGTACGTGCTACAGTTCCCCCAATCTGACCCATAGTAGACACTGCCCATCCACCAAAGCACTCCTTCCCACTAAACCCACAGTGCTCTCAACAGCTATTTCAATCTCCTAAAAGTGAAACCTGTTCACAGACAGGTTCTCTATGTTCCCATTTGCATTCTTTAGATTCTATTGGCTGAAATGTGAAATACACTAGCAAACAACTTACAGGTCAGAAAAGAAACACAGATGGTCTTGAAGGATAGAGTGGTGTCTTGGTGCGCATCTACATGTATCTGGTTTTTAAGTCAGTACCTGCCTCAGAAGCTCTTGAGACACAACACAGGCCCTTGCCAAAACATCAGTACCACAACCAGAAACCTTTGTACAGTTAACACACATAAGGATGAATGAAAACAATGAGGATAAACTTTAAAACAATCTTGAAATATTTTACCTTCTAGGAGGCTTTCCTCCATAATGACTACCTGAATGTTTTTAATTAAGTACTTCATTGTGATTTCTTCCCAAGTTGGATTTCATCTAAATATGAGTAACCATCCTAATTAAGGAAAGCCAATTGGCTAAAATGCTATAAGAGCAAGCCCTCTTTTACAATAATCAATATCTTTCTCTGTTCAACTAAAAATGTGGAGTGCAGCAGCATGAAGGAAAATATAAGACCCATTCAATGATGGCACATAACTTAGCTAGTTAAGATAAGTAAAAAAACTGTTTACTTAGTAGCTGCCAAATTCTATAAGGCACATAAGTGTTGGTGTAATTATGCAGTTACTACCAGTTAGCAGTTATGTAGTTAGCTACCATCTTGGAAGATTATGTATTGTGCAACAATGATATTTGTTGAACCAATGAAAATCTAAAGCTACTGTCATAAAATTGTGTTTCTATATCCCCTTAGAACAGCAAATCTTTTTTTCCTGTTTAAAACCAAGATATGCCCACATGAGTCACCAAAACCGCCTCTATATTCAAATTACAAATTATTTACTTGATCAGAGTTTCCCTAACCTATGAAATTGGAGAAACACAGTAGTTTTCGATTCAGCAAAAAGCATCACACTCTGCCTCCCAAGATGCCATGAAACAACTTTAGCAACGAAGGAAGGGGAAAGTGTAATAACTAAAAGAAAAATAGAAAGAAGGGAAATAGAACAGTTTCTAAACTTCTACTCACTTCTTCTACTCTTTCCATCTCAACATTAAATCTATATTTATCATGTCAACAAAAACCCATCACCATATAAAAATAAAGTGAAACATCAGTTCTTAGCTCCTCAGCCTGGGTACTTTGACTGTCCCCCCATACGATGAAGTTTAAATAACATCAAAAAATTATACTGAGGGCCGGCCCTGTGGCTTGGTGGTTAAGTGCGCGCGCTGCAATGCTGGTGGCCCGGGTTCGGATCCCGGGTGCACATCGAGGCACCACTTCTCCGTCCATCCTGAGGCCGAGTCCCACATACAGCAACTAGAAGGACGTGCAGCTATGACATACAACTATCTACTGGGGCTTTGGGGGGAAAAAATAAAATAAATAAAATCTTAAAAAAAAAAAAAAATTATACTGAAATCCATCTGATAGTCAACTCATATAACTAAACAGCAAAAGCACTACCACTTACAAAAGCAACTCCAGATGACATTTTCATGGGCGTTCCCCAAAAATGCCTGAACTCTTCACAATCCTGCTAAGTGTATTAACCACGCCTTAACACAGCTCGAACATAAAGCTCAGCTTCAGCACCACGTCACCACCAGGAGGGACATTAAACGGAGCTTCTCAGACATAGGGCCCACGTCTTATTATTCAACCATATCTGAGCCTCCAAATTTAATTTCGATTTTCCCTGGTTCAGAACTTAGTTACATTTTACAATGTTATTATATTTACTTCCTGTCAGCCACTTCAAATCCTTTGTGGGACAAGACACAGCATAAATAATGTTTTATTCACCTTTGCATCCTCCGCATCTAGTGCAGTGCCTGGCCTGTAAGTTCTTAATTCATTTTTACTGACTTGAAGGCTATTGCTACTGCCCTAGTACAGTTCTAGCTCAATAAAATCCTTATGTCAAATGACCACAGCAAACTTGAGCAGTATTACTTATTGACATGGATCAGAAGCCACATCAGAAGCCCGGAGGTGGTGTTCCCGACAATGTTTTGGTCAATGAACAAAAGGAATGCCAAAATTGTTTTTTAAACTGTTCTACTCCTTGAATCTTTTCAAGGAAAACAAAGTAATCGTTTCATTTTCACATAATAAATATAAAAACTCAAGTAGATGAAAGGAAAATTTTCAGATTTCAACTCTAATAATCATTATTTTTACTTAATTTTCTATTTATTTTTACTTTCTAGACTTTTTTTTTTCTTGGTTAGTGATAAAGAAACTTATTAGAATTCTTCCAAAGCAGTTTAGTATTTATAAAAACCTATCTCAGTGATCACAGCAGACCGGTACCATTCTAATTCTATACATGGCAAGGCACAGTATCTCTGTAACTCCTCTTTAGACAAAATGAGTCCCAGTGACTATATTTTAATTATGACTCATTCAGACAAGCCAAGACATACTACTAAACAAAAAGTAAACTGCTGACTTAGAGATCTGATGATACAAAACACAATGACGTCTGCCAGGAAATAGTGTTTCCCTCTTCAGCATCAAAAGGCACCAAGCCTGGTCACTTTAAAGACAGACCTCTTCACCCCACATTTTGTACTGCCAAAAAAAAAAAAAAGGAAGTCAAAACCTTTAGGGTCCAATCTAAGTATCTACCTAAACAAGACAAATCAGTCAAACTATCCAACATTGAAGCTAATAATGAAAGGACAATAACTTCTGCAAATCAGCCGTAAAAATTCATTCAGTAATCTTTATTGGCCACAAACAATGTTCAAGAACAAACATAAGAGATGGAGACTGGTGACAGGAATTAAACAGAGAATATTTGTATATGTTAAACTACCACAAGCTAATTCAATATCCTTCTCAGCCTCCAAAGGCACGAAACGGAAGCAGAGTCTTCTATTCTAAAAGTTGTTTAGAGAGGGCTGTCAATATATAACCAAATATCTGCTTACCGACGGGAAAAATCTCTGTTCACTAGCCAAGGGACTTTTGAGAATGAGAGCTGCATATGACATCTCCCCTCTACGGCCTCCTAATTCCACATCAGTTTGTAGTTATTCCTGTACTACAAGAGTATTGGTTTCAGAATGTAAGCCTCATAAGCCCCCAGGAAAGCCATTCTAGTGGAACTGTTCCAGAGCGTTTCACTTTGGCTCCATAAAGAACCTAAGAGGCCTAGTCCATGACAAGAGTGAACAGTAATTGCTCTACTGGTTTCCGCCTCTGACCTATAAAGGGCAAAGCCTGGAGCTGTCAGTAATCCATAATCCATTTTAATATTCTTCTAGAACATTACGAAAATGTGGCTTTCACTAAAGGCACTGGCATGAAGCTAAAATTGGGATTCTCAGTTACCAATCCTATGTAGAATTTGTTCTAATTCTCAAAAACTGGGGGAAATTCTCCCTTTTTTTTTTTTTTTTTAAATAAAAAGGGCAGTGGTCAGACCCACAACAGTTCTGACAGGCTGTATAAGAGATTGTCTCAATCATACTTCAGATAAATAACGAGGAGTAAGCTATTCTTCTCCACAACATTACATTAAGCAAGTAACCTGCTCCATTATTTTGGCATCTATTTCTTAAACTTTGCTACGTCTATCACTTCCAAAACTAATGCACTGTGTAAAAAATGTATGAATTCAATTGATGGATTCTAAATTTTGGAGCTAAAAGATCACCCAGTTTAAACTTTTTTTATATGAGGAAACTAGAGTTCAAATGTGTTAAGTGATTTGGCCAAGGTCACATGGCCTGTGGTAGAGTCAGGATAAGAACTAGTTTCTCCTGACTCCCAGTCTCACGTTCTTTATGACCACAGTAACTAGACAACCAGAGAAAGCCCTACTATTCACCAGTGGTTAGTGCAGTGGGCATTTTTCCCTTCCATCTGTCTTTCAAAAGATACAGTCCCTCTCTGTTCTGCACAATAGCCGATGCGGAAACAGAGAACATCAGCTAAATCACTATTCAAGGGTCACTTGAACAAGCATGATGCAACACCGAGGCACAATGCCCACGTTAAATAAGCAGCAAAATATGACCCAATAAAGGCTTTATTAAAGCCAAATTACGTGTATATGTCCCCGCTCCATCATTCAACTACGAAGCTTCTGGAGGGCAGAAATAGTTTCTTCTCAATCTCTTTATCCTTTAGAGCATTATTCTTCAAAAAGTTTGCTCAGAGGGGAGGGCAGTAGGGGGATGGGCAAAATAGGTAAAGGGGATTAAGAGGTACAAACTTCCAGTTATAAAATAAATAAGTCATGGGGATGTAACGTCCAGCATTAGGAATACAGTCAATAACACTGTAACAACTTTGTACGGTAACAGATGTTTACTAGACTCACAGTGGTGATCATTTCATAATGTATATACAAATGTTGAATCACTATGTTATACACCTGAAACCTGAAACTAATATATCAACCATACTTATTAAAAAATAAGTTTTGCTCATATACCCCCTAAAACAAAATTGGGGGGAAATTTTTCATCAAAAGTTTAAATCATTGCAAAGGCTGTACTTTCCTTTATAGATCAATATTTGCCGATTCAAAACCGACATCGAAAAAAATAAAACAATTACATCACTAATTTAAATGCCTCCAATGAAATCTAAACACCTGAGCAATTTGATACCCACCATCCTCCATTTTAAAATTATATAATTTCCTATATGAAATGTTATATTACTTCTTTTTCTTCTTGAAATTATATTTGATTCTTTTTCTTCCATAATATTTTAACATAATTTCTGTTATCATACTTTCCTGTAACAAAAATAAGCATGTTAATTACTTTTTATTTATTTAAAGTATTTCTTCTGGATTGAGTTCCTGTTGGTGTTATTAGTAGTACACAACTGATGAAAACAATGCAAATATATTACAAATTTTGACAACTAAACATAAAACGTAATTTCCTTTTTTGGAGATGCAGCTCTTAACAAGATGTACGGAGAAGGTATAAACCTTGATAGAGAAAGTTTCACACTTGGTGCCGGTGCTTCCACTATCCCTTTGTTGGAACTCTGGAGGATTTTATACCTCAGATTTTATACTGTACAACGGCAAGATTGAAGATGAGTGCAAGGTATGGCTTTTCTTTTGTCAACTGTAAGAAAAGCTGGGACTAAAGGGAAGATAGGAAAGGAGAATGCCAGTGTTGCCTTCAGACAAATCAATTTCAGGAAAGAATATAAATGAATGTTGAGAACCAGGAAATTGATTCTCTTAAAACTATCCAGCCCAGATACCTTTAGATGTGTACTCCAGTTTGAAGATAACTGCTCTAAAGCACCCAGCTGGGTTCATTTATTGGAACTCAATAAATGTTTGTTGCATTAAAATAGTTTACGAAAAGATGGTAGTCACTGAGAACATCCATGTTATGCTGATTTTTTTTTTTTTAGTCAAATGATTAAGTGTGTTGTGAGGATTAGGTGGGATGATGGATATAAAACACTGATGACAGTGCCTGGCAGACAGTAAGATTCACTGTATGTTACCTGCCATCAGACAAATCTTATGATTTCTCCCCACCTCTCATACATTTATTTAAATAAGATTAAAATCTTATTCAGATATGGCAGTATGATTTATTTTTAAAAAATACACATAGCTCAGTCTGCCAAAGAATAATGGTTCAGAATGGCTACCATCTTGGTGGTACCATTTCTATACATGTTAGGATTTTTACACCACAAACACACATATTAATATGAGAAAAACCAAAAGGCTTTTTACACAAATGTGGAAAAAATAAGTATGTCATCGGTGAAAATCATATTTTTGACACTTAGATGAAAACCTAGATTGATATACCTTTAAAAATTGATAAAAATACTCTTACAGATAAAAGGTCTATTAAAATTTTCCTTGTAATTCATTATGAGACAGACTTCTCTCTCTCACTATCTCTTAAAAAAGATCTGTGAGGTACATGTCCAGAGAGAATGGCAGGAACTTCAGCCTATCAAATTTAACAAGTCAGAACCTGCTTCATTTAAAATACTTCTTGTCTGCACAGCAAAGGAAACCATCAACAAAACAAAAAGACAGCTTAACAATTGGGAGAAGATATTTGCCAATCATACATCTCATAAGGGCTTAATCTCCAAAATATATAAAGAACTCATGCATCTAAACAACAAAAAAGCTAACAACCCAATTAAAAAATGGGCAAAAGACCTGAACAGACATTTCTCCAAAGAAGATATACAGATGGCTAACAGACACATGAAAAGATGTTCAAAATCACTAACTATCAGGGAAATGCAAATCAAAACTACAATGAGATATCACCTCATGCCCGTCAGAATGGCTATAATTAACAAGACAGGAAACAACATGTGTTGGAGAGGATGTGGAGAGAAGGGAACTCTCATACACTGCTGGTGGGAATGCAAACTGGTGCAGCCACTATGGAAAACAGTATGGAGATTTCTCAAAAAATCAAGGATAGAACTACCATATGATCCAGCTATTCCACTGTTGGGTATTTATCCCAAGAACTTGAAAACACCAATTTGCAAAGGTACATGCACCCCTGTGTTCATTGCAGCGTTATTCACAATAGCCAAGACTTGGAAGCAACCTAAGTGCCCATCAAGGGACGAATGGATAAAGAAGATGTGGTATATATACACAATGGAATACTACTCAGCCATAAGAAACGATGAAATCCAGCCATTTGTGACAACATGGATGGACATTGAGGGTATAATGCAAAGTGAAATAAGTCAGAGGGAGAAGGTCAAATACCGTATGATTTCCTTCATTAAGTAGTAGATAATAACAACAATAAACAAACACATAGGGACAGAGATTGGATTGGTGGTTACCAGAGGGAAAGGGGGGAGGGAGGAGGGTGAAAGGGATAATTCGGTACATGTGTGTGGTGACGGGTTGTAATTAGTATTTTGGTGGTGAACATGATGTAATCTATGCAGAAATAGAAGTACAATGATGTACACCTGAAATTTTTACAATATTCTAAACCAATGTTACTGCAATAAACAAAAAATTAAAAAATAATAATAATAAAAATAAAAATAAAAAAATAAAAAAAATAAAAATAAAAATAAAAAAAATAATAAAATAAAAAAAAATAAATAAAATACTTCTTGAGGGGCCGGCCCAGTGGCGCACAGGTTAAGTTCGCGCACTCCACTTCGGTGGCCCAGGGTTTCCCAGTTCGGATCCTGGGTGTGGACCTACTCACAGCTCATTAAGCCATGCTGAGGTGGCGTCCCACATAGAAGAGCTACAATTCTACCACTATGATACACAACTATGTACTGGGGCTTTCAGAAGAAAAAAGAGGAAGATTGGCAACAGATGTTAGTTCAGGGCCAATCTTCCTCAAAAAAAAGAAAAAATACTTCTTGATTTCTCTGTGTGTTAATACATTTGCCTGGAATCTAAGAGATGTTAATTCCATCCTTATCTGATCTGCTTCTACCTCCACCCTGCCCACTACAGTTATAGGGCACTGAGCAGCTACCAGGCTTAAGTCTGACAAAGTTACTCCCTTTTCCCGCTAATCTTTTATCTCACTTGGAGCTCAAAATGTAAGAAATCTTATGTACATGTTCCGTCACACCAGGCAAACAGGTAGCACCCCAAACTACAACACAATTTGATACCAGAAATTGGAGAATAAATTTTTTTGAGCTATAATTCACAGGGTACTATAAAATTCACCCTTTTAAAATGTATAATTCAATTGTTTTTAGTATATTCAAAAGGACGTGCAACCATCACTACTGTCTAATTCCAGAATATTTTCCTCATTCCAAAAAGAAATTCTACACCCATTAACAGTCACTCTCCATTCCTTCTCCTTTCATCCCGGTTGTGGCTCCTGACAACCACTAATCTACCGTCTGTCTCTATAGATTTGCCTAGACTGGACATTTCACATAAATGGAATCATGCAATATGTGGCCTTTTGTGTCTGGCTTCTTTCACTCAGCATAATGTTTTTCAAGGTTCGTCTACATAGTTGCATTATCAGTACTTCATTTCTTTTCACGGCTGAAATATATTTCATTGCATGGAAATACCATTTTGTTTATGCATTCATCAGTTGATGGGCATTTGGGTTGTTTCCACTTTTCGGCTATTGTGAACAATGCTGCTATGAACATTTGTGTACATGTTTTTGTGTTAACATATGTTTTCCATTTCTTGGGTATATACCTAGGAGTGGAATTGCTGGGTCATATGGTAACTCTATGTTTAACTTTTTGAGGAACTTCCAAACTGTTTTCCAAAGCGGCTGTACCATTTCATATTCCCACCAGCAATGTATGAGTGTTCTAATTTGGAAAATAAATTTTATTTTCCAAAATCTCTTCTTATAAAGCCTTTGCCTTCCTTTAAAAAATAAGCCATGAGAAAAATAATTTTTTTTTCACAATCCAGTGTGTGTTTTAACAACTAGCTTATTTTATGAAAACACATTCTCTAGGAAGACCATAAGCATTAAAAGAACATATAGGGCTGGCCCCGTGGCTTAGCGGTTAAGTGCCCGCGCTCCGCTACTGGCAGCCTGGGTTCGGATCCCAGGCGCGCACCGACGCACCGCTTCTCCGGCCATGCTGAGGCCGCATCCCACATACAGCAACTAGAAGGATGTGCAACTATGACATGCAACTATCTACTGGGGCTTTGGGGCAAAAAAAAAGGAGGAGGATTGGCAATAGATGTTAGCTCAGAGCCGGTCTTTCTCAGCAAAAAGAGGAGGATTAGCATGGATGTTAGCTCAGGGCTGATCTTCCCCCCCCACCCCCGACAAAAATAAATAAATAAATAAAACTGTTAGAAAAAAAAGAAAATATAAATGGTATGGCTATAAAATACTGAGACTAGCTTAACCAATACACTAGAATATTCACATCTAAATGAGTACCGTGCCTCATTTAATTACTTAAGGAGGTTATATACCCGTATTCTACCTTTAGAAACTCCTTTTTTTGAAATTACTTTCAAAGCCAGTTCATAAAGACAGATAAAATCAGTCTTATATATCGTATAGCCATATCCTTTTCCTTTTCAGGACCAGACACCATAGTGCCCAGCTTGATCACCCACCTAGTTTGTTTTATAGACATGAGTCCAAGCGATTCCTGGACGTTTCCACAAATCCAATCCAGCCTTAAAAAAAAAGGAAAGAAGCAAAGAAAAGAGTTTTTTCTATCACTGAGAATATTCTTCAAAATGGAGTTTTAAAATTGATCTTATACTACAATTACATAAGATATCATCATTGGGGGAAGCTGGGGGGGAAGTACACAGGACTCTGTACTATTCTGCAACTTCCTGTGAGTCTATAATCATTGCAAAATAAAAAGTTTTTAAAATACAGATCTTTGGGCCGGCCCCGTGGCTTAGTGGTTACGTGCACGCGCTCCGCTGCTGGCGGCCCGGGAGTGCACCGACGCACCGCTTCTCCGGCCATGCTGAGGCCGCGTCCCACATACAGCAACTAGAAGGATGTGCAGCTATGACATACAACTATCTACTGGGGCTTTGGCGGAAAAAATAAATAAATAAAATAATTTAAAAAATATATAAATAAATTAATTAATTAAATAAAATACAGATCTTAAAAGAGAGGCAGAATTTCAAAAGGAAAATAGGAAAAGAATGGAAAATACTCCAAGTAGGTAAAAAAGGAAAATGCAATTCACATTACAGGAATCGCAACGAGCTCAGATAAGCCACAAAGTTCATTCTAGGGTCCGGTGGAAGATAAGGTAGAAAAAGTAACAGGAGTCAGACTGTAGAGAGTCCCAAATGTCAAACTAGAGAGTTTGGAACTCACCCTGTATGCAATGGGGTACTTTTGGAAGATTTTTTTATAATGCATGAGAAAAATCAGATCAGGGCTTTTGAAAAATTAATATGGCAGCAGTATACAGGACACACTGGAGAGAAGAGCCTAAAGGTAGAAAGACCAGTTACTATTGCAATAGCCCAGGCATAGTTGGATGTTAAGAGCTGGCAGTAGAACCAGACCATTTGGGGCTTAATGAATTAATACTCTGGAATCATCTACAGAAAGCCCATATCCGGCATTCATTCTGAGCTCTGTATCATGTTTACAATTTAAAAAATCTCTTCTCTGAATCACTAAAAGGGAAAAGTTTTAACATTTCAATCTTCAGCAGGCTCATAAGAATAAAGTTGAAAAGGAAGAAACAGCTCTACTATACAAAAAATAAAACAAAAAAGGCCTGAGAGTAAATAGACTTTCTAGCCTTGGACTGTGTCCCTTTAAGCAAAAAATATTAGAAGCTCTCTCATACTGTGGGAAAAACTTCCTCCCCATGACTGCACGCTATCAGCTGCATTCTGCCTGCTACAGGTAGGAAGCTTCACTGTTAGAAAACTTCTGGTCAAAGAGCCCACTGAGGTCCTAAACAAACAGTTTTGTGTCTCTAATGTCATACTTTCAGAGAGCAATCATTTCCAGGAAATGTAAGATCCTGATTGTTGAAATGCAGGAAGATCCAGTGCTTTATTATATGGCCTAACCGAACAGCACAACTGACTGAATGTTTACTGAGGGTCCACTGTGTACTAGATAGTGATGACACAAAGATGACTAAAACAGTCCCACCTTCGAAGAAGCCACGGTCAACTGGGATAAATACACAAAACAAGTAACTGTAATACAAAGTGGTAAATGCTATTATAGAGGTCTGTAAGAGATGCTTTGAGAATAATAATAATAACAGCTAATCTTTATTAAGTACTGAGTATGTGCAGGTGCTATTCAAAGCATTTTTCCTATATTAATTCACTTAATCCTCACAACAAGACTCATATTATCCACTTTTTATAGACTAGAAAACTGAGGCACAGAGAGGTTAAACAGTTTTATCCCAGTTCTACAGCTACGTTATTAACCAAGACTGGCTCCTAACTCAGGGATTTTAACTACCCATTACATTGCCTCTTAACAAAGGACAGATTAATGTTGTCTGGAAGGGCAGTTAAGACCAAAGACAGAAGAGAGAGGGCGGCCCAGAGGTGTAGTGATTAAATTCATGTGCTCTGCTTCAGCAGCCCAACGTTCACGGGTTCAGATCCCGGGTGTGGACCTACACACCGCTCACCAGGCCATGCTGTGGTGGTGTCCCACATACAAAAATAGGGAAAAATTGGCACAGACATTAGCTCAGGGACAGCCTTCCTCACCAAAACAAAAGAGAGGAGAAAAGAGTAGATAACATATTTGAGACCCACCACTAAAGGATAACCAGCAATTCACCAGACAGATGAGGCATTTGGGATGGAGGGGTGGGTACTTATTTGCAGGGAGTGGTTGAGGGGACGGCACTCTAAGCAAAAAGAATGAAAGGGCAGCAATAACAGGAGACGGACAACAGCATGAGATTTTAGAGTGCTTGGGACTCATAGGTCCCAGGAGCAAGCGATGAGGCTCTAAAAAAGCCTGCAGTGTTATGGGCCTTTCAGGTTTTCCATTTCAGGTAAGAGGGACTCATCTGAGGCCTTCCAGCTGAGTGATATGAGCAGATCTGCCTTCAATAAAGATAAATCTGGATGAAAGGTGGAAGGTGGCCCAGAGCCCAGGAGACCAGTTAGGAGGTTACACAATAATTCTGTCAAGAAATGATAAGGAGTGGATGAATGTGAGCAGATACTTCTGAAGTAGAATTAACAGTACTCGGTGACTGACTGCACACGGTGGATAAGGAAGAGAAGGCAGACCAGAAAAGCTATTTCTGAGGTTCTTGTTCTGAGCAGAACGGGGCAAAAGGAAGACCAAACTTTAAGAAGAAGAAGAATGTCTCTAATATTTCTTAAGCTATTAGTACATACTAGCACTATGCTAAATATTTTTACAAGAATTATCTTATTTAATACTCATAAGGTAAGTTCTATTATTATCATCCTTTCAAAAATGGAGAAATTGAGGCTTCAAGAAAATAAGTAATTTATTTGAGGCCATAGTCACTAAGCATTGAAGCCAAAGAAAGACAGACTTCAGACAGACAGAGTTTAAGTATCTGGGGAGGTATCCAAATGTGGATCTTTAGTGGGCAGCTGAATATCTTTGTGTGGACTTCAGGAAAGCTGAGGGTCCTAAAGATACAGAGTCATAACAACAACACAATTATACTATTACTACTATTCCAATTACAGGTATTTACTAAGCACTTGCAGTAAATGAGACACTGTTTAAATGTTTTACATACATTATCTCAACTAATCCACACAATCCTGAAGTGTACGACTATTCTCACTCTTACAGAAACAGAGATAAAGTAAATCTTTCCAATCTCTCAGAGAGAAAATAATGGAATTAGATTCAAATGCAGGTCCTTCTGATCTGGAGGAAGAAGAGAGGCAAAAGTGGGGGTAAAGATGGATTGGGAAGAAGAGCCCAAGACTGAGTTCAGAAGAACAATCACTTAATAAACAGGCACAGAAGGGCCGACCCGGTGGCGTAGTGGTTAAGTTCACATGCTCCACTTCAGCGGCCCAGGGTTCACGGGTTCTGATCCCAAGCCAGGACCTACACGCTGCTCATCAGGCCAGGCTGTGGCGGCGTCCCATATACAAAATAGGGGGAAATGTCAGCTCAGGGACAATCTTCCTCAGGCAAAAAAGAGGAAGACTGGCAACAGATTTTAGCCCAGGGCCAATCTTCCTCAGCAAAAAAAAACCAAAAAACAAAAAAGAAAGAAAGCAGGCACAGAAACAGAGTAGCAAAGGGGTTTAAGAAGTAGCAGTAAGTCAGTGAAGTAAGAGAAAAAACAAAAGGCACTCCTGTTCTGAAGACTACAGGAAAGGAAATTTTTTAAAAGAACAGGGTAGTCAACAGTGTCAAATGATACAAAGAGCTCCAACAGAATAAGAATTTAAATTAGGTAGTTAGGATTAGCAAGAAGGCACTGACAACCCTTCCCAGAGCAGTTTAAGTGAAACTGCTGAGACAGACATAAGATTACCACAGGTGTAGAAGAGAAAAGTGAAGAAGTAGAATTTTGGTGGTAAAAAAGAGGTACTAGCAGGGGTCAGTGAAATTTTTCTCCAGGCTTTGTGGGTCACACACTGTCCCATATTTTCCTTTGTTTTTTTAACAACCTTTTAAAACGTAAAAAGCATTTTTAGCTGGGTTATACAAAGAACAGGAAGCAGGACAGATCTGAGCAGCTGGCAGTAGTCTCCTGACTCCTTAGAGCACAGTGGTCAAGAGCACAGACTCTGGAGCCAGACTGACTGGATTAATATCCAGCAACTCACTCCGTGGGTGACTTTGGGCAAGTCACTTAACTTCTCTGTGTCTCGGTTTCCTTACCTGTAAAATGGGGATAATAATCATAGGGTTGCTGCAAGGATAAGTAAATACAAATAAAGCCCTTAGCTACTAGAGAAAATGTGAAGGATTTGTTAGGGGATGGGCAGACAGGAGAAAGCCAACGGAGAAGGAGATACATTAAATGGAAAAGGACTAATTAATAAAGTAAGTCCCAAAGGAGAAGTGGAGGAACGTGATCCAGACAGTGTAGGCAACACAGAGAACAGGCTCTATGCTAATCACTGGTGAAAGGATAAACTGGTTTGGAGAACAGCCTGCCAATCAAAATTTCAAACATGCACAACTTTTGATCTTTCCTCCTCTTCTAAGACTTGGCTGTGCACATATACCCAAGCAGGTATAAAGCTATGATGCAAGCATGTTCCCCCCGCAGTAGTGTTGGTAAAAATGAAAAAATGGAAATAACTTACAAGTCCATCACTACGGGAAAGGTGAAATAAAGTAATGCACATCCATACAACGGAATCTTATGTCTTTAGAAGAAAGACATAAATATGCTGACATGGAAATAGTTCTATAATTTAATTTTTTAATTAAACTTTTTATTTTGAGATAATTGTAGAGTCACATGCAGTTGTAAGAAATAATACAGAGATAGGGCCAGCCCCATGGCTTAGCGGTTGAGTGCGCGTGCTCCGCTGCTGGCGGCCCGAGTTCGGATCCCGGGCACGCACCGACGCACTGCTTCTCCGGCCATGCTGAGGCTGCATCCCACGTACAGCAACCGGAAGGACGTGCAGCTGTGACATGCAACTATCTACTGGGGCTTTGGGGGAAAAAAAAAAAAAAAAAGAAATAATAGATCTCATGTACCCTTTACCTAGTGTCCCTCAATGGTGGCATCTTGCAAAACTATAGTTTAATATCATAAATTAGTTTTTAATATAAAAAACAAACTTAAAGAGTATGCATATTACATACACTCTCTTTTGTGTATTTTAAGCATCCATACGGTTTGTACACGTACAGAAGAAGATATACATTTAGCCGCTAATAGGTGATACCTCTGGCAAGTGAGAAAGGTTAAGAGAGGAAGAAAACAGAAGAAAATTATGTAAATTTACACTAATTTTTCTTACTTACAAAGTGCATATATTACTTTTAGGATACAGAAGGTAAACAGGTAGAAGGGGTTAAATTTTGACATAAATAGGGGCACCTATTCTTTCAATCAAGGAGGTTTAATGTTTGGAAGAGAGGGGAAGGAAACTGAGGACGACCACATTGAAAGCTTCTATTTACTCAGTTAAGTAGAATGGCAGGCTGTGATGAATTCTGTCACAGCCTACTCACTGTCGGCCTCTGTTCCAGGCACTGGAGAATCAAAAATTAACCAGACAGGTGCAACCTCTGAACTCAAGGAACTTAGAGCCTGCCGAGGAAGGTGGACATTAACCAAAAATTACACAATTATAATTACCATTACAGTACAGCACAGCAGTTTAGAACACGGGCTCCGGGGCCTGCCAGCCTGGGTGCAAATCCCAACTCTGCTACCAATGGCTGTGTGACTTTGGACAAGCGACTTAACACTCTTTACTTCAGCGTCCTCATGTATCAAATGGGGATAATTATAGGTCCTATTTATTTACCCTTCTATCTAACCCATAGGGTTGCTGTGAAGACTAAAAAAGTCCATATGTCGAAAGTGCTCAGAACAGTGCCTGGCACACAATAAACTCTCAAATGTTTGCTGTTATTGTTGCTGTTACTCTCATTACTATTAATTATTTCAGGAGAATCTAATCTATCTTCAGGTTAATGGAAGGTCAGGAAAAGCTTCTTTGAGGAAGTAACATATAAGTTAGGTTCCAAAGATAAATGTGAATTAAACATCAAAAGAGAAAAACTGTCTGGCAGCGGGAAGAACCTATACAAAGACTCTGTGCTAAGAATGGGCTTGGCATGTTAAGGATCTGAAAAAAGACCAGCGCAGCTGGGGTTCTGAGAGGAGACAGATGAGGCTGGAAAACTAGAAAGGGCATGTTAAACTTAAGAACTTTATCTTCATCTGACTAACAAAAGGTATTACTCAGGAAATAGATTGGTTGGTTTTTCTCTTTTTTTCTTAAGATCACTTTGCTGGAGTATGGAGTTTTCTGTGATGGACGGAGATAAACTTAAGCTTAAAAATTGGTCAAGATTTTGAAAGAACAGTCATTCTGGTGAAAGAGAAATGAAATCAACTACAGACAAATAAGAAGATTACTAAGGAGAATAACAAGCACAGATGAGGGTAGAACTCATGAATTAATAATAGAACAAATTGATATGATTCAATCATTTCTTCAGGC
Organism: Ceratotherium simum simum; assembly: GCF_057802395.1. Taxonomy (NCBI): domain Eukaryota; kingdom Metazoa; phylum Chordata; class Mammalia; order Perissodactyla; family Rhinocerotidae; genus Ceratotherium; species Ceratotherium simum. The sequence goes on from NC_141906.1 coordinate 67,712,557, forward strand.
CCCAGAGCTGAACACAGAAAATGGGCAGTATTGTTAATCCACAGCTGGAGATTTGCATGGCATGTGGGAGAGAACAAAGGTGCAGAAGAACTGAGGACACTTATGACTCACTGGAAATGACCAACTATAGTGTCCATATGGGATAAAGTGATGCCAGGAAGAATGTCACAAATTTGGAGACAGGGATGATTTAAGGGGCTAGAGGCCTCAGTGAAATCAGAGAATAAGTTCAGCAAATGGCAGAACTGAAGACAGGAAATTGTTCAGAGAGTAAAACTTCCAAATTTATGATTTCAGAGGTGGAAGTCTGGCGACAGGAATAGATTACTACAGACATGTGGAGGGACAGATAGTTGAAACAAAGACAATCAAGCCAGAATGAGATTAAGATGTTGGACAAGCAATCAACATGGGAATCAAAGGCACATGAGATCATGGAAGGAGTAAGAATAAACTATTTACAAAGATTAGGAATAAATTTTCAGTTATATTGTTAAATATAACACCATAGGAATGTTTTTAAGTATCTGGAATAAAACAGAGACACCTTGCTAAAAACAAAGCTTAATCTATTCATTTAGCCAAATAATTTTCAAGGACTTCAACAGCCATTCCTGACAAAAGCTCTTAGACAAATAGAGATGGAAACTTTCCTAACTTGATTATTTGTCACAACTGGAGAGCAAGCATCATGGTAATGGTAAAAACTAAAGGCAGAGGCAAGCCAAAACCTGGGGAGAAAATCTTTGCAAAACATATATCTGATGAAGAACTGGTACCCAAAATATATAAAGAATTAAAACTCAACAATAAGACAACCAAAAAAACCCAATTAAAAAATGGGCAAAAGATCTGAATCTCACCAAAGGAGCTATACAGATAGCAAATAAGCATACGAAAAGATGCTCAACATCAGATATCATTAGGGAATTGCAAATTAAAACAACAATGAGATACCACTACACATCTATTAGAATGGCAAAAACCCAAAACGCTAACACCAAATGCCGGCAAAAACGTAGAAAAAGAACTCTCATTCATTGCTGGTGGGAATGCAAAACAGTAGAGCCACTTTGGAAGACAGTTTGGCAGTTTCTTACAAAATGAAACTCTTACCATATGATCCAGCAATCAGCAATCATGCTCTTTGGTATTTACCCAGTGAGTTGAAAACTTAGGTCCACATGAAAACCTGTACCTGGATGTTTATAGCAGCTTTACTCATAACGGCCAAAACTTGGAAGCAACCAAGATGTCCTTTGGTAGGTAAGTGGATACATAAACTGTGGTATATCCAGACAATGGAATATTATCCAGCACTAAAAAGAAATAAGCTATCAAGCCATGAAAAGACATGGAAGAACCTTAAATCCATATTGCTAAGTGAAAGAAGCCAATCTGAAAAGGCTACATACTGTATGATTCCAACTATATGACAACTGGAAAAGGCAAAATTTTGGAAACAGTAAAAAGATCAGTGTTTGCCAGGGATTGGGAGTAGCAGAGGGAGGAAGCACAGGAAGCACATGAATAGGTGGAGCACAGGAAACTTTTAGGGCAGAGAAACTTTTCTATGTGATGCCATAATGGTAGATATACAACATTACACGTTTGTCCAAACCCAGAGAACTATACAAGATAAAACGTGGACCTTAATGTAAACTACGGACTCTAGTTAACAATCATGTATCAATATTGGCTCATCAAATATAATAAATGTACCACACTGATCCAAGATGTTAATATTAGGGGAAACGGGGGGGGGGGAGCAGGAGGTAAGGAGGTATACGGGAATTCTCTGTACTTTCTGCTCAATTTTTCTATACACCTAAAACTGCTCCAAGAAATAAAGTCTATTAATTTAAAACTAAAACTAAAGGCATTACTATTTGAGTCACACAAGAGAAAATAATTTCTGCTATTGGTGAGGAAATATACTCAAGAAGTTAAGGGTGCAGGGCCGGCTCCATGGCTTAGCGGTTAAGTGCGCGCGCTCCGCTGCTGGCGGCCCGGGTTCAGATCCCGGGCGTGCACGGACGCACCGCTTCTCCGGCCATGCTGAGGCCGCGTCCCACATACAGCAACTAGAAGGATGTGCAGCTATGACATACAACTATCTACTGGGGCTTTGGGGGGAAAAATAAATAAATAAAATATTTAAAAAAAAAAAAAGAAGTTAAGGGTGCAAACTCTGCTTAGGCTCAATCTGGCTCTTCCACATAATGGCTGTGTTATTTTGAGCAAGTTATAAACTTTTCTAAGTCTCAGTTTCTTCACTGGTAAATTGGGGATAATAATCATCGTGGAGTTAAAAAGATTAAAAGAGTTCACACATGTAAAGCACTTAGAACAGTGACTAGAAAAAATTAAGTGTTCAATAAATGTTAGCTCCCTGTTACTCAAAGGTTTATAAACCTATAAATCACCATTACCTGGGGCTTGTCAGAAATGCACTCAGGCCCACCCCAGACCTACTGAATCGGCATTTTAGTAAGATCCCCCAGGTCACTTCTGTGCACACAACATTGAAAAGCACTATATCACGTGGTATTAATATTATCATCAGAGTTATTCTTTAACATTTTCATTAAAAAAGGAGCAGAAATACTAGAAGCATCCAAATTATTTGCTGATGATTATGACAGTCTACTTAAAAAAAGAGAGAGAGAATCAATTCTAATAGTTATCGAAATTTTGAAACATACTCTAAAGTGACAGTAATTAAAATAATGTAGTACAGGGGCCAGCCTGGTGATGTAGCAGTTAAGTGCTCGCGCTCCACTTCAGCAGTCCGGGCAGATTCAGATCCTAGGCGTGCACCGATGCACCGCTTGTCAAGCCATGCTGTGGCGGCGTCCCATATAAAGTAGAGGAGGATGGGGATGGATGTCAGCCCAGGGCCAATCTTCCTCAGCAAAAAGAGGAGGATTGGCAACAGACGTTAGCTCAGGGCTAATCTTCCTCACACACACACACAAAATGTTAGTATAGGTACGTGAATATGTACCCTTTATCAAGAGTATATGTTAACAAAACCATTTCAAAGAAATAGGTAAACGATAAACTATTAGGACAACTGGCTATCAATATTTTTCAAAAGTCAGATCCTTATCTCATATTATACTGAAAATATATTCCAAGTGGATTAAAAACCTAAATATTAAAAATAAATTTACAAAGCACTAGAATAAAATGTAGAATATTTAAATGTGCAGGTGGGCACCTACAGTCCTAAGCATATTATAAAACCCAGCAGTCATATTGGAACTATAGTATAAAAAAACCTTTTATATGATAAAAGATACCACAAAAGTTAAAAGTTAAGACAAATGACAGGCAGAGAGAAAATACTTAAAGCACGCCATAATATGATTTTTTTTAAAGTCCCATACATAAACAAGAAAACAAATAATAATCTTTCAAAAAGCTAACAGAAAAACGAGGGTGGGGGAATAAAGTAGATTTTATACACTCATGCAAAGAGACTGAGTTACAAAAGCTGCAGTAGATCAAAATAAAATAAATCCCCCAAAATCTACCTACAAATATTTGTATGTGCCCAGAAAAAGGTAAGGAAGAACATATACCAAACTGTTAATAGTAGTTATCTCTAGAGAGCAAAATTTGATAGTGAAAGACATTTAGTTTTTTCTTTATAAATTTCTATATAAAGTGAACTTTTTACAATGAACGTGTTTTTTTTCTTTTAACTTATCTTTGTTTAATTATAAAAGAAAAAATGTTGAGTGATAGTTTTAGCTCAAAGGCTAATATTTTCAGTAGGAACCACAAGCTTCCTGGTTTTCCCAAAAATTACTTAACCTCAAAATTTTATGGCATTTGGAAAATATGCCTCCACATTATCAAAATTTTCCTAAGAATTCTTTAAGTAAAAATATGCCAACTTTCTGTCCTCCCCAAATGGGCCACTATATTCAATTTCCAGTGGCCCTCTATTTAAAGCCAGTTCCAACTTAATTTCAAAAGCAAAGTGTCTAAATCAGACAAGAAATTTAGCAACATAACACAAAATATTGAAATGGAGCCCACATGTCCAAAATATGCCTAATAGTAACGGACAGCAACTGTTTAAGAGTAACTTCAAGTAATTCCACATTCACTTCAGTTTCAATTCTGAATCATTTCTCCGTCACTAAACTGGAAAAAAAAATTGAGCCATTTGTCACCTCTGACTAAACATATGCTTTAGCCCCCAAATCGCTAAGTGTGGGAAAAGTACATGCTCTCAAGAAGACTGCCAATGGAAGGGTTTTTCCAGAAAAAGCAGTTCCCATACACAGCGGGAAAATCTGGTACACAGGTAACTCAGCTACCACTTTAATTCCCTCAGCCAATTTGGAAACTACTGGAAGTAAATGACTAAGAAGTAAAATCTATGAGAAAAGATGAAAAAAAATCTGACATACTGAAAGCACATAAAGTGATTCAAGTCTGTTTGTCTTTTGGTTGCCTTTTACTAAAGTTAGAATATTAAATTCTTTTGCTTTGGATGAATTGGAAATGAGCTTTACTGGTTTCTTATAATGCAGTTAGAAATTTTCAGCTGCTATAATGAATTATATGACTACTTAGAGGTTTTTTTCCGACTTATACTTAACAAAATGTCTTACATGTAGACTTTTTTTTTAATAATTTTATTTATTTATTTATTTTTCCCCCAAAGCCCCAGTAGATAGTTGTATGTCATAGTTGCACATACATGTAGACTTGCCTAATACTAACTATTCTTCACATCATTAGACCTGAATTTATTAAAGTGATAAATAAAACTGCCAGTTGTTGGAATTATACACCTCCTAAACTTTTCCTAAAACTGTCACTTAAACAAGTTTCAGCTAAAATAATCAGTAGTCATGTCTCAGAAGGTATGACCATAACTACAATAAAAACCATAAATTAGTGAGGTTGGAATTCCCCCACAAAGGAAAGAAAAGATTCATTACTTTCCACCTGATATCTAACAGGCATAGTATCTTGGTTTCCAGAGCATCCATACTCAGAACCAGAAAGCACGGCAGTATTCCTCTGCTCAACCCAAATTCAGCTGCCAAGACATTTGCAACCAAAACAAACCGTAGGACCTAGTTTCTCTTTCTCAAAAGGAAAACAATCCTTCTGGCCTGATTTATCTATTAAGATGTGAGTAGAAAGACATTATCAGGAGGAAAGCATACCCAGGTTTTAAGTTTTTAGTGCAGTTTCTTAAGATTCCCCATCTTAAAAGAGAAAGACAAATCTTGTCAGTAATGTTAGAAATTGTATACTCCACATCTCATATTCAGTCAGAAAAAAAATAGCTCTTCGGGTACACTGATAACTTCACCATATGCCAATGAGTATAGTATCAGAAAGAGCTAGGAAAAATGTGCCTGTAAGAGCACAGTATTAAGAATTCATCGAGACTGGTCAAGAGGAAGCAGGCTCAGAACTAAGGTCGAAATCCTCCAGTCTTTTTAATGTTGGAATTGGTTCTGTGCTGAGCCTTAGGCTTGCTCTCAAGTGTAATTTGTCAGCAACTGCCAAGAAATTATTCTTAAACAACTCAGAGTGCTTGTTTTATCCAATTTATAATATACTCCATTATCATCAGAGAAACACCAAAAATTACATAACCCTATGCCTTTGTAATTATCTCTTAAAGATATTTTAAATGAAAACAGCATACTATTTATTGCCGCCCATTCTTAACTCCTTTTTCTGTATTCTTTGAGATTACTGACTGTCAAAATTGGACAACAAAGACTGGTTCACCATTTCTCCAACTCATCTACAAGGTATTTTACGTTCAGTGGTAGTTGAGTATTTAACCATAGCTCACATTTCTTTCCTACTGATAAGCACTGCCACAAATTAGGATTAAAAGTACGATTTAGCATATTTTATGAGACTTTGTACTTTATACTCATCCACTGCTACTCAGATCTTCATTTGTCAACTCTTAGACCTACAACGGCCCCTTTTAAAAAAGGCACCTTAAAACAGAATTTCAACTTAAGTTCTTCCTACAAAAAAGGCAGGGTAGTTAGTAACTAAGTGGCTTACAAATTGAGTTCTCTTGAAACACTCAAAATATTACTTAAAGTTAAGTAATATATCTGAACTGCATTTGACTTTTAATTGCTAAAAATCTTGTGCTAGAGAAAATTCAGGAATCGATCCCACAGAAAATAATGTCTCCAGTGATTCTTACCGGATATAAAATGGAAGGTAGCTTGACTTCTTGCCCTGCTCTGATAAATCCCAAACTACTTTATTACTTCAAAAAGTGAAAGGAGAGGATAAAGACTAAATTTTTAATTTTCACGATGAGTTATCTAAAACAGTAAAATAAAAAAAAAATCACACTAAAAAATACATCTCATTAACGAAATAAATGAATTTTCCATTTTTTTTTTACAGCAAATCAGACAACCCACTAACTTTTGAAAATAATCCATGAAAACAAATTTTAAACCTTGCACTGTATTTCATTTGAGAGCATGGGAACTTAAGTATGCTATAAGACAAAATATAGAATATCTTTATTGTTGTGTCTGTCATAACTATAAATAGCTATTTTCACACAAATCTAGCACCTTTCTTCAATATCTTCAAATCTTAAAAAATCTTCATAAACTGATTTTAATGAAGTTTATTCCCTGAGCTAAGATTTTTTTTTTTTTTTTTTTACTCCTCTCAATCTAAGATTTCTGACATCTTACACCAAGGAGTATGGCCTCCACTAAAAAACATGATTTTTCTAGCAAACCATGTTAGATATGGGTGAATATTACCCCATGTAAAGTATTTTTCTTCCAAATATTATTAAAATCTGGTGATTACTAAACAACACATTGCAGTTGCCCTAGATACTTGAAGAAGTATCTGAAAGACAGTTTTTACTTGCTTGAGTTATGAGTTAAAGGCAAAGATTTCTTAGATATGATACGAAAAGCATAATTCATAAAAGAACAAATGGATAAACTGCAATTCAAAATAAAAACTCTTGCTCCTAAAAGACACTGTTGAGAGGATGAAAAGATAAGTCTTTGAATGGAAGAAAGTCTTTGCAAAGCATTTATCTGATAAAGGACTTGTTTTCAGAATACATAAAGAATTCTCAAAACTCAACATTAAAAAAACAAACAACTCAAGCTGGCCCCGTGGCTTAGTGGTTAAGTGCGCGCGCTCCCCTACTGGCCGCCCGGGTTTGGATCCCGGGTGCGCACCAACGCACCGCTTCTCCGGCCACGCTGAGGCCGCGTCCCACATACAGCAACTAGAAGGATGTGCAACTATGACGTACAACTATCTACTGGGGCTTTGGGGGAAAAAAAGGAGGAGGATTGGCAATAGATGTTAGCTCAGAGCCAGTCTTCCTCAGCAAAAAGAGGAGGATTAGCATGGATGTTAGCTCAGGGCTGATCTTCCTCACAAAAAAAAAAGAAAAGAAAAGAAAACAAACAACTCAATTTTCAAAAATAGGCAAAAGATTTGAACAAGCACTTCACCAAAGAAGATATACAACTGGCAAATAAGTATATGAAAAGATGTCAACATCATTAGTCATTAGGAAAATGTAAATTAAAACCATAAGACAGTGCTACACAACTATTAAAATGGCTAAAATTTTATCATACTAGTGTTGGTGAGGATATGGAGCAACTGGAACTCTCATATACTGCTAGATAGAGTATAAAATAGTACAGCCACTTTGGAAGACAATTTGGCAATTTCTTAAAAAGTTAAACCCACACCTACCAACCATCCGACCCAGCCATTCCACTCCAAGGTATTTACCCAAGAGAAATGAAAACATAAGTCTACCCAGAGTTCCACATCAAGTTCATAGCAGCATTATTCATCATAGCCAAAAACCAGAAACAACTCAAAGTTTCATCAACAGATGAATGGATAAACAAATTGTGTTATATCCATATAATGCAACACTACTCAGGTAGACCATTCAGCAATAAAAAGTAACAAACTACTGATAAAGACAACAACAATGAAAGAATTTTAAACACAGGATGCTGATGAAAGAATAGTACATTCTGGATAAGGCCATTTACATGAAATTCCAGAAAAGGCAAAGCTAACCTATGGTGACAGCAAATCAGTGGTTTTCTGCGGGTAAAGGAGGGCAGGAATGAACGCAAAGGGCACTAAAGGAAATTTTTGGGATAACAGAAGTTCTATGTCTTGATTGTGTGGTCATTACATGGGCATATATATTTGTCAAAATGCTAATCGTATACTTAAAATGGTTCAATTCTATTGAATGCAAACTATACCTCAATCAAGCGGATTAAGAATATTAAAATGTTATTTTGCGGGAAAAAAATCTACAAAATTATCATGTTTCCTAAGATGTTTATCGTACCTTCCACTGGATATTTTCACATCTTTGACACTCTTACAAAGTACCTCAGAAAAGGCTGGGATTATCATTCCATTTTGTAAATTGCAGGGGCAGAGGGGAAGCAGGATACACAGTGGTAGCAATTAGAAGCATGAGTTGGAGACATAACATTACACTGGGCAGATTTATCAATGGCAATGAAATGACTACCACCCAACAAACTGACATAAAGAAAGTGCTGAGTCCTGACCTGCTGGAAAAAATTGCATAGAACCACATAAAAAATAAGGGACAAAGAAAAACATATATTCCCAAGAAGAAGGTGGGGTGAGAAAAGGCAGGAAATGCCTAGGGTCAACATTACCTATATGTACTACACATCTCAAATAGAAAAGAAAACTGGGGTGGGCCCAGTGGTGTAGTGGTTAAGTTCAGCGCAGTCTGCTTCAGCGGCCCAGGTTCATGGGCGCTGATCTACACCACTCACCAAGCCATGCTGTGATGGCGACCCACATACAAAATAGAGGAGGACTGGCACAGATGTTAGCTTAGGGCCAATCTTCCTCAACAGAAAAGAGGAAGATTGGCAACAGGTGTTAGCTCAGGGCCACTCTTTCTCACCAAAAAATAAATAAATAAGTAAAAAGAAAAAAGACCAGTCATATGGAAAACGATTACCTTTAATATAAGTAAAATGAGTAGAAGGAGCTCAGAACCCAAGATATGTGATCTGAACCCAGGTCCGCCATTGACTCACTCACACTTTTCTATTAAGGTCATTAATAGAGTGGCTCAGTACCCTCCCTTTTCTAAAACAGAAATATTAATTATGGTCCTTGAATAGCCCTTTGGGGACACTGCAGAAATAAAGAACTTATGTAAAAAAGAATTTACAAGTTACACACTCAAGTTATAGTCTCCATGCAAAAGCATGCAACTAAGAATACACTACATTATCACCAAATCAATAAATAATTAGCTATCTTAAGAGTCAAAAATGTTTCCCTATTGCCTATAAGATCAAGCCCAAATGCCTCAGCTAAAAATTCATGTCCTTTATGAGTCAACCCCATCCCATATATCTAAAATATCGTACCAATCCAAATTCATCTACTCAACCCCAAACATAGTATTTTCTCTCCCTATGCATGCTGTCGCCATACTACTGTCAGCAATCCACACCTGTACTTTGTTTAACGATGACTCCAAAGCCCATCCGCCTAATAAAAACTTGGCTTATCCCTAACCCAAAACGTTCTTTCCTTTCTCTGAATTTTCAGTGCTTAGTCGGCACTATAAAAGTGACACAATTTTTAAACTATATTTTCCTAGTCTTTAATTATGTTTTGCTTTTTAAATCTTATTTCTTCACCTACAAAAAGGAAGAGACTTAAACATGGATAGTACAACTTCTCCCTGTTGTAACTCACCATACTGTTGGGAAGACAGTAGGGCTTGTTGCTCTCTCAGTGATGCTGTACTATAGACAGATTCAAACTCGAGGGGATGGAAATCGGAACTACATTCCATTTTGGCAACAGCAGCAAGAATCTATGGTTTTACTTGCCCCACCCGGCATTAAGCTGGGAGAAGGTAAAGGGGTAGGTTTGACAGTTCTATAATCTAAGTTGTCGGGCTTTTGGTTTTTTGTGGGTTTTCTGTTTTTAGTTTTTATTACGGAAAATTCAAACATACACATAAGTAGAAAGAAATAGTATAATGAACCTCCTGTACCCATCAGCCAGCTACAACAATTATTAATACATGGCCATTCATATCTATACCCCTGACCACTTTTTCCTCCCCCCAACAGATCCCAGACATCACATTATGTCATCCATAGGTACTTCAGTAAATATTTCTAAAAGGTAAGTACTTTTTCTTTTAAATATGATCACAATATTATTAACCCCCACCTAAAAAGATAATAATTCTTTAACATCAAATATCTAGTCAATGTTCAAATCTCCCTATTGATCATTAGCAACCGGCTTGTTCAAGTCAAGATCTAGGATCACTTCAGGAGGGAAAATGGTTTCCTTTTCTCCTGCTCCATAGTCTTTTACTCCTTCAATTTCATACACTAACCTTCTTAATTTTTAGGTGCAGGCAGATGAGGATTTCCTTTTCCCAGTACCCTCTACTCTGCTTCTTAATAAAGAAAATATCCCTTCTTATGCCCAATACTGAGGTTTGCCATTACCTCAGAGCTTTTAGCACATTCAGAAAAACATTTAATTCAATGACACAGCCTCCTTCCTTCACATTAAGTTGCTACATTTCATTTACTAATCAGGAAGAGTTTTGAAGTCTAACATTATACAAATGTAAATCGTGTAGGCTCCATTAAAAGAGTATTTTCCATTTCTATTAATCTTTCTGAGGAGCTCAATTTTAAATTTTAAGTTATTACATTGTCAGCTTCCCATTTTAAGTGAGTTACTCTTAACACTTCAGGAACTAAGGCATAGTTGGTGGGGATTTAAGCCCAAAAGTTACAGGCACAGTGCTAAGAGATCAACATTAGGTTAGCTCTATTCCTTAGGCATGAAATCCATCCCTCATGAGTCACAAGGGGAACCAGAGAAGAAGCTATGCAATAATCAGCTCCAATACAACCCTTCACTGGAAAATAATATAAATGTGGACAGTGAATCAGTAGGGTCATTTTCATTCATTTTCAGCACAGATTAACAGAAGCAGATAGAAAATGTCAGAGAAAGAATTAGGAGGGGGGAAAAAAAAGTTTAATCTTCACAACTACTTCTAAACCCCAAGAGCTAGTAACTTGGACATTCAGCAGTGGAGGATGGATCAAAACCCTTTTATTACCTGGGCTCAGCATTGTGGAGGACAAAAAACAACAAGACATTCTCTGCCTTTAAGGAACTTACACTCTAGCTGGTAAGATGAGACTAAGATACTTCAAAAATTAGCCCAGAATATGGGTATTACATCAATAAGCACTAAACTGTGTGAATGAGATTTAAAGCAATGTAGCTCATAGAAGTAATGCGTCATCAAGGGCTAAAGAAGTCAAAGAGAAGTATGTGAAGGTCAGAAGAGCTGAATCTTGAAGGCAGGGCAGGATAGGAATCAGTTACACTAGGATAGACTGTAAGCTCGTGAGGGCAGAGACCATGTCTCTCTCTCGTTCACCACTCCATCCCAATGCCTGGCACAGTGGCTGGAACACAGGAGACACTCAAATATTTGTCAACAAATAGAAGGAGGGAAAGAAGGGAGGAAAAAAATAATAGGCATTCCCGAAAAGAGATTTTTTAAGTGAAAGACTAAACACAGCAATTTCATGAGACAGTGAGGAAACAAAGAACGGTGAGAAATGAGGTAAAACAGGTAGAACAAACCCAAACCATCCATGGTTTTAAAAAGTCAGTTAAAAGAGATAAAACTGATCCCATATTAAGTACTAAAATGAGTGTGTCCAGAAAGCACATTCTGTTGTGCTTCCACTTTTTAAGAACACTAAAAGTGTAAGTGGCCATTTTTCCTAAGATGGTCATTTATCTTTGTAATGTAATTGGGCATAACCTAGAAAGTGTGCTAACATTTCTCCAGAGGAGAACTAACACCATTAGCTAATACAGATGAATGACTTTTTTCCCTGAATATTTTTACTATCTGGAAATGTGACTGGGTTATCACTAAGGTCAGTCTCTTGGGGAGTTGCGTAATCAAATGCCTGAGACGCACCACAATTAGGGCGAGAGACGGGTGAGTGTAACCTAGCAGAAAAGCCAGTGACTAATGCTGAATCACAGCTTCCAAGTGATTATTTCACCAAAATGTGAACCTCCCATATTAACACTCCCTTACAATGGTTGTTGGAAGTACATCAAAAGTATTATCCAATAAGTATTCTCCAATATTTTGCAGGATAATGTTAAAGGTTTGAGGGCAATAAAATCTAGTTGAGTCTAAAGTTTATAAGTCAAAATTTATTAAGTCAAGGAGATTGTCACCTCTTCAAACTTCACAATGGGAGGAGAATTCATGGTTTTGGTAGTCTCGGTGTATATGGATTTCCCAGACATTCCCCCCAAAAAAGTTCCAGGTCCTGGCTACCACTAGCTATGGTCTTCAGTGGCAGCTATATAATCTCTATATAGAAGGACTTTAGGAACTGCAATAAAATGGGGGAAGGGGACACTGGAGAATTTATCTTAAAGCTATATATGCATGGCAAGTGCATTACTTGAATTTAAATTATATGCATACTCAGAGTGAGTTTGAATAGAAGCTCTTAGTTTCCCCAGTGGTCATTTTCCTTAGCATTCCTTCTACTCTTTCAGCTCAAATCATCAGTAACAGGCAAGTTGTCTGGTTACATATTAACACTGTTACAATGACAGTGATAGAATTCTGGTTATTTAGAATTTCATTGTTCAATTTTGGTGCTTAACACCTGGTATTGTGTGGGGCCGGCCCTGTGGCTTAGTGGTTAAGTGAGCGCGCTCCACTGCTGGCGACCCGGGTTCGGATCCCGGGCTCGCACCGACGCGCTGCTTCTCGGGCCATGCTGAGGCCGCGTCCCACATACAGCAACTAGAAGGATGTGCAGCTATGACACACAACTATCTACTGGGGCTTTGGGGGGAAAAATAAATAAATAAAATCTTTAAAAAAAAAAAAAAAAACACCTGGTATTGTAGAAAGAACAAGAGCCTTGGAGTCATACTGACCTACTTATAAATCTCAGCTCTCACGACTTAAAAGATATGTGACCTTGGACAAGTTACCTAACTGAACCTCAGTTTCCTCAATGGAAACTAGGTGTAACAACAGTTACTTTGCAAAGTTGTTTCGAGGTTAGCATGAATTATCTGAAGTATCCGGAACATAGTAGGCACTTAGCACATGGTAATTACGATGGAAAACTGATGACCAGGCCTATACTCAGGTTTCCAAATAGTATTAACTATATAACGAAAGCATGAATTGTCTCACTCTCTCTAGTCCAGTTGTGAGATGACTTACCTACCCTTTTATAGTTCATCTGATCTCCAGAGGAAGTATTATTTATATTAGCAAAAGACTGGAAATAACTCACATAACCATCCATAAGGAGACTAACTAAAAAAATATGATACACCCTTCTATGGGACTACGTACAGCATTTTTTTCTAATTAGAAAGCTTCTTATATAATTATAAGTAATAATCCTCAAGATATAATAGTGAAAAAAGATGCAGACTAGTGTGTATAATTTACTACAATTTGTTTTAAAAGAGGGAGTACAGTAGGTAGATATACACATTTACTTGTATACACATAAAATATCTCAGGATATATGAGATACTTATAATACCGACTGCCTATGGGAAGGGGATCTGGATGGCTATGGGGTATGCGGGGGCAGGAAACTTTTCTCTGTATTTCACTCTTTCATAGCTTTTAAATTTTTGAACCTCTAGTCCCCTAGACAGGGTAGGAAAATCATCTCTTCATACAACTATAAACCTGAAAAATAATACGAACCGTTAATGGGGATGACAGCATATCTGACAGCTCATTTCCTGGGCCAGCCTCAGCATCACAATTACCACCACCTAAAACAAACTATGTGCCCTTCCATGATCTCATTGCATCAAGTGACTAGAGTTAATTTATTGCTTCTAGTCAAACTTCTTGACTTGCTAACTATGTGTCTAGGTGCTATGCATTTCCACACTCAATGTTATTTATAAACTCTTAAAACTTATTGTCTTTAGGGTTCTACTGCAAGCCTTAGAAGGGCCCTCTGAACCATAACATTTCCTACCCTCAGGGCAGTCAGCAATCCATTCCAATGACAACTTTTCTAAACCAGACTGAGTTCAGCCCCTTAAAATCACTCAAGAGTCACCAGAGGACCCAAGCAAATCACTAATTTGAGTCTCAATGATTAGATTGCCATAATGCAGACCATCCTCCTATTCAGAGAAGAGTAAATTATGTTAATTTCCTCCAACCTCGCAGAAAAGTACTCCTTCCAAACTTGGCAAATAACTTTTCCATGGGGTTAAGTAAAACTTACCGAGGCAACATTCTCCGGAACCTAAATTGTAATGACACTGCCTTAAACATGACTTTAATCATGCTGGAATGACATCACAGGACCTAAGACACTGCTGAAAACAGCACTAAGTGCTACCTCCATTCTTGCTCTCCCATGGCAAGCAGGTTATTTTTGGACCTAGCCTATGAAGCAGCACTTTGTTGACTATGAGCTTCATCCTCTGAATATTCCTTTCACATTCAACCTTGGTTCCCGCCTTCTGGCACAGAGCTCCAAAACCTCAACGGAATACATAATGAAATGCTGGGTTACTTGAGTGCAAAAAGGTCAAGCCTGCAAAAGCTTTCTAATTGGGACGTCTCTTCAATGAAAGCATATAGAGATTTACTGACTCCTTTTCCCTTTGCTCTTTTTCCAATAGCTTTGCTTTCTTTGGAGCAAATCTTCAAACACACAAGCCAACCACCTAGCAAAGCTCCAATACAGACAGGTGTTTTGCAAGGACAGTCAATCTCAAGAGTAACAAATCATAACATCTACTAGTAAGCTGCTTATTGGTATGCTGGGACAGTTAACTGCCTAAAAATCTCTCAGTTAAGAATAGCATTGAGAAAAATAAAGAATACAGGTAAAAGAAAAGTAAGCCCATTTTCCACCAACAGAAAACTTGCAAAAGGAATAATCGTTTAAGTCAACTAGTCCTGCCACACAAAAACCCTTCATTCCAGGGTTATTTTCAGTGGTACTTAATTCCAGGGTGGAGACTGAGAGTCCCAAACAAAACCTATTTGAGTATTTTTCTACTTTAATATTTCTAAAATCCATGGTTAGGCTTATTAAGGAAAAGTCTGAAAGAGCTTGACAAAATTATTGGTACTTTTTTTTAAGAAAATGGGTAATCATCTGAAAATACACTTGTAAATTAGCGGTTGTATAGAACTAAGAGTTGTGTTGAAGCACTCTAGAATACTACTCAATCAAAAAGAAAGCAAGGATTTTATCACAATAGGTATGTCCTGTTCCATTAGGTCTGTTCCCCCAGACATTAATTTCTCTGCTTTAAACTTCTCTAAGACTCCTAAGACCCTAAAGTTTGCTCCTGCATGAGAAAGACCCAAGAGAATGCTCTATTTCAGACTCTAAGAATTGCTAATGTTTTACAGAGAAAAGGAGGCTACATCAAAGAAAAACAAAGTGATTACTGGGGCTGGCCCAGTGCCATAGTGGTTAAGTGCGCGCGCTCGGCTTCAGCGGCCCAGGGTTCGGGGATTCGGATCCCGGGCATGGACTGACACACCGCTTACCAAGCCATGCTGTGGCGGCGTCCCATATCAAGTAGAGGAAGCTGGGCATGGATGTTAGCCCGGGGCCAATAGTCCTCAGCAAAAAGAGGAGGATTGGCAACAGATGTTAGCTCAGGGCTAATCTTCCTCACACACAAAAAAAAGAAAGTGATTATTTAGCAGTGTTACCTGAACTTCACCCAAGGCATAACCAATGAATCGATCTAATATTGCATGCCACAGGAAGGAAACATGTCAAGCACAAGGTGAGAAATCAAGGTCACAAAACTGAATTCTGTATACCACTTTTAAGTAATATCTTTTCCACTATCTGCTCTGACATCAGCTGAGTGCTAACACATTTTCTTGACGCCTTTTCTACCACCTACTCTCTCTCTGTGTATTCTGCATTAAAAAATTGTGAGGAAAATGTTTTCTCTTTCTAGAGATACCCAAGATTATAAAATGAGAGTTTTTAAAAAGACACTTAGGATGTCAAGTCAGAATTAAGTATGTCATATCCTAGAAAGATTCTTTGGCAAGTAATACCCCAAAATCATTTCTACTTAGCAGGCTGACTCTCAGAATGGATTAAATGTTTAATCAGTAAGTTAAACGAGTGTTTTCTAAGGGATAGCAAGAAGTTTTAGAAAAAGAGATTACAGTGCTTCCCAAACTGGTATAATAATTTAAGAATATTCTGAGGCTTCCAAATATACTTTAAGTAGTATAAAGCTATAATAATTAAAGCTGTATAGTATCAAAGCAAGTAAAGACACTCCAACTGATGGATTAAAAGAGTTCAGAAATGTACCCAAGTATCTGGAGGTTTTGTGGATAAAGTAGCTTTTTAAATCAAGAGGGGAAAGATGTTATTCAATAAATTGTGTTGGGACAACAAGCTAGACATCTGGAGAAAAAGACAGATTCATTCATTCCATAAATAGAGGGCCTATCATGAGGCAAGCACTGCGCTAGACACTGAAAATAAGAACAAGGAAAAACAATGACACAGTCCACTGCCCTCAGAGAGCTTACAGTCAAGTGGGAGAAGAAAGCCATTAATAGGGCCGGCCCCGAGGCTTAGTGGTTAAGTGCGCAAGCTCCGCTGCTGGCGGCCCAGGTTCAGATCCCGGGCGTGTACCGAAGCACTGCTTCTCCGGCCATGCTGAGGCCACGCCCCACATACAGCAACTAGAAGGATGTGCAGCTATGACATACAACTATCTACTGGGGCTCTGTGGGGGAAAATAAATAAATAAAATCTTTAAAAAAAAAAAAAAAAAAGCAAGCACTAATAACCACAAAAATAAATGTAAAATTACAACTCCAATAAATTCCACAACCTATCCCTTTCTCATTTAGTTTAAACCAAAATGCATCAGACATGAAGCAAAGATCTAAATTTAAAAACAAAACCATAAAAGTACTTGAAGAAAACATGAGGAAATATTTTTAAAAGATTACAATGAGGAAGGAAACGAGAAGTCATAAAGTAAAAAACAGGAAAATCTGACTATATAAAAATGTTTATATTTTATATTAAAAAAGAATACACACACACAAGACAAAAGACAAATACAGAAACATATCCATAATATTTTAAGAGGTAACTAATTTCTCTATATTCAAAAAGCAATTACATGTTAATGAAAAAAAGCCAAAAAGCCCAATAGAAAAGTAGACAAAGGACACAGACAATTCCAAGAAAAAATATGAATAGCCAATAGACAAATTAAATGATACTCAAATTCACTAATAAATAACTACAGACTAAAATGACATTTTCTTACCTGTCAGACTGACTCCCTAAAAAGATGGCTGGTTGCCAGTGTTAAAGAGAACAGAAAGAACACTGTCCTACACTCTTGAATTGAATGAATTAGCTTGGCCTTTCTTGGAGGGCAATTTGGCAACATTTATAAAATTTTAAGCACTCATACTTTGACTCAGACACTTTACTTCTAGTGAATTACTCTATGAAATTACTGAGAAAATGAAAAACCTAGTTTCAAAGGAAGATTCCAAAATGGTATATATTATAATGGAAAAGAATACGTAACTTTTGGGAAGTTTACTCTAGGTTGGACCTAATAAAACTCTTGTATTTTTTTTTTTGGTAAGGAAGATCAGCCCTGAGCTAACACCCGTGCTAATCCTCCTCTTTTTTTTTTATGCTGAGGAAGACCGGCTCTGAGCTAACATCTATTGCCAATCCTCCTCCTTTTTTTCTTCCCCAAAGTCCCAATAGGTAGTTGTATGTCATAGTTGCACGTCCTTCTAGTTGCTGTATGCGGGACTCGGCCTCAGCATGGCCGGAGAAGCGGTGCATCGGTGCGCGCCCAGGTTCCGAACCCGGGCCGCCAGTAGCGGAGCATGCACACTTAACCACTAAGCGACGGGGCCGGCCCCAAACTCTTGTATTTTTAAAACTTACGTATGAGACTTAAGTGTCTTTCGAATAGTAAATAGCCCAACAGCAAACAAATGGAATAGAAAAGAAACATTAGCACTAGTATGCAAATATAAATGCATGGAAACATTAACTAACATAATTTGTAATTAAAAAAATAAAGGCTGGAAACAACCTAAATCTATCAATAGGATACTACCTAAATAAATTATAGTATATCCATAAAATGGAATATTCTGCAGCCATTAAAAAGATTGAGACAGGGCAAAATGTACTGACACGGAAGAATGCTGGAGATACATCATTATTAAAAATAGCAAACTGGATGTGTAGTACGAACCCTTTTTAATAAAGAAAACTAAAATGTTAACACATGAATAGGAAAAAATCTAGTTAAAAAATGTTAACAATTTTTTCTCTGCTGAGAGGGAACTTTCACTTTCTATGGTATATATTTTGTAAAGTGTGATTATCTTATAAGACACATGTATCAGATAGATAGATACACAGATAGATGTTTTTAAGGAGACTTTGAGGCTATAAAATGTTCTGGAAAAGGAAGAACTATCCAAACATGGGAGCAAGGTACAGAACAAGTACAAAGGAAAATATTCACAACAGAACATATAACTTCAGAGTTAGAATAACTTTACAAATTAAGAAAGTAGAGCACCAAAATTAAAAACTTTTGTGCTGCAAACAAAACCACTAAGAAAGTGAAAAGACAACCCACATAATGGGAGCAAATATTTGTAAATCATATATCTGATAAAGGACTTGTATCCAGAACACATAAAGAATTCTTATAACTCAATGAAAAGACAAATAACCCAACTAAAAAATGAGCAAAAAATCTAAATAGACACTTCTCTAAAGATCTACAAATGGTCAATTAGCACATGAAAGGATGCTCAACACCATTGGTCATTAGGGAAATACAAATCAAAACCACAATAAGATACCACTTCACGGGCCGGCCCCGTGGCTTAGTGGGTAAGTGCTCGCGCTCCGCTGCTGGCGGCCCGGGTTCGGATCCCCATCGCGCACCGACGCACCGCTTCTCCAGCCATGCTGAGGCTGCGTCCCACATACAGCAACTAGAAGGATGTGCAGCTATGACATAAAACTCTCTACTGGGGCTTTGGGGGAAAAAATAAATAAATAAAATTATTTTAAAAAAAGATACCACTTCACATCCACTAGGATGGCTAGATCAAAAAGAAAGAGAGTAAGTTTTAGTGACGATGTGGAAAAACTGGAACCCTCATACATGTCTGGTGGGAATGTAAAATGGTGCAGCCACTTTGGGAAACAGTTTGGCAATTCCTCAAAAAGTTAAACCTGGAATTACTGATCCATAAACATGATCCAGCAATTCCATTCTTAGGTATATACTCAAGAAAAATGAAAACATAACGTCCACACAAAAACTTGTATGCATTATTGATAATAGCTAAAAAGTGGAAATAATGCAAATGTCCATCGATTCATAAATGGATAATCAAAACACAGTATATCCATACAATGGAATGTTATTCAGCCATAAAAAGGAATAAAATTCCAATATATGCTACAACATGGTTGAACCTTGAGGATATTATGCTAAGTGAAAGAAGCCAGACACAAAGGACAATATATCGTATGATTCCATTTATATGAAATGTCCAGAATAGGCAAATCTATAGAGATTGATTTGTGGTTGCTTGGGGCTGGGAGAGGGAGGCTGAGGAAACAGACAGTGATTGCTAATGGGCATGTCGTTTCTTCCAAAGGGAATGAAAATGTTCTGAAATTGATTGTGGTGATGGTTACACAACTCTGTGAATATACTAAAAACAGTGAATTGGATGAACTGTATGGCATGTGAATTATATCTCAATAAAGTGGTTAAAAAAATATATAAATATAAAAGAAACTGGAAGCTCCCTGAGGCTAAGCGACTTGCCCAAAGAAAACTGCTAGGCTAGTAAACACTGACTCTGGAAAGAAGTGCCCTGACTCCCACACCAATGCTCAGTTTCCAGACTGCCTCAGGCAATTTTGAGGGGCCAAAAAGGTTCCCCAAAGAGCTGGAAAAGCAGAAAACACTGGCACTAACATAAGAAAAGGAAGAGAAATTTAGGTAACACACTTGGAATGTGATTTTCAAAATTTAATGTGACTCCAAACTGGATTCTTTGCCTAAAAAAGCTAACCACCATTGATATAAAGAGGTTGTGTTGGGGCCGGCCCTGTGGCTTAGCAGTTAAGCTAAGTGGGCGCACTCTGCTGCCGGCAGCCCAGGTTCAGATCCGGGGCACGCACCAACGCACCGCTTCTCTGGCCATGCTGAGGCCGCGTCCCACATACAGCAACTAGAAGGATGTGCAACTACGACATACAACTATCTACTGGGGCTTTGGCGGGGGGGCGGGGGGAGGAGGAGGATTGGCAATAGATGTTAGCTCAAAGCCGGTCTTCCTCAGCAAAAAGAGGGGGATTAGCACGGATGTTAGCTCAGGGCTGATCTTCCTCACAAAAAAAAAAAGGGGGGGGGTTGTGCTCAGTAAAACAGTACCTCTTTTACTAAGAGCTCACTTAGAGCAGGGCACTGGATGCAGCTGCTGACTGAAAAGGAAGGAAAATGAGATCAGAAAAGGCAGAAGGCTGAAATCACCAGCTACTCTTCTGCTTATGTCAAAGAGGCCAATGAGTAACATGCTTCAAACAAGTTATTTTATTCTCAAGGACTGTAAAATCATTTAAAGAGATCTGAAAGTATCATCCCCAAATTTAATTACCTCCCAGAATTACTATACACATATAAGATACTTAGGTATAATACATGAAAGTGGTGTCTCTGCTGCTGACTTGGACACAAAGATCACTGCTGGAATACAACTGCCCCGTTTGACTAGAATAACAATATCACTGTTGATGCAGAAATGGAAAGTAAGCTAAAACATTCACTAAAAACATTATTTCGAGGGTTTAAAAAAATGTGCTACTAAAAAAACTCATCTATTGTCAGAACACTGCGTATGCAACATTAGAACATTCTGACAGAAGGAAAGGACAACAGGAGGCAGGAAGCACAAAGAAAGAAGTAAGAAATCCTGCAGGTGCTCAACTAATCCTAATAAGAAACAGCCCCGCTCCTGTCTTCCACAATAAAAACAATTCTGTTTCTTGTGGCATATGAACCAAGATTTCTTTTGCCAGGAACCGAAAACAACTTACTACATGAAAATGTCAACTTGTTCCATGGAACATTACACTGGCAGGGAACAGACATGAACCTTTTAAACTAAAGAGTTTTGGCTGTTTCCTCACCAAATTTTTAACATCACTGGCCCATTATCAAATTCAACTCAGTTCATGCAAACTCTTAACATAAGTGGGCAAAAATACTACCCTGAAGTATACTCTATAAATAAAAGATTCCATAAAATATCTTGTCCTCAAATTTCTAACAACTTTGGCTTATTTATAATTTTAAATTAACGTGGAAGCTCTCTTAACCCATCTCCACTCAACCAACCTGCCAAAATAATCAATGCTTCCCCTTCTCTCTATAAAATAATTGGTGCCCCAGCATAGAAACTGGCCCCAATTAATGGCTACTCTCTCTTACTCCTAGATATTTTTTTTTTTTTTTGTGAGGAAGATCAGCCCTGAGCTAACATCTGTGCTAATCCTCCTCTTTTTGCTGAGGAAGACCAGCTCTGAGCTAACATCTATTGCCAATCCTCCACCTCTTCCCCCGCCCCAAAAGCCCCAGTAGATAGTTGTATGTCATAGCTGCACATCCTTCTAGTTGCTGTACCTGGGACTCGGCCTCACCATGGCCAGAGAAGCGGTGTGTCGGTGCGCGCCCGGGATCCGAACCCGGGCCGCCAGTAGCGGAGCACGCGCACTTAACCACTAAGCCACGGGGCCAGCCCACTCCTAGATATTTCTGTTCCCACCCATTAAGTTGCAGGCTTACCAAGAACTAATTGGTTTTTTCCAAACCTATTTATACCAGTTGCTCTTGTTATTATAGTTGCGTAATTTAATTAGATATGTAAACTGATGAGAAATCCAGGAGAAAAGAAAGACATGTTCCTATGAAAACTAAGTTGAATTCTTAAAAAGACTTGGTAAAGCCAAATTAGACGTGGATGAGACAGGTGTAAAAGATTGGGTGGGAAATCATAAACTCACGAGGGATTCTGTACTCATATTGCTTCACAAATGCCTTTAAATTCCTGTTTTTCTTTTAAAAAGCAAAACAAAACTGGAAATCATTGATGATGAACTATGGGTATGTTTAATGCAAACTAGATGAAGAAACACCAATCAGGGCATTAACATACAAAGAAACGCCCTGGCCCTCCATCAAAAGATTAGCAAATGTGTTTCTTAAATTGCAAAGAAAAAGAGAAGGAAGGGAAACGTATAGAACAAAACAAACAAATTAAAAAAAAAAAGTTTAAGAGACATCAATCAATTATAATGTATGGACATTCCCCCCCCCCCCCCCGAAGCCTCAGTAGATAGTTGTACATCATAGCTGCACATCCTTCTAGTTGCTGTTTGTGGGACGCGGCCTCAGCATGGCCGGAGAAGCGGTGCGTCAGCGCGTGCCCAGGATCCGAACCCAGGCCACCAGCAGCGGAGCACACACACTTAACCACTAAGCCACGGGGCCGGCCCATGTATGGACTTTATTTAGACCCTGATTCAAACAAATAAATGGCTAGAAAAAAGAAAAAATAAATAAATAAATATATATATATATATATATGTGACAATCAGGGAAATTTTAACACTGATTTGATATTTAATGACATTAAGGACTTACTGTTAATTGTTTTTAAGTAGGATAATGATACTGTGGTTACGTTTTTTTTTGAAGGAGAATCCTGGTCTACTTAAAGATACACGCCAAAACATTTACTGATGAAATGACAGGATTCTGGGATTAACTTTAAAACAAAGTAGGGAGAAAAGAGAAGCAGAAAGGAGTACAGATGAAAGATTGGCCATGAGGTGACCACTGCTTAAGCTGGTGACAGGTCAGTAGGGGTTCATTATACTATTTTCTCTACTTTGGTTTATGTTTGAAATTTTCCATAATAAACTCTTTTTAAAAGATTAGTGAATGAATGTATATGTATGTTTTAAGTTAAAATATTAAAAGTATATATGCATATTTCTAATTTTCCTGCTTCGTTTGTTTTTTCCCCCAATTAACTAAGCCAATCATAACCCAAACTTAAGAGGCCTTCTATTGGAGATAGAGCATATCATCAGATGCCCAAAATACAACAGTGGTAACCCCAAAACATTCTAAGAACAGTATCCCATATGGCCCAATTACCCCTGACAATCTCTTAAATAATGCACACAGTACATGCATAAAGCAAATCTAAACCTAATAGGGCTGCAGCATCACCATGTTTACTCACATAATTAACTCCCTGACAATCTTCTTCACCACCTTCTCACCATCAAAAACAGGGAGGAGAAATTTACAACCTTCATTAAATCTCTGAAATTCTCACTCAAGTTTACCAAAATATGGTTTTTTGTTTTTTGGTTTTTTTGCAGGGGAAGATTTGCCCTACGCTAACATCTGTTGCCAATCTTCCTCCTTTTCCCGCCCAAAGCCCTAGGACATAGTTGTATATAGTTGTAAGCTCTTCTGGTTCTTCTATGTGGGCCAACGCCACAGCATGGCTACTGACAGACAAGTGGTGTGGTTCCATGCCTGGAAACCCAACTCCGCTGCCAAAGCTGAGTGGGCTGAACTTTTTAACCTCTAGGCCATTAGGGCTGGCTCAAAGAATAGTTATTTAAAAATTAAAGGTTCGGGTAATCTGAGTCTACTTCTCATTAACCTTTCTTCTTTCCTTCAGCAATTTCTCCAACTTAGGTTTATGTCTCCTTGTGAAAGATCAGGAGAGAATGATGACTCATAAAAAACAATTGGAAGGTTAGAGTCACACTTAATCTTTTCTCTCCTTGTCTAGGTTTAGTTCAGGGAGAGAAAGATCAGGCAGCTGCCCTAACCATCTTTTGACCTGTCCTGTATCTATCACCCTAGGTTTAGAGGTGCAGCTGAGACTTAGAAGCCCTCTGCTCCCAAGCCAAGAAAGGCAGAAACACGCAAGACAAAGAAAGAAGGCCTTCTCATATACTGCTGGGGAGGCCAGCGCTGGCACAACCTTTCTGGACAGCAATGTGGCAATATATGTATCAGGTATCTTAAAAACATGGGTACCCTAAGGCCTAGTGATTTCACTTCCAACAACCTATCCTGAGCAAAAAATCAGAAATGCATCAAAGATTCATGCACAAAAATGGTCATCACAGCAAACTTCTAACAGTGAAAAACTGGGAAGAACCTTCAAGTATGAAAAAGGTTCAAAAAATAATAGCAGTCATATAATGGAAAAATATACATCCATTAAAATTGATGTTTACAAATAGTTTCTAATGATGGGAAAATACTTATAATGATGGAGGGGAGAAATAAAATAGTATACCAATATGATCCCAATTATGTATTTTCCAATATTAATAATTGTTGCCTCCTGGTGGCAGGATTATGGGTGATTTTTTTCCTACTCCTTCTTTATAATTTTCTGAGTTTTCCCAAATTTCTCCCAGAAGCACAAATTACTTTTAAAATCAGAAACAAACAGGGCAAGGTGGTAGAAGAGAGCCAGTAATAAGCAAGTGGGTTGAAGTAAGAGAACTTCTGCTTAATACCTCGTCTTCCTCGTCTATCAGGTTCAAGCTGTAAGCATTCAACTGCTCCTTTAACTTAACCCTTCTTATACCCTGACAAGAATAAAATTTATTTTCTTGTCTTCTAGTACCAGTAGTGGCTACTTTTTGCATACAGATGACACAACAAATACTAGCTGAATTAGTCCATTAAAGGTAAGAATCATTAAAAGCAACCCATTTGAAATTAAGGCCCAGTGACAGGAAAGTTGTTTTATTTTTGTTTTTAAATCAGATCATTTAGTATAAAGAAAAGAACAAGAGGTAACTCAACAAATAGTGGAAAGACACTCCAAGGCAGAAGAGGGAAAACGAAGCACAGGCTGACTATACTGACCATACCTGTGGGGCCTTCTCCAGGAAGTAACCTACTGGGAGCCCGGATATGAAAGAACCCTCTATTTAAAGTAAAGGACTCAGATTTAAATGGCAGGATTTACTTGAGATATACTGAACTGCCTAATAATGAAAGTTTGAGAAATGCCAAAAATAAATTACTTGCCCAGAAAGGTTGTGAAATCTCCTTACCCAGAGATTTGTGAGAAAAGGGTAGAAAATTACTTTTCTTTAACATCTTAACTCAAGATAGGAAATTTCAATAGTAAAATTGTAAGATGTATTAAGAGAATAAAAACCAACTCAGCTCCCATTTTTTTCATCCTTTCATTCAGTCACTGAATGAGTATTTACAGGCCCTGTAGTAGGCACTGGGAATACAGCAGCAAACACAGATGAGAATCCCTGCCCTGAGGGAGCTTACGTCAAACCATCACACTGTGCCTCTAACAAGCGTTACAAGTTAGAATTTTCTTTTCTTTTTTTTTAAGTAAAATGATTTTTAGAAATTTCAAGTATGTCAGAGCACTGCCAGAAAATAAACAGCATCTAATATTTGGACTGATCCAGGGAAGCCCTTAATAAACGTCTATAAAACAAGACTAAAAATTGTGTGCCTGAGGTTTTGGGGTGGCAGGCAGACATACAAATGTGCACTTTTTGAATTACACACTATATACTATATACAAATGTGTACTTTTTGAATTTTGTGCCAAATATCCATTCCAAGTTTATGATAAATAATTTTTCAAAAGTTTACTGGATGGATGGATGAAATGAATGAAAAATTTCTTCTCCAAAAAAATTCAGTCTCAAGAAATGTGGTTAGCTAGCCTAAATTTTCACATTCAATTCTTCTGGAGGAAGCAATGAGAAATAAAGCATACCGGTGGTAAGCACGCACTGGAGCTAAAACTAGGCAGAAATTTGATAATTTCTCAGAACTTTCTAATCAAAACCCGAATACAGTTTAAGAAAACTGGCCAGAAGTATCCAACTGAGTGAGCCCAGCATACACAGAGAAGCTTAAAAGGACGATGGGTTTGATTCTCCTTCCCCTTCAGTTTCTGAGAAACGAGGCTGAGCATTAGCAACTGGTTCCTACCTCTCTGACAAGCTAAATTCTGAGATGAAATACTTACCAGTGGCCAGAGACTCCCTGTCTACAGTGGATCCCACACCTTCTAAACAGAAATATGTTCCTAACATAACTTCGCCAGAGCACATCCAACAGTTTTGTACTGGTTGATGGAATTTTATTCTGAATAGATCCAAAAGAAGCCCTTTCAAGCTAATTCATCCTCAACTGTTGAGGCTTCTCAAAGACATTGCATAGGCCATTTATTTAACAACTATTTATAACATTAGGACAAAAGTCCACAACAATGTATATAATTTTCATCCTCTGGATGTTATCAGTCATCCACAGGACAGTATGACTGTCCTATATTATGCATTATACCAGACGGGACCAAGCTACTCACTACTAGAAGGGGGCAGAGACTCACCTGATGGCTGAGGTCATTCACCTGGGGAACAGGCATAGCTTTTATTTTATTTTTTTATTTTTCATTTTTTATTTTTTGTGTGTGTGTGAGGAAGATCAGCCCTGAGCTAACATCCATGCCAATCCTCCTCTTTTTGCCGAGGAAGACCGGCTCTGAGCTAACATCTATTGCCAATCCTCCTCCTTTTTCTCCCCAAAGCCCCAGTAGATAGTTGCATGTCATAGCTGCACATCCTTCTAGTTGCTGTATGTGGGACACGGCCTCAGCATGGCCAGGAAGCAGTGTGTCGGTGCGCACCTGGGATCCAGACCTGGGCCGCCAGCAGCGGAGCGAGAACACTTAACCGCTAAGCCATGGGGCCGGCCCTGGGCATAGCTTTTAGACCAGAAACGAGAACCCCACATGAGAAGCCCTAGATAAGTGGTTCTCTTGGCCCTCAACTGTGACATCAAAGTATGTACCTTGGTGACCAGTTCTCTTAATGAATCATAAGATGGCGCCATCCCCTGGAAACTAGTAGTGATCTGCTAAGTGAGGTGTCCATCTAAGAAAAGCACCTTCAAAGACAGACCAGACCAGCCCAACAGAGCAAAAGTATAATTACTCATATTCCCTGGGAGTGAGCTAGATATAGTGGCAAAAGAAACACTATATAATAGGCAGACTGTGTTTATGGTCATTGCCTTTTATGTCTATTGCTTTCCCTTTTTACTTCCTTAGTATTTAGAAAGACTTTTTTGACACCTCAGTCTTGTCAAGGGGGCACCTAGGCATATTTGAGTAGGAGATTTAAAGGCAAAGCGATGGATCCATGGGCGACCGCTGGTAAGTGGCAGGGGTGATGGAGTGTAATAATGAGAAAGGATAGGTGAAACACAGTGTGGGTATATTTACTCTTCCTCTTACTTGGAAATTTTCCTCTCATCATGACATTTCCCTTTTGGAGTTTGTTTTAAAAGAAAGGATAAACATCTTAGACTTTAATTAGTAGGTATATCTCACTTCTCTAATAAAAGATCAAGTGCTCAGAGGGCGAGGGCAATGTTTTCCGTGATGGAGGGGTCAGAGTAGAGTTAACTAGGAGCAGAGGTGCCTAGATGCTAATTCCAGCTCCCCTACTAACTAGCTAAAGGATTCTGGGCAAGTGGGAGGGATACCCAAAAGAGCCATGAATCTAATGGATAATTGGTCTAAACTACTTTAATAGCCCCTGAAAAGCCTGAGATTCTAAATTCCATTAAGGCCATCCTTCTAGCCTCTGGAAAAGAAAGAGTTGGAAGAGAACATTTCTAAGATCTTTTTTGTGCCCAAAAAAATCAACAAATATTTGTTGGCTCATCATGTTTGCCATCCTCTTATAGTGTGAAAGAATATAAGTTGTTAAAATTGAACACCTCCTCTATCTGAAGAAATTCATCAGAAAAAGCTTTTTTACCCTTAACAATAAAGTAACCAGCATGAGTTTTTAATAACATAAATCAGATGATGTCAGTGCTTTGCTTAGATATCCTCTGATGTCAATACTTAATTCCTCGTTTCATACTCAATTCCATAAAATGGCCTATAAGATCTATATGATCTGGCCCCTGTCTAACTTTCTGACCTCATCCCTTACCACCCTCCCCATTGTTCACTAAACTCCAGGCACTACGACCTTGGATTTAATCCTTGGCCAAACCAAGCTCATTTCTACCCCAGGACCTTTGCACTTGCCATCCCTTCTGCATTAAATATTCCATCTTCCAAATCTTCCCATGCTGGCTCTTTCTCATCATTCAGGTGTCAGCTCAAATATCACCATCCTGGAAAGGCCTTCCCTGACCACTCTACCTGAAGCAGCACCCTTCCCCAAACACTCTCTAGCCCGTTTATTTTCTTCATAGTATCCATCACTATATGAAGCTATTTATTTGTTTACATGTTTCTTGTTTGTCTTCTCCCATTAGAAAGTAAGCTCCAAGAAGGCAGGAGCTTTTTGTCTCTTGTTTATTGGCGTACTCAAGAGCTCAGGATAGAACCTGACACAAAATTTGGATTCAGTAAATATTTGTTGAATGAATGAATGGATAAGGGAAAGGCTCCATCTCTGTGCAGAGAGGTTTAGGTGTTTATTAGAATTATAGTGGCTCTGATGAGTAGAGAGCCTTTCTTATTCTTCTCAAAGCATCCATTTTGTTCTCTTTTATGCTGTGAACTAGAAAACATTAGCCAGCTTGATGCTTGGAAAATGAAAACAGCACTTCTGGCACAGAAATAACTAGTCTGGGCACCTCTGGCTTGAGCCAGATCTATGACTTTCTAGGGAGCTGGCACCAAAGTCAGAATGTTAAAATAAACAGCTTTGATGTTGAAAGTGGAATACTGGTATTCTGACTGTGGAGAGACTAATCCAAATCAATCTTAGCTCTTCACAAAGTTTCAACAGTTAGTAACGCCATCACAACTATATCAAAGTGAAGTTAGTCATCCTTCAATAGTCATTTCTAGATTACGTAGGGATGGAACTATCCTCCTCAAACGTAACTAATGTAAATCTTGCTTTCAATTTCTTTTTGACATAATTCTCTATTTACCAAAGAATCTTGTTTTCGGCCTTCTAATGAGCACAAAGTATCATCTCATCTGATTCATTAAACTCTTCCTTACAAGTGAAAATAATACTATTAGCCCACTTTGAGTTGTTCTCCTCCTGGAAATGACTTTGCACAAAACCACACAGCACACACATAGGTCCTGGCTGGTCAATATTTGGAACAGTGTCATGGGGCAAAATGTTTTCTCTGTGTAATATCTAAAGTTAAGAATCCTGACCTTGGCCTTCTAGAGTAGCACACTCCACGCCCAAGTGCAAATGTGTTCTTAAGCTTGTAGGAATATTTCTTCATATTCTCCACCAAATTTAAGCGACGCTCTGAAGAAAAGACTGCATTCAAACAAACTCTGTTCCATTACCAATATGACAATGAGTAGTTACACAAACACACTGAATATTCAAGGCAGCCCAAATAAAAGCCAGTGTTAGTCACAGTTTTCATTAGGCAAGTCTCATAACTGTTTTTAAAAAGTTTAACTAATGAAAAATTATGTTTTAAAATGCCAATTTCATGAAATCAGCCCACAGTCCACAAGAGTTAAACCCAAATCTCTCAAAGTGGCACCTGAAACAACAGCAAAGTATTTTTTTTACCCTGACAGCATATCATCACGGCAGGTAGATGACATCTACCTGCACAAAACAAACGGCATATGCATTCATGAACTGTTCCAAAGAGGGGAAAAGCAGGAAAGGGAGACTATGTCTAACTCATCTTTGGATCTACAGCATCTGATAATGATAATGATGACGATAATATTTACTATACGCCTACCATGTGCCAGGCACTGTTGTAAGAGCTTCACATACATTATCTTATTTAATCTTCATAACACCCAGTCTTGTGAGGTAAGGACTACTGTCATCTCATTTTACAGATGAGGAAATCCAAGTACAGAGTGGTGAAATAATTTACCCAAGATCACCCAGCTATGAAGCAGCAGAGAATCCAAACCCAGGCAGCCCTATCCAAAGCTCACGCTCTTACCACAAACCAATATATCACAGGCAAGGGATATATATTTGTTGAAATAAACTTTAAAAGTATTTGATCAACAGCTTTTATAGTCACACATACTTAAAAAAATGCATACAAGATATGTTTACTCTTCGTACCCCAAATACATTCATCTAACCAAAGAAAGTATAATTAGGCACAGGCAACAGACTATAAGCAATTGAGAGTAGAAAATCTTTTTTTTTAAATCTCTTTAATACTTTATAGTGTCCTACCAAAAGAACAGAGCCAAAGAATCTCAGACTAAGGCTCCTCCAAAAACAGGAAATCAAAGAAGGTGGGACAAAGACAGCAGGGTGAGCTGATAACCAAAGTATGTCACAGATGAACATTCTCTCCTGTTAACTGCTCTGCAGTGCGCTCTGAGCACTGCAGTGCTGCCAACATTAAGCCTGAGCTCATGAATGCCGTGCTGCACAAGTCACCAACAACCAAATAGGAAAATATTTCCTTTCCTCCACTGATTTTATTCATCCCAGGGTCCTACACTAAGAGGTTTGAGAGTTAAAAGAATTTGGGAAATGGCCAGCTTCTCCACTTATTGTTGGATGGAGCGCAGTGGGTTAGTCCATAAATGAAGTTTACTTTAGCCTCTTAGTCCTTGGGATGGGTAGTGTGTGTTAAGAAAAGGCGATCATAAATATTTCTCCGATGTTCAGAAAGCACCTAATCTACTTCAGCTAACACAAATATCATCTGAGTTACTTGAGTCGGATTGTTATACACGGTTATAAGAACGACCCAGACCATTCAGTGGTCTACAGGGAGAAAAGAAGAAAAAAATCACAAACCCTAAAAGATGAAACAAAAAAAGATACATTCTGGAAAGAGAAGGAAAAAAAATAAGCTTTCTGGTTCCTAGTGACCTGACTGCAGAAGTAAGATAAATGCTGCAGTGCATGGGGAGAAAAATCTCTCTACCTGAGTACCGAAACAGCAGCTTCTTCAACTGCTAGTACCTGGGCACCTTCCTCACCATTATATAACCAAACCATGGCCTTAATAGGCCATCCTACTGTATGTCAACAGCTGTTAGGCACATCAAGCTGTCAGCATTCAAGAATCCCTTCCAAAGTGGATTCAGATAAGCATGGAGCAGGCCAAAATATGCTCATAGTTCACCCAGAGCACAAGACAACTCCTTGTGAATTAAGCTTCACTCATGTCGTCAGAGTAATTTAAGCAGCAAAAGATAGGGCACTTGTAACTGTAACTAGGAAATTGCACACTGCTACAGAAACACAAATGAGTGCTGGTGTGGTCCCGTCACACATGCAACTCATTGTCCAAGCCATTTCAGTCTCATTCAGGACTTTGAATAGTTCCATACATAGAAATTACATAACTGCACACCACAAATGATCAAAGATAAAAAGCAACGTAAATAGTGACACCAGTTTATAAACAAGCTATGTTTAAAATGCTGCAGTCCTAAAGGATACCACGGCCTTAGAGAAAAACTAAAAACACACACACTGGAAAATTAGAAAGCAGACAGACCAGCCATAATTAGCCACTGGCTTTGCTGACTACTGAAGATAGAAATGTCTCTTTTATATATAAAGCCAAGAATCAACTGTTTGCAATTACATTTACAGAAACATTCAACCCTGTCTGTCACAGATTTTTTATCAATATTTTGGTGTATCCAAGGCTAGAAGATAACAAAATTCTTTAAATCATAGATACCATAAAGGCAACCAATTAAGTTCAGGGAGTCCATCCCCCAGAGATCAGAGCAAAATAATCACAGGAGCGCAATGTGATTACTTAGAAGGGGGGGGGGGGTAAAAAAGGAAATACCAAAACAAGGAATAAAGCTTGAACAACTACAGTTGTTTGTAAACATAACTTTGGCTAGGCTAACAGTAAACAATTAGAAACACTCAAGGGGAAGGGTGGAGATTCCCCAGAGTCTTGGCTCAGTGGACTCAGCCCCAGGGTCCCAGGGTAACATCAGGGAACCCTGGACTTTGGTATCTCATTCAGCTCAGACCTGCAGACTTGAGGCCCACTGTGGAAACTGACAGAAAGGCTGAAGGGGGCCCCCCAGAGGAAGTGAAACTGACCAATCAATTTTCCACAGCCACTTACCCTGCCACTCTGGTAAGAAGGGCCCCTTGTTGTCTTTGACAGAAAGGAGGGAAAAGGGAACTTCAGGTTGTAAGTGGGCAGGAGAGAGGCCTAGATAAGTCCCTGGCTTCTGAAAACAAGCGACTGCCATAGAAGCAAAAACAAGAAAGGTGATGATAACCAGAGGCTAGGCTGAGGAGGTGAGGAGAACTGATGTGGCTTTGGTAGGAAGCACCAGCAGCAGCTATAAGGGTTCTTCATTAGGTTGAAAGAAACGCAAACTGCAGTTTTAAACACAATGAATGACTACACTTAAAGTATTCATTCAAGTGAGAGATTGTGCAAAGAAAGAAATTTGGAGTACAAATGGGCTTTGTGGGTCCTATCAAAACCAAACCATTCCTCCTGATGTCTTAGATTCCAATACTCCCCATGAAGAAGGCTCCTGGGAAGCGCTACCCATATTTCCTCAAAAAGTGAATTTGATATGTATACATATATGGCTTCCTAATTGACCTTGGCCAATTTCACTTCTACAGCTCCACAAATCCCTTGGGAACCCAAGGGCCCAACGCATGTGTATAATCCTCTGGTGTCTGGGTTCCTCATACACCTCTTCAGTTACCAGGCTTTCCCCTCACCACGGAGAGCCCACTCTGGGTTCTATAAAGCCCACAATTTCAGACCCTCCAGCAACCAAAAATAACCAGCAATCCAGCTCTCCCAAATTGTTTAACCCCTAATTACCCAGTGCCACCATAAACCTGGGGCCCCCCTGGGCCTCTGTTCCCTGAGCCCCTTCCTGCAGAAAAGCAAAATAATTTTCCTCCCTCATTTCCCCATTTTCTTCACCGCCTCCTCCAATAATCTTGTCTGTCCTCGGGCCCCCATTCCCACCATCTATCAGTCTTAGACGACCAAATGCTGATTGGTATCTGTCATAAGGCACCAGGTCCCTATATCTCGAAGTACCCCGTACCCACCACACACCGCAGGTACATGCCCCAGCCGTCCTTGTTCCCCTCATAACTCCCCCCACCCCCGCGCTACCAGTTTACCCTTGTCTTCCCCCATCCTCCTGGTCCACATTCCCTATGCCCCTGCCCTCATTCCCTCAGGATTTCCTAATCGCTCGTTCCAGAGTCTTCTTAGCTTCCAAGAAGACTCCTGGCTCCATGCGAGTTCCAAACCTCCTCTTTCCAACCATCTCTTCTACTACCCTCCGCACAGCCCCCGGCCCCCCCCCCCCCTCCCCCGCGCCTCAGTTCCCCAGGTCCCGGCGGTCAGCAGCCCCCCTGCGCCCCTCCGCCGTGGAGTTTCCCTCGCTCGGGTCCCCCGGTGTCCCTTCCTCCCGCTCGCCCTCTCCTCACTCCCCCGACAGCCCCTACCCGTCTCCCGGGTCCCCAGCGCTCTCCCATACCCCGAGCCCCGCTCGCCGCGCCGACCCTCCGCCTCGGGTCGCGGGTCTCTCCTGCCCCCGCCACACTCGGACGGACGGTCCCGGGCTGCGCAGCCCCGCGGCCACCCGGTGCCACCGCGCCACTACCTTGGCCTTGGTGACGAGGTGCGTGGCCCGCTTGACCACGGCGAAGTTGCCCTTGCCGATGGTGCGGTCGATCTCGTAGTAGCCGATGCGGGCAGGCACTGGCCCGCGGGAGGCCGGGGCTGGGGGACGCGGCGGGCCAGCCGCCGGGGGCCCAGCAGCGGGGGCGGCCGGGGGCCCCGCGGCGGGCGGAGGCAGCAGGCGGGCCGCCGGCCCGGCTCCCCCCGCTCCGGCCCCGGCAGCCCCGCCAGATCCGCTCGCCGCCGCCGCCGCCGCCGCCATCTTGTTGTGCAGTGAAACCTCCGGGGCCCCGCGGGGAGCCGGCGGGGGGGAGAGGGCGGGGGGGCGGGAAAGGAGCGGGGGGGAGGCTGGCGGACGTCACTCCGGGAGGCGGGGCGCCCGCGCCGCCGGGGCCCGGCGCCATGGCAACCGCTCGTCACGTGCCGACGCGCGTCACTGCCCAGAGCCATGGCAACCGTGACCTCACCGGCGAGCTCGACCTTCCCGCGTGGGCCCTGTTCCTCAGGCGCCGGCTCCCGGGTGCCCCCCTCTGGGGAGGAGACAGTGGGCACCGCCAGCGTGCCAGCCAGTCCCAAGCCGCTGCAGCGTTCCCGACTCGGGGGTACCCGATGCCTGACCCGAAGCCAGCCCCCAGTCGCCCCAGGAATCGCTACGGTGACCCCTACTGTGACCTCTGTCCCAGTTCAGCAGTCACCCAGCCTCCCTTAAAACCAAATATTTTCTCATCACCAAAAATACCAGCCTTGTCCCACTTTAGCCCTTGAGGCCACAAAGGCAGGAATAGCTGCAGTGTTGAAGAAACTGTAACCAAGTTGGTAGCGAGGCAGGGGAATTCTTCAGTAAAATTCCTTCTTCTTACAAAACCCAACTCACCCAGTACAACCAATCTAATTGTCACCGAATATAGGGGGATGGAGAAACTAAGATTTGCGTGTTCAAGGACGCAGAAACCAGCCCAAACACGCATTCCAGTCATTGGGTGGGTGAGGGCCAGGGAAGGTACGTCATTTTCCTTCCTCCCACCCCATCTCTGAACAATTCTAGAGCTCAATGACTGTCAAAGTGCCTGCGTCCTATTTCTGTCACTTGTATAACCCTGATGAAGCAGTGGTGCACACTGTCCAGTGAGCCACGTCATGGTTAAAGACAAACCGCTTGTTAGGCAAAAGAAATAAGTAAATCATGAAATAAAAATTCCATCTTTACTAGTGACTCTCCAAGGATATTAAAGGTGACCAAATTCATAACTTCAACAATTAATCTCATATCTCTTTTTCTTCCCTGCTCTGTTATCTGATATTCCACACCCTCCAGAGCCCCTCACTAGCTCCCTGATTTCCCCCTCCTCTTTTTCCTCCCTCCCTTTATTAAGTAGATTGACTTTACTGCTTTAGGTGGGATGGGGAGGGGTAGGCAACTGGGCTTTCAATAACAAGGTGGTCTTTGGCAGGCTGAGGGGAGGAGGGAAGAATGTGAATGCTCCAACGTTAAAATGTATTCCTTCAGTTCAGTCCTGATCCATCCACATCTGTGTCTCTCACTGGCAGAACTGTGTTGTCAGGTCACTGCATGTACAGTATTAAAAACTGACACCCAGGACGCTGTAAACGTGTGACAAGGAGAATGCATGTTTACTCTCTCTGACCAAAAGATATTAAGTGCTCTGACTCTCCATCTGACTATGAGTTGGGACAGAGGGGTCATTCTACAACTGTCTTAGATCAATTCTCTGGTGGCTGTTCCACATTGCCAACACAATTAACACTAATTGGCTCCTTTACTAGCAAATAAGGATAAAGATGAAGCAAACCTAGGCTTCTTGCTCTGGTTAAGCCCTTTCATTGGTTCATTGCATTCGATCCCAGATAAAAGGCCAGCCTCTTTTACCACTTCATGACCTCACTTACCTGCCTGGAGCAGGGACTCTACATTAACTTTGGTGCTGGGCCCCAGGGTCCCAGTTTTACCATCTCCCTGTGGCGGAGCGGGCAGGGATGAGGAGTCTCAACAGAAACCTTAGCAGCCTGGTAAGGCAAGGAAAAAACATCTTTTACTCTGGAGGCTACAGAAGCAGCCCTGAAACCATTGTCACTAGTGACTTTACAGCGTCTCCTCCACCCTCGGAGATCATTTGAACACCCAGTACCACAACTTCTGCTGCTCCCTGGAGGGTGTCAAAAACAAAGAGGCCTCTGGGGAGAAACTGGAAAATGGAGCATCAGTCTAATTTCCCAAGAGAAGAGGTAGATCATTCTTGCCCCTAATAATGACCAGAATGTGTATGCTGCGTTTGTTCTGTCATTTAGGTTCCCTGCTTATATGGATTGAGGCCAGCAAATGGTGTGTCCCATTGAGACTTGGACAAAGACTTGGAGATCTCTCTAAAGAGTCCTCTTTGGTGAGAAGAATATAGAAAATTGGGGAAGAGACTTATCAAAGAAGATCATTAGGGAAAAAGGAAAATAGTTTAGATGTATGTATTTAATAAGGATTTATTGGGTACCAAGGACTGAGTTAGGTTTTACGAGGAACCCACAGTCAATCATAAAAACAATTTGCCAGGCACTATGCTTAGCAGTTTGTATAAGCGAACTCATTTACCTCAACAACCCTGTGAGATAGATGATATTATTATCCCCATTTTGCAGATAAGGAAAATGAGGCGCAGAGGGATTAAGTGAATTGGCCACAGTCACAGAGTAGAAAGTGATCCATTTGGGATTCAAACCCAGGCAGCCTACCTCTGGAGCCTAAGATCTCCCCCTACTGGGTTACAAGCTCTGCCAAGGTAGGAGCTAGTGGGAAAAGGGATTTCTCCAGAAGCCCAGGGTGACTGACCTCAGTTTAGACCCAAGGAAGAAGAGGACTTGGAGAGTTCTTGAAAGCAGGACAGAGCAGGCACTGAAGCATATCAATAAAGAACAACAGACAAAACTGATTGAAGTACCTGTGATGGCTTCACTTGTAAACAGCGCCATGAGGGACTCACTGCTTATTGTGTAGTTCTGGTGCTCTTAGGAAACAGGCGGGTAGGTGTGTTCCTGCCTTGCTACAGACTCAGAGGAGTGACTTGGGCCTGAATTCTTGGAGCCCCTGCAGTCCAGGGTGGAGGCAGAGAGCTAGCCACCACCCAGCTCCCAAT
Organism: Ceratotherium simum simum; assembly: GCF_057802395.1. Classification (NCBI taxonomy): domain Eukaryota; kingdom Metazoa; phylum Chordata; class Mammalia; order Perissodactyla; family Rhinocerotidae; genus Ceratotherium; species Ceratotherium simum. The sequence continues at coordinate 67,749,624 of NC_141906.1, forward strand.
CAGCCTCCATAACCAACTCACGCTTTTCTGGAAAAGCAAAAGATAGATTCAAAGATGAAAATGAGACATTTTCCTCCATAATGTCACTGTGTCTTGTTTCTAGAATTTGAAAAGGGCAAACCAAGGCATTCTTGATGGATATGATAGGCGTTTAGAAACTTCTAGAAGTGAGGATGTAGGTTTGACCTGAGAGTGATATAAGCAGTGGGAGGTACTACATTAACTGTTTTATGATTTTAAAGGCCCACTTAGCCTGTCTGCAGGGCAGTTTACCAGCAACCCGAAATAAAACAGCCTCACGATGTAGCCCCACAAATTCTCAGAGCCATTGGGACCTTGGAGAAAGTTCAGCCCCTCACTTTACATTGGCCCAACTCGTTACTGCTCTGCAAGAGGCTAGCATTATACGGGCATTCAGTTGACACGGAAGTATTGTTTACAAATTCTGTATGCCAAAAGGCAACATCATAGAATATTTACAGGTCACATATTCCCCAACAAGGAAATTATTAGCCGGTTATAAATTCTGCCATCACATAGAAATCAGGGCCCTGTTGGATACACATTGTCAGAGCACTCAGCGCCCTGGTTCTCCGTGTGAGCTGAATGGGCGCCTTCTGTTTGTTAGGGCTGCCTTCTGCATTTCCACCCTAGCTGTGTGCCTGTTGTCTTTCCTCCTCCTATCCCAGATGAACCTAGTCATGTCCCAGTGCTTCCCTGGGTCTCCAGACACAGGTCTGAGCAGCCGGGGTAAGTACACAGTCTCCTGCTATAAAATATCTCAGGGAAGGGGCTTAAGAGAAGCTAAATAGGCTTTCAGTTGGGGATTTTCTTTTGAGCTTGTCCACAGTTTTCTTCTTAATGGAACCATTCAAGCTACTACACAAAACATAAAAATTACCCTTACGACTTTGCATATGTTCTAGGATATGGTTTAAGCATTTTTAGATTATTATTAAATAATTACCCTTTAAATCATCCAAAAAGATCTTTAAGTATGATTTTTTTAAAGGTTTTCTGCATTCTTAGATGTGACTATATTATCATTTGGAATCAATATTTTCCTCAGGTAAATACACTTTTGGTTTTATAAGGACAATCAATGGGAAAATACATTTAGTAGAGGAAAAAAATTCATCCAGGACAACTTTTTTCACAAAAGTGTATGCTCCTTAAGGGGAGTTAAACTTCAGAGGTCCACCTCAGAGGGAAGTTCTTGATTTCCCTGGTTCTAAACCTACAGAACTGGCCGGCCCTGTGGCTTGGTGGTTAAGTGCGCGCACTGCGATGCTGGCGGCCCGGGTTCGGATCCCGGGTTCGGATCCCGGGTGCGCATCGAGGCACCACTTCTCCGTTCATCCTGGGGCCGAGTCCCACATGCAGCAACTAGAAGGATGTGCAGCTACGACACACAACTATCCACTGGGGCTTTGGGGGGAAAAAATAAAATAAATAAAATCTTTAAACCTACAGAACTGCATCTTTCCTCTTTTCCCTTCATCTTCACATCTCTCCTGACTAAAGAGCCATCTTCTCTGCCACACCTGCCTTGGGAACTGCCTCTCGGTTTTAAGTGCTCCCCTTCAAACCGCCTTGCGTCTTTTGGAAGACAGTGGAGACTCTGCTTGTACAGCAGCAGCCTTGCATTAAGACTGGTGTTCGCTTAGGTTTTCTACCAGCCTTTCCACCTGTTGGTTAAGAAAAAAGTATACTATTGGGATGGATTTCTGTAGGTAACTGACCTACCTTTGTTTGCTTCATTTCCTCCACAGTTTTCCTCAAACTAGAAAATCCGTCTTCCACCTCTAAGGTGGAGAGGAACCCTCTCCCTTGTCTGCAGAGACACCCACTGGTCAAAGTTCTGAACTACATGACGCGTAACTACTCTCTTTTCCAATCCACGAAGGCCTTCTAGTCTTTTCTATTTAAACTGCAGGCAGTTGAAAACCACAAACCCACATCAGGAGCCAGAAAGCTGGAATCCAAATGGAAGCCGGCTCCAGGAAACTGGGTTTCTTTTCGGCCAAACGGAAAGTACAGTGGGATAAAGTTACAGCAGTGCTTTGAGCTTAGGTGACAGTCCACAACTGTGGTTTTGTGCCACCCAAGGATGTCTCCACTTATCCCAAGAGATCTCGTGGCATTTTAAAAAGAACTCTTAAGGATGATATTAACTTCCGTTTGTTTTTATTTTTAAAATAATTTCATTTTTTTGGCACATTTAAGGGCAGCCTGGCATGATGAGTAAAAAGAACAAGAGTTTTACAGTTAGACTAGGCTTTTTAGGGGGGTTTTCCACCTACAATTTCATCTTTGAGCCTCGGTTTTCCTTTCTGGAAAATCACTCCTACCTCATGGGATTGTCAGGAGAATCAACTGTATTAATGTAGAAGGACCCAGATTAGAGTCTAGTGCACAGTATGCCTCATGTATTAATTTCCTCCCTCTAAACGCTAAAGGCATGTCAACAACGACATGCTGCTTTCCAAATCACTTTCAAAAGGTTAGGGACGATGGAGAGTAGAATTATGGTTGTGAAAATGGATTAACTTCAGAGTTAAAAAGAGAAAATTATAGTTTTAAATGTTTTGGTTTGGTTTAATAAACATGCATAGTTCAGTCTTTGGAAGTCGGGCATATTTGTGTTTATGAGGCAACTCGACATGTCCAATGAAAACGTTTTCCCTCTCACAACCTCATAGAGTAGCTATGATCCCCGCTTTATAGAGGCTCAAGTTACTTGGCCTATCTGAAGATTGGCTCACACAACCAGAAAGTGATGAATCTGAGGAGCAAATCCAGGGCTTTCAATCTCCAAAGCCAGTTGTCTTTCCAAACTTCACAGTATACCAGTGTCTGTAGTCGGTTAAAAAAAAAAAGATACTGGTGACTTTTTTCTTCTAAAATTTATTTAAAGTATATATGTTTTAAAAAAATACTAAAATATTTATATCATTGCTATGCAACAATCTGCTTAAGAAATTGTGTGCATCCCAAACTGTGCAGAATGCAAGTGCTCTGTGAGAGCTCAATGAGAAAGGAGCTCTATGAGAAAGAATCAGTCAATCTGGTGACATTTTTTCCTGCTAAAATTCACTTAAAATCATATATGTAAAAAATTACATATATTATATTGACATATACTAATGTCTTTATTTTATACAATAATATGCTTTTAAGAAACTAAACACCCACGTGTGATTTTTAACTCTATTTTTCAAAATAAAATTAAAATGCCCTAATTTCTTTTTATTCTTAATTAATCTTATAACATTGAGTTAAATTTTAAATTAAAAATAAGGGGAGGATATGATGAGGTAGGATAATAGGATTGGAGCTCTGACAGGCCCAACTTCAACTCTAAACTCTGAATTGAGCCGCATTTCGGCAAAAGCTGGATGTAGACACTAAAGTAGGTATTGAATACTCTGCCCTTACATTTCATAGCAACTTTAACAACAGCTTTGATTTCTTTAGAGATTTTTTCCAGTGACTTCCAAGCACCAAGTATTTATGGATTCATTGTTTGGTAAAGTCCAAACTCTCAGAGCAGAGTACTCAAACTCCTTTGCAACCTGGGCCCAACCTACTTTTTCAGCTTTTCAAGTTTCCTGTGTTCTCCCACCCCACCCTTCCCCACCCAGGGCTGCTGCAGGCTCCTTTGCTATCAAAGGACATCCTGCACCTTCTCCTTAACCTCTGCTCTTGCTTTTCCTTGTGTTTGGAAGACCCTTGAAGCTCACCCATCTGTTACTGGAAGTTCTACTCCTTTAAGGTACAGCTCAGCTCAAGATTTTTAGATTCCTATAAAAATTAGTCACAGTTTTTCTCTGAGTCTCCCATTTTGTCTATTCAGAGCACAGGCTTTGGAGCCAGATTAACTGAGTTCAAATCCTGGTTCCATAACTTATTAGCCGTGTGATCTTAAGAAAATTAATTAACCTCTCTGGGCCTCAGTTGTTCAACAGTAAAATAGGTATAATATTAACACCAATTTCACAGGAGTGTTGGGAGGATTGAATAAATTACTACATATAAAGTACTTACAATAGTGCCTGGCACATAATTAGTACTCTATAAATTATTAATAATTTATTAATAATAATTTATTTATTTATGATTAAATAATAATTATTATTATTATTATGAGTCTATTGTAGCATTTTTAACAGTCTAACTTGCATTACATGCATAGCTATCTGTCTAATTAGATTGCAATCCCCAATAGGCAGGAACCACATCTCTTTAGTTTACTACTGTATATCCAGCACTTAACACTAAGCCTGGGAGATAATAAATACTCAACAAATATTTCTTTCTTTTTTTTTTTTGTGAGGAAGATCGGCCCTGAGCTAACATCTGCCAATCCTCCTCTTTTTGCTGAGGAAGACTGGCCCTGGGCTAATATCCATGCCCCTCTTCCTCCACTTTATATGGGACGCCGCCACAGCATGGCTTGACAAGTGGTGTGTCGGTGCGCGCTTGGGATCCAAACCGGTGAACCCCGGGCCGCCGCAGCGGAGCATGCACACTTAACCGTTTGTGCCACTCGGCCAGCCCCTCAATAAATATTTCTTAAATAAATGAGTGTCTCCCCACTAAATTATGAGTTCTTTGAGGCCAAGGAAATCCATATGCCCAGAGCATTTCTTCATCACTTCATTTCTATATGCCCAGAACCTAACACAGTGCTGGCACCTGGTAGCACTCAGTATATACACATATTGTCAAAAATAAAGCAAGAGAAAAATAGGGAAGTTTTATCCTAAAGCATATATTCTTTCTTCTGAGAGTTCAAGCAGACATGACTGGTGCTCTAGGGCTGCCATCCAAAATCCAACTTTGGTCTGAGCACCTTATTTTGCAGAAATGTGGGGATCCCAAGGCACCTCTGGAGAAGCCAATAGAAAAGTGAAGGGTATGCTGTGCAATCAAGCACCCTTCAGATAATTGAGCACATAGCATAGCCCAGTACTCTGCCCCTTCAGGGAAACAGAAGGCTGGGAGAAGTGCAGGAGAAGCGATAGTTGGCAAAGATCCAGTTCTGACTTCAATGCAAGGGAAAGGAAAGGTAGAAGAGCCTACTCTTTTAACTACTGTTAAAACATGACCCCAAGGCTGCATAAGAGCTAAAAATAGTTTCTCCAAAGGGGTAGTTAAATCTCTTTCTGTCCCCACGACAAGTGGGAAGCCATTGGCTCTATTTCTTCGCTACCATTATTTATTAGACTCTTTCTAACCAGGTCTCCAGGAGAAATAAAGCCTTTCAAAGACTCTTCTGCCCAATCTTGCCACTTCTGTTTGACATTGTACTGGAGGTTCTAGAAAGGGCAGTTAGGCAAGAAAAAGAAATAAAAGTCATACAATTTGGAAAGAAAGAAGTAAAACTATCTCTATTTGCAGATGACATGACCTTGTATGTAGAAAGTCCTAAGGAATCCACTAAAAAACCATTTGAACTAATAAGTGAGTTCAGCCAGGTTGCAAGCTACAACACCAATATACCAAAATCAGTTATATTTCCATACACTAGTAATGAAAATTCTGAAAATGAAATTAAGAAAATAATTCCATTTACAATAACATACAAAGGAATAAAATACTGAGACAAATATTTAATAAAAGAAATGCAAGACCCGTCCACCAAAAACAACAAAACAGTGTTGAAAGAAGACCTAAATAAATGTAAATATATCTCATGTCCCTGGATTGAAAGATGTAACATTGTTAAGATGACAATACTCTTCAAATTGATCTACAGATTCAATGCAATCCCTATCAAAATCCTAGTTGACTTCTTTTGCAGAAGTTGATAAGTTGATCCTAAAATTCACATGAAAATGTAAGGATCCTAGGATAACTAAAACAACCTTTATAAAGGACAAAGTTGGACTCACACTTTCCCTATTTCAAGATAGTGTGGTACTGGCATGAAATCATAAAGATCAATGGAATAGAAGTGAGAGTCCAAAATAAACCCTTACATTTATGGTCAATTGATTTTTGACAAGGATACCAAGACAATTCAATGGGGAAAGAATAGTCTTTTCAATAAATGGTGCTGGGACAACTGGGTGTCCACATGCAAAAGAATAAAGTTGGGCTCCTACCTCACACCATACACAAAAATTAACTCAAAATGAATTCTAGATCTAAACGTAAGAGCTAAAACTATAAAACTCTTAGAAGAAAATGTAGGAGTAAATCTTCATGACTTTGTGTTGGGCGATGGTTTCTTAGCTATGACACCAAAAACGCAACAGACAAAATAAATAATAGCTAATTTGGACTGCATCAAAATAAAAATAATTAATAATAAATCATTTTGTGCTGCAGACAATATCAGCAAGAAAGTGAAAAGACAACTTACCAAATAAGAGAAAATATTTGCAAATCATATAACTGATAAAAACATGAATCCAGAATATATAAAGAACTCCTACCACTTAATAATAAAGAGAGAAATAATCCAATTTAAAAGTAGGCAAAAGATTTGAACAGACATTTCTCTGAAGAAGATATACAAATGATCAATTAGCACATGAAAATATACTCAACACCATTAGTTATTAGGGAAATGCAAATCAAAACCACAGTGAGATACCACTTCACACCCACTAGGATGGATAAAATTAAAAAGACAGACAATAACAAGAGTTGGTGAAGGTGTGGAGAAATTGAAACCTTCATACATTGCTGGTGGGAATGTAAAATGGTACAGTCACTTTGGAAAGATGGTTTGGCAGTTCCTCAAAAAAGTCAAACATGGAGTTAGCATATGACCCAGCAATTCCACTCCTAGGTATATCCAAGGTAAATGAAAACGTATTCATAGAAAAATTTGTACATGAATGTTCATAGCAGCATTATTCATAATAGCCAAAAAGCAAAAACAACCCGAATGTATATGAACTGATGATGAATAAAATGTGATATATCCCTACAATGGATTATTATGCAGCCATAGAAAGTAATGAAGTACTGATACATGCTGCAACATGGATGAACCTTGAAAACACTTTGCTAAGTGAAAGAAGGCAGACACAAAAGTCACGTGTTGTATGAGTCCATGTATATGAAATGTCCATAATAGGCAAACCCATAGAAACAGAAAGTAGACTAGTGGTTGCCTAGGACTGACAGGGTTGGGGGTGGGGAAGAATGGAGTGTGATTACCAATGGATACAACATTTCCCTTTAGGGTGATGAAAATACTTGAAAGATTGTAGTGATGGTTGCACAAGTCTGGGAATATACTAAAACCGTTATACTGTACACTTTTTTTTTTTTCCCCAAACCCCAGTAGATAGTTGTATGTCATAGTTGCACAGCCTTCTAGTTGCTGTATGTGGGACCCGGCCTCAGCATGGCCGGACAAGCGGTGCGTCGGTTCACGCCCAGGATCCGAACCCGGGCCACCAGCATCGGAGCGTGCGCACTTAACCGCTAAGCCACGGGGCCGGCCCTATTGTACACTTTAAATGGGTTAATTCTATGGTTTGTGAATTAAATTTCAATAAAGGTGTTAAAATTTTTTTAATTAAAGAAAAACCAATCAGAAGAAATTCTCTGCCAATGGAGACCCAGCTAAAAGGAGTTTAATAAAAAGGGGGCAAAAATATATTATCAAGTGTTTCATCCAAGCACCAAGGGTCTTTGTAGGAGAGATGATTTCAGGGAAGCCAGTATGGAGGGTTGAAGTCTGAACTACTTTTTGACCTGTAGAATCCAGAAGCAGAACCAGGTTTATTTCTATGAAGAACACGTATTGCAGGGAATGAGGAGTGTATGAGAAGCATCTCAGGGAGAGAGCCTTTCACAGGAGGAAGAAATGAAGTTTTTCCCCATTTCCATTCATCAGTTTTGCTGAACAAGTACTCAAAGATACAAACCCCACTTCATATGCAATGATTTCAATAGGCCATACTGCTGATCCCACTGATTCCAGGGAAAACCAGCAACCCTGGAATCCCTGAAGAATCCCTCATGGTTATAAAAAGCTCAGCTGGTTTGGTGGCAGTGGCAACGTCTGCTTATTTTTTGTCTATCCCTTGTTGATAGACCTCAAGGGTTGTCAATTGCAGTCTCATTTTGGAGGTAGTCTCATGGGCTGAATTATTTTCAGCTACTATGTGTTTACTCAGTACCCTGTTGACTTGGGGGAAAAAGGTTGAATATGTATATGGCTAAATCTGCTGTTTCACGGCTGCAGAGACACAGCTATGAGCTCAGCTCTTCTGAGTATCTTAGACAGACCTAAGGGGAGATGATGAATTACATCTCCTCCAGAATAGGGTTTGAAGTATGTGTTGGGGAAAGAACTAGAATGATATTGTTTTGCTTACCTCCCCACCCCTGGTGGAGCCAAGCTAGAAAAATAACGGAAAGAGGTTAGCAGAGTTTCCATAGAAGAAGTACAGCGTGGCTATGCACAATGCATCATAGGTAGTGGCGTAATATGTGTGTGTTTGTGTGTGCATATATAGCCCAGGATAGTCTCTTAAATAAATGGTGCTGGAAAAACTGGATGCAAAAACTACATGCAAAAAAATGAAACTGGATCCCTATCTTACACCATATACAAAATCAACTCAAAATGGATTAAAGACTTGAATGTAAGACCTGAAACCATAAAACTCCCAGAAGAAAATATAGGCAGTAAGCTCCTTGACATCAGTCTTGACAGTGATTTTTGGATTTGAAAAGCAAAGGCAACAAAAACAAAAATAAACAAGTGGGACTACATCAAACTAAAAAGCTTCTGCACAGCAAGGAAACCATTGACAAAATAAAAAGACAACCTACGAATGGGAGAAAATATTTGCAAATCATATATCTGATAAGGGGTTAATTCAAAAAATATAAAGAACTCATACAACTCAATAGCAAAAACAAACAAACAAACAAACAATCTGATTAAAAATAGGCAGAGGGGCCTGCCCCGTGGCTTAGTGGTTAGGTGCATGGGCTCCACTACTGGTGGCCTGGGTTGGGATCCCAGGCACGCACCGACACACCGCTTGTCCAGCCATGCTGAGGCCGTGTCCCACATACAGCAACTACAAGGATGTGCAACTATGACATACAACTATCTACCGGGGCTTTGGAGAGAAAAGGGGAAAAAAAGGAGGAGAATTGGCAATAGATGTTAGCTCAGGGCCGGTCTTCCTCACAAAAAAAAAAAATAGGCAGAGGATCTGAATAGAAAATTTTCCAAAGACATACAAATGACCAACAGGTACGTGAAGAGGTGCTTGGCATTACTAATCATCAGGGAAATGCAAATCAAATCCACAATGAGATATCACCTCACACCTATTAGAATGGCTATCATCAAAAAGACAAGAGAGGACTGGCCTAGTGGCATACTGGTCAAGTTTGCCTGCTCTGCTTTGGCGGCCCAGGGTTTGTGGATTTGGATCCTGGGCACAGACCTACACACCGCTTATCAAGTCATGCTGTGGTGGCACCCCACGTACAAAAAAGTAGAGGAAGATTGGCACAGATGTTAGCTCAAGGACAATTTTCCTCAAGCAAAAAGAGGCAAGATTGGCAACAGATGTTAGCTCAGGGCCAATCTTCCTCACCAAAAAAAAAAAAAAAAAAGACGAGATAAGTGTTGGCGAGGATGTAGAGAAAAGGAAACCCCTGTGCACTGTTGGTGGGAATGTAAACTGGTGTAGCCACTATGGAAAACAGTATGGAGATTCCTCAAAAAAAATTTTTAAATAGAACTACAACATGACCCAGCAATCCCACTTATGGGTATGTATCCAAAGGAAAGGAAAACAGGATCTCGAAGAGATCTGCACCTCCGTGTTCACTGCAGCATTATTCACAATAACCAAGACATGGAAACAACCTAAGTCGCTATCAATGGATGAATGGATAAAGAAGATACAGTATATGTGTGTGTGTATATATATACACACACAATGGAATATTGTTCAGCCATGAGAAAGAAGGAAATCTTGCAATTTGCAACATGGATGGGGCTTGAGGGCATAAGCCAGACAGACCAAGACAAATACTGCATGGTATCACTCATATGTGGAATCTTAAAAAAAAAAAGTCAAACTCATAAAAACAGAGAGTAGAAAAGTGGTTGCCAGGGGCTGGGGGGTGGGGGAAATAGAGACAGGGTGATAAAAGGGTACAAGCTTTCAGCTAGAAGATGATTAAGGTCTGAGAATCTAATGTAAAACATGGTGACTATAGTTGATAATACTGTATTGTATAATTGAAATTTGCTAAGAGAGTAGAACTTAAATGTTCTCACACACAAAAAAAAGATAACTATGGAAGGTGATGGATGTGTTAGTTCACTAAATGAGGGGAATCCTTTCACACACACACACATACACACACACAAATTATCTCAATACCAGGTCTATGTTAGGTAACTGTTCTCACAGTGCCAGCTGTGTAATTTTCAAGGCTTGAGAAAGGAGCATGGAACTCTGACACATGTGCCTCAACTCATGACGGGTCTGTGGTTTTTGGATCAACCATGTATGTATGTAAAGTAGTGGGATGAAGGAAAGACCTGAAACAAAGTAAACCAGACCACTTGACTTCAAGTTATGTAAACCAACAAGCCATAAACAGCTCCTACATTGTGTACATGAACTAGATTCACTGAAATAAACTCCTTGTCTTTGAGAAGCTCATTTTAAAAATTAAAAAACTTACAAAGACAATACTATGCTGTAGTTAATTCTGTAGCAAAAAATCTCTTTCCTAGGGAACTAGCCTGTGTGTATTTTAGGGTGCCTAGCACTGCATCAGATAATATGAGCTATGTGATCAGGACTTAGGAAGAGGGACAGACTGAATGTCTGAACTGGTGGCTGATAAAGAGGAATGCTAGGTAACAGAGAAGGAACCTAGGATGTCAACTCAAATCGATAAAATCAGAACAATTTATACCTGAAAGGGTCCTGGATCCTGTCTTTCAACCCCCTTACATTGCAGATGAGAAAACGTGAGCCTCAAAGAGATGAAGCGACCTGTCTGAGAGCTGGAGATACTAAAGGACGTGTCTGAGCTCGCACAGGTAGTGGCAGGGTTGGAATCTGAGGCTTATCTTCTGACTCTCTCCTTTTGAAGCCAGCACTCTTGCCTTCATACTGTTTCTTCCCAGAAGCAAGAGAAGAAAAGCCTAGAAACCAAAAGACCAAAGCAGCAACAAGAAATCCTCTCCTTTCCATAATTATAGCAGACCAAAGACCTGGAAGTCAAAGGCAAAGAAAGAATGGGCAATGAGGTCTATATTAGTCAGCTCAGGCTGCCATAATAAAATACATAAACTGGGTGGCTTAAACAACAGGAATCTATCTCTTACAGTTCTGGAAGCTCAGAAGATCCAAGATCAAGGTGCCAGCTGATTCGGTTCCAGGAAGAGGTGTTTCTTCCTGGCTTGCAGACAGCTGCCATCTGGCTGTGTCCTCGTCTCGAAGAAAGAATGAGAACGCTCTGGTCTCTCTTTCTCTTCTTCTAAGGACACTAATCCCATCATGGGGAACCCATTCACATGACCTCTTCTAAACCTAATTACCTCCCAAAGGCCCCATCTCCAAATACCATCACATCAGGGGTTGGGGCTTCAATATATGAATTTGTGGGGGGACACAAACATTCAGTCCTTAGCAAGGTCTCGGAGGTCCAAGCAAGAAAAGACCCCAAATACAAGAGGGTAAGTTGAAAAAGGAAAGAAAAAGGATGAAGTAAAAATGGTTTGTCTTCAGTCCTCTTTCATGCTTCCTGCCGAGATGTGGAGGATGAGGAGGGGTCAAATAGAGAAAAAGTGGCCTCAATGGAGAGTATAAGAGCTGTAAGGGGCCCTGATGTGCCAGCAGTGGAGCAGTGGAAAGAGACCTGCACTGGAGCCTGTTAATGGTGATTCAAGGCTCAGCTCCACCACTGAGTATCCTGGTGACCTTGGACGGCTTGGGGTATCGCAAAATGAGGATAATAATACCCTAACTACAGGGTTGTTGTAAAAACTAAATGAGATAATGTTTACAAGAGTACTTCGGGCCGGCCCTGTGGCTTGGTGGTAAAGTGCGCGCGCTGCGATGCTGGTGGCCCGGGTTCGGATCCCGGGTGTGCATCAAGGCACCACTTCTCCGTCCATCCTGAGGCCGAGTCCCACATACAGCAACTAGAAGGATGTGCAGCTATGACATACAACTATCTACTGGGGCTTTGGGGGGAAAAAATAAAATAAATAAAATCTTTGAAAAAAAAAAGAGTACTTCGTAAATTATAAAAGGTTATATAGGTTTGTTTTGCTTAACGTTAGGATAGTTCTGAGACTATGCTAGTATTATTACAGATAGAAAAGAAGTGGAAAACATGGTCTCTGATCTCGAGTATCTTGTGATCTATGAGAACAAATAAGCTTACAAACATGAAAAACAGCACATGGTTGCACAGGGTTGATCAGGATTTCATCTTGTCCATTGCAGATGACTCAGGTGTGGCTGGGTGTGTCTGGCTAGTTGGTAGGGTGGCTATAAGGAAGTTTATTTGCAAGAAGCCTGTGGTGCCTCATTTGAGAGAGCTCCTCCTAGGGAAATATGGAAGCAGGCATAATAGGCTCGCCAAGAGTTAGTGCCCTGGTCATCAGAATGGAGTGCGGTCATTGTTTCACAAAAGCAACCCTGCTCCAACTCCCTAGCTGAAGCTCCAGGACTCATAGAAAACATAAGTCTCGGGGCTGGCCCGGTGGCGCAAGCGGTTAGGTGTGCGCACTCCGCTGCGGCGGCTGGGGGTTTGCCGGTTCGGATCCCAGGCACGCACCGAGGCGCTGTTTGGCAAACCATGCTGTGGCAGCGTCCCATATAAAGTGGAGGAAGATGGGCACGGATGTTAGCCCAGGGCCAGTCTTCCTCAGCAAAAAACAAAAAAAAAGAGGAGGATTGGCAGATGTTAGCACAGGGCTGATCTCCTCACAAAAAAAAAGAAAAGAAAAGTCTTAGACATTGAAAGAGCTGTTTCCCTATCTCTATTGCGCACTGGGATTCAAACAACATGTTTTGGCCCCTCCCTGGGTGTATAACACAAAAGAGTGAGAGAAATTATTCCCTGCTCTGCTACAGACCATGTGCTCCTTTGATACCCAGTAGACTCCTCCGGGAGCAGTGGGAAAGACCCAGAGCACCCAGGAGAAAGAGCGGAGTCATGGCAGTGCCAGCCCGTGGAGGTGTCAATTTCCAGCAAGCACTGTAGCACAACAACTGAATACAGCAGTGTGCATTGTTCCCAACAGAGCAGTGGCAGTCCCTAGCAGAAGCTGCCATGCCAGGCAGCAGGGTGGGAAGCGGTGTTAATGGATCAGTTCAGAGCAGCAGCAGCTCTTGATGGAGCATTGTGGATATGTTGGGAATGAAGGATGGTAGGTAGCTTATGGAGCTGCCAGGAACATTGAAGAAGGGGAATTTGCAGAGGGGTGGGGCCCCTATGTTAGCAGGAGAGCCCTAAAAAGTCAGCAGTTCATGTGCTACAGAGCTGTTTCGGATAACAGAACAATCAGTAGACTGGAATCACTGATATCACAGAAGGGGTGGTTGAAGTTGTGCTCTTGTGGCTCACCATGCAGGTTTAAGTGTTGACAGGTGCCTCTTACTCCACAAGTCATAGAGCCAACATCCAACTATTAATTCTGCAACACCCCGAAGTGCCTATAGAGTTTAAAAAGAGTCCTTTTTAACACCTGTGCCAGACTAAGAGCTAGGCAGCAAGTCTCCCTGGCAGGTAATTGTTGCCATTTGCCTATACCCAGAGCAGCTGCTGCCTCTGCTTTTTCCAAAGAAAGCCTTCTCTGTGTTCTGCCTTGCTCCAGGTACCCAAAGGAGACAGAGAATCCTTAGGTCTTCACCTGGTGAATAGGTTGTTCAGAGTCCCTTATACCTCCCAAGAAAAGTCAGAAACTGGTGGTAGCTAGGGATATGATAGATCTAGATTGTGCATACCCTTTGCCCACTGAAGAGTTCCTGCAAAGATGGGTGCCAGGGTTGCTTAGGGAACCTGCAGCAATAAATCTCAAGTGGTCTGGTGGTTGCCATAGGGAACACTCTATCTTCCCTGAAAACAAGAGACAGGTACTCTCTTTGCATCTTTAATACATTGGGGATGAAGCTATGGGGGTAGGGAGAAAAATTGATTGTTCCTAATCCTGAATTCAGTTTAAAGATGACTATTTAATGAATTGGAAGCTGAATCTCCTTTAGGATTTCCTAAGGTGGAAAAAAATTTTTTCTCTTTTTTTTTTGTGAGGAAGATTAGCCCTGAGCTAACATCTGTCACCAATCCTTTTTTTGCTGAGGAAGATTGGCCCTGGGCTAACATCCATACCCATCTTCCTCTACTTTATATGGGATGCTGCCACAGCATAGCTTGACAAGCGGTACGTCGATGCGTGCCTGGGATCCGAACCTGCAAACCCCGGGCTGCTGAAGCAGAGTGCGCTCACTTAACTGCTACGCCACCACCACCGGGCCGGCCCCTGGAAAGAATTTTTCAGGCTTCTGTTTTGGGGGAGAGACAATAATCAGCAATCTAGCTAAGTGACAAGTAAATCAAATGAAAGTTAATAAAGATAAAAGTTTCAAGGTCTATAAGCTTGCTGCCTGAATGTAACCAAAGAAAGGGTATAAATCAGTGGTTCTTAATCTTAAGTGTCTATAATAATCACCAAGGGAATTTGCACCAGGAATTGTAATTCAATAAGTCGGAGTTGGGGCATAGGCAACGGCAGCCTTATTTACTCTTTCTTTCCACCACTGTCAAGGGTTTGCAAGCAACTTATTCAACGGAAACTTGGGAGCTTTCATCAGACATGTTGAAATGATTGGGAGAAAGGTGCAAATTCATAAAACAAAGGAGCCAGGAGCCTGAAGACTTGATTTCTTCCTTGGATGCTGATCCTTTCACTGATAAACTCCTTCCCTATCCTAAGATACCATCCCTATCTAACACTTCTGAGGTTGGGGGAAGTTTTGAATATATCTAGAGCAAGAGTGATGAAGCATCTATTGGAAGGATTTTACCAGTTCATTCTTCCTGTTACTGTGGCATACTCTAGCACTCTGGTCTAGAGATCCTAGAAATGGTGAAGAGGAGAACATTAGAGTCCCATCTGGGCTTCAGGTACCAATCCTCTTCTCGGCCTGTAAAGGTGAATTTCAGGCTTCTGGGGACTGTAGATACTGCCTTGATGGCCTTCAGATCACAACTCCCTTGATCTAATTATAAGGTCAATTCTGACCACATCCTCTTCTTAGTTCTGGTTACTGGTTGTCTTAGCTCCAACTGCCATAATAAAATTGGGTGGTTTAAACGACAGAAATTTATTTCTCACAATTTTTGAGGCTGAAAGTCCAAGATCAGGGTGGCAGCATGGTCAGGTTCTGGTGAGAGCTCCCTTCTAGTTTGTAGAAGACTGTCTTCTGGCTGTATCCTCACATGGCAGAGAAAGAGAGTGAACTCCAGTCTCTTCTTCTTATAAGGACATTAATCCAATCATTGGGGCCCCACAACCTCATCTAAATCTGCTTACCTCCCAAAGGCCCATCTCCAAATACTAACACATTGGGGGTTAGGGTTTCAACATATGAATTTGGGGGTGACACAAACACTCAGTCCATAACACTAGTTGATTGCTTCATCATTTTAAAAAAAAATTCTCAGAGAGTCCCATTTCTGCCCAGGACACTTCCCCCATTCCCTACCTTTCTAAACTTTTTATTACGAAAATTTTCAAACATGGAAATGTAAAGTGCATAGTACAATGATCCCCTATTTGCCCATCACCCAACTCAATTATCAATCTCTGCCACTCTTTTTTCATTGATCCCAACTTCCAACACAACAAGACAAGTAGTTTCTATGAAGGCAGAAATTCTATTTGTTTGGTATCCCTAGCATCAGGTAAAATGCCTGGCTCATGGTCATTTAATGAATTCTTGCTGAATTAATAACCTATGAGGATGACACTGTGGTACCATGATAGATTTTGCAGGAGATACCAAGATAAATTAGACCCAGCTCCTGCCCCCAGGGAGTTCAGAATCTAGAGGAGAGCTAACGTAGGCTACTTCGCAGTGGGCAAGAGACATCTCCATAGTCAAGGGTTTGCTGGCTACTCTTATGCAGAAAGTATCTAGGTGTCTATTCACTGGGGCACAACCAAACTTACTCTTCCTACCAAAGGAAAGGACTCTTATTTTCTTCTCTACAAGACAGCTAGCCAGAACATGGAGGGCTCAGATAAGAGATAAGAACAGAAAGCTGCAGGGTCAGACAGATGGAAAGAGAATCCATTCCTGGAAAAATAGGCATTTCACAAGAAGTGTCATTGTGAGCAAACCTCTTCTGATAGAAGGTGGCTAGCCACTGGGCACTTACAAAGAATGTTGGGCAATTGCAGATGAGCTGGAGAATTGTCCACTAATAATAAGGGCCCCGAGACAAGAAGTCACATCCTAGCCTAGATTGGATGGGACAGGATTAGCAGAGGAAGTGAAGCAGTAGAACCTAAAAGAAGAGACAGGCAGAGGAGACCAGAAGTCTTTAAGCCAGATATGGATGACACTGTGGTACCATGCTAGATGAATTATAGTAAGAAAAGAATTACAAATTGCTGTAAGACCCCTACTCTAAACTAACTTTTAACGTGTTGAAAACGATTTTACTCAAGTTAACTCTGGTAAATTGTATGTTTCTCATCCCAGGAAGGGAGTTAATTCTCAATGAATCCTTATCAAATATGCCTTTAAGAAGGTTTATTTCGGTCATGGAGTGTCCCTCATAGTACTAAGACATGTATACATACAGATAGAATATAGATGCCCACAGAAGATACAGGTGAAGTTTTATGGAAGCTCAGAGGAAGGAGAAAGTTTTCTTTCAGCTGGTAGGATCAGGCTCAGGATTCTGAATTTCACGTTTACGCATTTGCTCAAATTTCAGGCTGTATTTTTTAAAAATTATTTTATTGAGGTCACATTGGTTTATAACACTGTGTAAATTTCAGGTGTACATCATTGTTTTGGTTTCTGTATAAACTGCATCGTGTTCACCACCAAAAGTCTAGTTTCCATCCATGACCATACATATGTGCCCCTTTACCTCTTTTGCCCTCCCCCATCCCGCCCCCTCTGGTAACTACCAATCTGTTCTCCATATCTATGTGTTTGTCTGTTTATCTTCCACATAAAAGTGAAATCACACGGTGTCTGTCTTTCTCTGTCTGACTTATTTCGCTCAGCATAGTACCCTCAAGGTCCATCCGTATCGTTGCAATGACACGATTTCATCTTTTTTTATGGCTGAGTAGTATTCCCTCGTATATATATACACCACATCTTCTTTATCCATTCATCCATTGATGGGCACTTAGGTTGCTTGCAAGTCTCGTCTACTGTGAATAATGCTTCAATGAACATAGGAGTGCATATATCTTTTAGAATTAGTGTTTTCATGTTCTTTGGATAAATACCCAGAAGTGGAATAGCTGGATCATATGGTATTTCTATTTTTAACTTTTTGAGAAATCTCCATACTGTTTTCCATAGTGGCTGCACCAGTTTGCATTCCCACCAGCAGGGTATGAGTGTTCCCTTTTATCCACATACTCTCCAACACTTGTTATTTCTTGTCTTTTTAATAATAGCCATTCCGATGGATGTGAGGTGATATCTACTTGTAGTTTTGATTTGCATTTCCCTAATAATTAGTGATGATGAACATCTTTTCATGTGCCTGTTGGCCATCTGTAAATCTTTGGATAATGTCTGTTCATGTCCTCTGCTCGTTTTTTGATCAGGCTGTTCATTTTTTTCTTGTTGAGTTGTATGTGTTCTTTATATATTTTGGAAATTAACTCCTTGTCAGATATATGATTTGCAAATATTTTCTCCCAGTTGGTGGGTTGTCTTTTCATTCTGTTGGTGGTTTCCTTTGCCATGCAGAAGCTTTTTAGTCTGGTATAGTCTCATTTGTTTATTTTTTTTCTTTTGTTTCCCTTGCCTGAAGAGTACAAACACATTGCTAAGACTGCTAAGACTGATGTCAAGGAGCATACTGCCTATATTTTCTTTTTTTTTTTTTTAAGATTTTATTTATTTATTTTTTTCCCACCAAAGCCCCAGTAGATAGTTGTATGTCATAGCTGCACATCCTTCTAGTTGCTGTATGTGGGATGTGGCCTCAGCATGGCCGGAGAAACCGTGCACCGGTGCGCGCCCGGGATCCGAACCCGGGTCGCCAGCAGTGGAGCGCGCTCACTTAACCGATAAGCCACGGGGCCGGCCCTACCTATATTTTCTTATAGGAGTTTTACGGTTTCAGGTCTTACACTCAAGTCTTAAATCCACTTTGAGTTAATTTTTTTGTATGGTGTAAGATAATGGTCTACTTTTTTTCTTTTGCATGTGGCTGTCCAGTTTTCCAAGCACCATTTATTGAAGAGACTTTCCTTTCTCCATTGTATGTTCTTGGCTCCATTGTTGGAAATTAGCTGTCCTTAGATGTGTGGTTTTCTATCTAGGCTCTCAATTCTGTTCTGTTGATCTCTGTGTCTGTTTTTCTGCCAGTACCATGCTATTTTGATTACTATAGCTTTGTAGTATATTTTGAAGTCAGAGAGTGTGATACCCCCAGCTTTGTTCTTTTTTCTCAGGAGTGCTTTGGCAAGTTCAGTCTGTATTGAATCGCCTCCCACTCCCACCATCACACCATCACCCAAACCTGGGTGTGTTCTCTTCCTTAGCTTTCTCAGTGCACATGTGGTCACACATAAATACAGAAAGACTCATATTAGGGGATTTGTTTGTTTTTAATCAATAGACTATTTTTTTGAGCGGTCAGGTTTACAAATTGAGCAGAAAGTACAAAGTTCCCATATATCCCTTACAGCTCTCCCCCCCCCACACACACACATTTCCTCTATTATTAACATCTTGCATGAGTGTGGTACATTTGTTACAACTGATGAGCTAATGTTGATACATTATCATTAACTAATGTATGTATGTTCCATAGTTTATTATTAGGGTTCACTCTTGATATTGTACATTCTATGGGTTTGGACAAATGTATAATGACATGTATCCACTATTACAGTATCACACAGAGTAGTTTCACTGCCCTAAAAATCTTTTGTGCTCCACCTTTCCATCCCTAGGCCCTCCCCTCCCCCACCCTTGGCAATCAGTGATCTTTTTACTGTCTCTGTAGTTTTGTCTTTTCCAAATGTCATATAGTTGGAATCAATTAGATGCATTTTCAGACTGGCATCTTTCACTTAACAATATGCATTTAAGGTTTTTCCGTGTCTTTTCACGGCTTGATAGCTCATTTGTTTTTAGGGCTGAATAACATTCCATTGTCTGGTTGTATCACAGTTTATTTATCCACTCACCTGCTGAAGGACATCTTGGTTGATTCTAAGTTTTGGCAATTATGAATAAAGCTGATGTAAACAACCATGTGCAGGTTTTCATTTGGATCTAAGTTTTCAACTCATTGGGTAAATACCAAGGAGCATGATTGCTGATTGCTGGCTTATATGGTAAGAGTTTCATTTTGTAAGAAACTGACAACTGTCTTCCAAAGTGGCTGAACAATTTTGCATTCCCATCAGCAATGAATGAGAGTTGCTGTTGCTGCACAGCCTTGCCAGCATTTGTTATTGTCAGTGTTCTGGATTTTGATGATTCCAATAGGTGTATACTAGTATCTCATTGTTGTTTTAATTTGCAATTCTCTAAAGACATATGATGGGGAGCATCTTTTCATATGCATATTTGCCATCTGTATATTTTCTTTGGTGAGGTGTCTGTTCATATCTTTTGCCTATTTTTTGTTTTCATATGGTTGAGGGGGTTTGTTTTTGTTTTACCAAAAAAAAAAAAAGAGAGATTATATTATGTATGTTTCTCTCTATCTTGCTTTTCTCACTTAGTACATCGTGGAAGTCCCTCCAAATCAACTGGTATAGATCTAATACTTTCTTTTTCATAGTTGCATAATGTTGCATGGCATGAATGGTCCACTGTCTGTTCAAACATTTCCTGTGAATGGTTCTTCCTCTTGCATCTGGTTCTTTTTTTTAAATTATTTTATTGAGGTCATATTGGCTTATAACTGTGTAAATTTCAGGTGTACATTATTATGTTTCAGTTTCTGTAGAGACTGCATCAAGTTCACCACCAATAGTGAAGTTTTTATCTGTCACCATACATATGTTCCCCTTTACCCCTCTTGCCCTCCCCCACCACCCGCTTCTCCTCTGGTAACCACTAATCTGTTCTCTTTATCTATGTGTTTGCTCGTTTATCTTCCGCATACCCGTGCATCTGTTTTTTGCCATCATAAACAAGGCTGCAGTGCACAGCCTTGTGCTTATAACCTCACACGCTGGTGCTTTTATTTCTGTTATGAAAGGAAGAGTCAGTTGGTGGTGAGGTGTACAAGCCCTAGATTCAGAAGCCTAGATTTGAAACCCAGCTCTACACTTATGATCTGTGTCACCTTGAGCAAGTGACCTGATCTCTCTGTGCCACAGGTTCCCATTACTCCCTAAATAAGGATAATAATAATATTTACCTCATAGGGTGGTTGTAAGGATTATATGAGATAATATATTATTGTGCATGGAACAGAAGCTGGCACAAAATAGACACTCAATAATTATCACCCTTTATTATTATGAGATTCATTGCCAGCAGTGGGATTGCTTGGTTGAAGGGTATGTGTATTTTAAATTTTAACAGCTGTTTCTAGATCACTTTCAAAAAGATCAACAAGGTTCATATTTCCACCAGCATGAGAGTCTTTCCTTTCTATGTCACTGTCAGCAGTAGGCATTATTACTCTTTAATTCTTGCCAATTTGATAGGTATAAATGACCACATTGTGGGCCAGCCGGTGGCGTAGCTGTTAAGTTCGCGCGCTCCGCTTCCATGGCCTGGGGTTCGCAGGTTCGGAGCCAGGCGCGCACCGACGCACCGCTTGTCCAGTCATGCCGTGGCGGCGTCCCGTATAAAGTGGAGGAAGATGGGCACGGATGTTAGCCCAGGGCTGATCTTCCTCACAAAAAATAAATAAATAAATAAATAAATAAATAAATAAATAAATAAATAAATAAATAAATTAAAAATGACTGCATTGTACTTGAATTTGCATTCCTCTGACTGCTGGGAAGATGAGCTTCTGTGTATATGCTTTCTTGTCATTTGTATTTGCTCTTCTGTGAATTGTCCATTCGTATCTTTTGTCCACTTTTCTATCTGTCTTTTGTCTTTTCGTCACCAAATTATAAAAGCTCTTTACATTTGTAATTCTTAGTCCTTGTATGTCCTTTGTGTTGCAAAAACATTTCTTAACAAATTAATAGTCTTTCGACTTTGCTTATGGAATCTTTTTCCACAGTTTTTGGGTCTTTTTTGGTATTGTTAAATCTCTTCTTTTATAGCTCCTGGGATTTAAAGGTTACATAACATTTAGCTTGTGTATATATAGGTGCCTAAATTTTCTTCTATGATTTGCATTGTTGTTTACATTTAAGTTTTAATCACTTAAAATGACTTTTTTGCATATGATGTGAGGTAATGATCAAACTTTATTTTCTCTCTAGACCATTTATTAAATAAATCATCTTTCTCTAATAAATTCAAATAACATTTTTAATATATAAAATTATCATATATATTTGAATCTATTTCTAGATACTCTATTCTCATATATTTTTTATTACAGAGGCTTTGTAATACAAATATCTCTTAAGGCTAGATTATCACTATTGCTCTTTTTCATAATTCCTTGGCTATTCTTGAATATTTTTTCTTCCACATGAACTTTAAGATAATTATATCAAAATTAAAAACCCTATCATAAAATGTCACAAAGTTTGCAACTTTCTCCCGCAAACTACACATATTTGTATATACTGTCTTGCAAAGGTATAGACAAATACACATACTTCTCACTGTACCATTTGCAGCTCACATCCTTGTGCATATATGCTAATATACAGGTAATTTATTTTTCATATGGGAGGCAGAAGAGGATACAACATATTTATTTTAATGCAAATGTGACAAAGTATTAACTGCTGGTGAATCTAGGGTGTTCATTTGCTTCCTTGAACTATTCTTGCGACTTTTGTGTAAATTTAAATTCTTCTAAATAAACAATTTGGGAGAAATAAAAATAACAGATCATCTAGGAGTATAGATGGGGGGATAAGGCAAATAAAAGATAGCTATAAGTGGATACTTTTTTAAGCTGGGAGATGGGGACACAGTCACTTTTCATTATATTACTCTCTGTTTTGTATATTTTTTAAATATAGTAGTTAAAAATTTTTAAAAATCGAAGTGGGATTTTAAATGGAATTCCATTTAATTTATGTAGTAAGTTGGTAACATCCTAATTGTATTAAGTCTTCCCATCCAAGAGCGGGGTAGATCTTTCCTTTAATTCAACTCTAGTTCTATGCCCTTTGGTAAGATGTCTCTTAGGCCTCAGGTTCAGTCATTCATTGTTCCAACACATATTTGCTGAGGTTCTTACTATAAGCCAGGCCCTGTTCTGGAGACTTGGGATATATCAGTGAGCAAGACAAAGATCCCTGCCTGTATGAAGCTTAATACTAGCGAGGGGAATCAAACAAGAAACTATAAAAATAATAAAGAAATAAACTATATAATACGTTAGAAGGTGATAAATGTGATAGATAGACAGTGAAAGTACAGCGGGATGAAGGATTCAGTAGTGCAGGGAGTGGAGGCACAGCAAAAGCTTTATTGAGGAGGTGACCTTGAGTAAAGACTCGAAGGAGGTGAGGGAGTTAACCAAACAGAAACAGAAAGAAAAATATTTGAGGAAGAGGGAAATGTTTGTATGCTAAAGAGAATTATCTGATAAAGAGTGAAAAATAATGAGTGAAAAATAATTACTCCAATTCCTGGAGTAATGTCCTTCATTAGATCACAGGGATAGAACCTAGGGCACAAGCAGAGGGACTGGCTTAAGGCAGGAGCGCAGAGAGTTGACCTATGACCAGAGGCAGGGATGAGGTTGGGAGTCTGTGAAAGTCTTCTGGTTGCTTCAACTTTTTGTGTGTGTGTAAGGAAGATTGGCCCTGAGCTAACATCCACTGCCAATCTTCCTCTTTTTGCTTGAGGAAGATTGTTCCTGAGCTAACATCCGTGCCAATCCTCCTCTATTTTGTATGTGGGACATCGCCACAGCATGACTTGATGAGCTGTGTGTAGGTCTGCACCTGGGATCCGAACCTGTGAACCCCGGGCCGCTGAAGCCGTGTGTGTGAACTTAACCACTACACCACTGGGCCGGCCCTGGGTTGCTTCAACTTTTTTTGGGAAAGGAGGCAAGGTCATGATCTGGGTGGGGGTTAAGATTTGAGGAGAGAGAAGCTATAAAGTTCTCATCCAGAAGAGTGGATGTGTGAATGAACTAGGGTATATACCATGATTGCTGGGCAGCATTAGGGACCACTTGAAGTTCATGGTCTAGATTTTAAAGTGGGACCAATCAGCTTTGCTCTGTTTTTTCTCCAGTCAGTCACTTTCAGCTGCTCAGAGCAGGTGAAAAGTTTTTATGTATCCAGGGTTGTGGTTTTGCCAGATAAATATGATGAATCAAGAAAGCAGCAAGCGAGTTTACAGTACATACAGGGGTGCGGATATAATGATTGACCATGGGGTTTAAGCTAGATAAGGAGGGGAGAGAGGCCATCAGGGGAGTGGGGTATAGTGAAAAGGTAGCAGGAGGCTAGGAGGTCCAGGGGATTAAAGAACTGCAGGTGTCAGGGGACTGAAAAGAGTGACTGGTGGTCAGAGAGGGAAATGCATGGCACTGATGAAAAGGTTGCTGTTATTGGTAAAATAAGATGGAAATAGGGTGGAGGACAATATTCCTGGAGGAGAAGAGGTCAAGGAACTGAGAGGCAGGGTATTAGAAGGATCATCTATGTGTATATTGAGATTACTAAGAATTAAGACAGGAGTAATTCTGGAGGGTAAGCCAGGAGCTAAAACAGTGGGTAAGTGAGGGGAGTGTACCGGGATGGGGAGAATGTCAGAAGATGATCGAAGCTATGAGGGGTAAGGGGTGAGATCTGATAACATGAGATTCTGAACTTAGGGTTATCATGGAGGAGAGACTGAGAACAATCTGAAAGTGGCAGGACACTTACCCCATGTCCAGGCCCAGGGGTATGATGGTCATGGGAGTAATACAGCCATCACTTTACACGGCCCTTAGGGCAAGAAGATGCAGGAACTGTTCGACATATTTGAGAACATAGGTGATTTTGCTGATAATGGATCACGTATTTTAGAGTAAACAGTGGAAGAGTTGTAGGAGCTGGGAGGGGTGAGAGAGGAGACAGAGTAAAAGATATGCCAATCTTTATGGAGATTAGAACGTGGGAGATGAGGTATCAGGGAAGAACCCCAATCTCGTAGAAGAAGGCAAGAAGTAACAAGGACTCCGAAGGTGATAACTAGACAAGCATGTGGTTGGTTTGCCATGACTCCTTGGTGGCTAAATGTTGACAATGAAACTTAATGGATCAGAGCAAGACAGTTTATTACTTATAGCCCAGCAAACAGCAGGAGTATCAGCCTAATTGTGCTGATTCGCTTGCCCTTAGGCCCCGCAGGATGACATGATAGGCCCAGATGGATGCTACACACACAGTGGGTTGTGCCATGGCTGAGAACTGCAGGGCCAAGGGTTCCACATCTTTTGTAGTAAGCAGCAGACAAGCCAGTTCCCCTCCCCCAGGGAGGGCGGAGGTGAGCAAGCAGACAGTAGTCACACCACGGTCACCTTGATCTGTTTAGTTGCTCCTGTGACTATTAAAACTGCTCAGTATCAGGAGATATTAAGTCTTGCAGTTTGGTACCCTCTGCAGGGACATCCAGGGCCGATAGTGGACTGCCTCTTCCAGTGGGAGGGATTACATGGTTTTTTTGTGGTGACTGACAAAAACAGAGGTAAAGGGCATAATGGGATTGGTTCTAATGGATCCAAGATAGACAGAAGTTCAAGTCTGTTGAGTGTTGTTGGGGCATAGGGAGTGGTGGATGTTTGGATATCCTGTTAATAGAGTAAGAAAGTCTAGGGATGCGAGTTCTCGGTCCCAGTTCATGTACCCCTTTTTTCTGATGATATAGGCAGAAGGCCTGGGGGAGGGCAAAGGTCATGATCAGGTTTTCAGGTGCTCAGGTTCACTCTTGGCCCTGTTGGAGGAGGGACAAATTTACACCGGATGCAGACTACACTTTGATACCTGTTGAAAGAGCTGAGGTTTCTCAGGAAACCAGGGGTTAGTCCGAGAGTGGAGACCCCCTCTTTGATCCCTGATGATTGAATGGAAGACCCGAGAGATTTGTGGTCTTAGTTCAGTGCGTAGGCCAGTGCCTGGGCCCCCTCTTCACTCTTTAATTTTATTTATTTATTTATTTTCCCCCAAAGCCCCAGTAGATAGTTGTATGTCATAGTTGCACATTTTCTAGTTGCTGTATGTGGGACGCTGCCTCAGCGTGGCCGGAGAAGCAGTGTGTCTGTGCGCGCCCGGGATCTGAACCTGGGCCGCCTGCATCGGAGCGCACGCACTTAACCGCTAAGCCACGGGGCCGGCCCACCCCTCTTCACTCTTGATGATGGAATAAAAGAACTCAAGGAGACATAGTCTTAATTCCTACGCACCAGTTCCCTCTGACTCCTGTTGGGGAAGGGCAAACTTATCTGAATATTTCTTCAGTCTTTGTCTCTCTGTCTCTTTTTTTCTTAATTGTGGTAAAATATATATAACATAGAATGTGCCATTTTTACCATTTTTAAGCATATAGTTCTGTGGCATTAAGTACCTTCACGTTGTTGTGCAGCCATCACCACCACCAACCCCAGAACTTTTTCATCTTCCTCAACTGAAATTCTGTACCCATTAAACACTAAGTCTCCATTCACCCCCTTTCCCCAGCCCCGGGCAACCGCCATTCTACTTTCTGTCTCTATGACCCTGACTACTCATTAAGTGGAATCATATAGTATTTGTCCTTTTGTGACCAGCTTATTGCATTTAGTATAATGTCCTCAAGGTTCATCCAGGTTGTAGCATGTGTCAGAATTTCCTTCATTTTTAAGGCTGAAGAATATTCCACTGTATGTATATACCACATTTTGTTTATTCATTCATCCATTGGCGGACACTTGGGTACTCTTTGACCCGTCTGATTAAATCTCTAGGGAAGCTAGAAGGCCCCCTTTCCACTCTGATGATAGAGATAGGAAGTCCATACAATTTGATCATAATCATAATTCACAATCTTTGGTATATACATATTACTAACATTGGTCCATGCATGGTCCTTTTATTTTTTAACTAATTAATTAATATAATGAATTCACTGCCCAACTTACAAAATGGAACTCTGCCAATAATTTATATCTATTTGCTTCTTCCTTATTGTATTCCCTTGCCTGCTCTCAAATGGCATTTTCTTATATTTTATCACACTATTTTTTTAAAGAGTTTTGAATATTTATTACCTTGGTTTTAATGTAATTTATTTAATTGTAAGTTAATATAATTAAAATTTTTTTATTTTATTGAGGTCATAATAGTTTATAACATTGTGAAATTTCAGTTGTACATTAGTATTTGTCAGTCACCATATATATGTGCCCCTTTACCACTTATGCCCCCCCAACCCCCGTCTCCTCTGGTAACCACTAATCTATTCTCTTTGTCCATGTATTTGTTTATCTTCCACATATAAGTGAAATCATTCGGTGTTTGTCTTTCTCTATCTGGCTTATTTCACTTAACATAATACCCTAAGGTCCATCCATGTTGTTGCAAATGGGACCATTTTGTCTTTTTTCATGGCTGAGTAGTATTCCATTGTATATATACACCACATCTTCTTTATCTACTATCAGTTGATGGGCACTTGGGTTGCTTCCATGTCTTGGCTATTGTGAATAACACTGCAATGAACATAGGGGTGCATAAGTCTCTTTGAATTGTTGATTTCAAGTTCTTTGGATAAATACCCAGTAGTGGGATAGCTGGGTCGTATGGTATTTCTATTTTTAATTTTTTGAGAAACCTCCCTACTGTTTTTCATAGTGGCTGCACCAGTTTGCATTCCCACCAGCAGTGCATGAGGGTTCCCTTTTCTCCACATCCTATCCAACATTTGTTGGTTTTTGTCTTGGCAATTACAGCCATTCTAACAGGTGTAAGGTGATATCTCAGTGTAGTTTTGATTTGTATTTCCCCGATGATTAGTGATGTTGAACATCTTTTTATGTGCCCTTTGGCCATCTGTGTATCTTCTTTGGAAAAATGTCTGTTCATATCCTGGGCCCATTTTTTGATCGGGTTGTTTGTTTTTTGTTGTTGAGTTGTATGAGTTCTTTATATATTTTGGAGATTAATCCCTTGTTGTTATCACACTGAAAAAAATTTTTTTTGCGTGAAAAATACATTGTTCATGACACTATCCATTTGTCAAAACCAATAGTACTTTACAGCACAAAGAGTGAGACTAAACGTATGCAAATTTAAAAAAATCAACTAGGAGGACAGGAGATCCTCAGGTAGAATACAAACTGTGACAAAAGATTCTAACTGTGTTATAAATGACATAATTTCACTGAAGGGGGTGGAGAAAAAGAGATGTTGGCCTAATAACTTTGGAAACCCTGGAAGCTGTAAAACTAAAGACAAAAGGAATTATACATAAGCACTGTACTCTAGTTGGTAAAGTTGTTTCCCTTGGAGGTATGGGTTAACAATTCTAAAACCACTATACAAGTATACCGAGGATGAACAAATAAGTATATGGGTGGCAGATGGTGGGAGCCAGGTTTCTCACTGTTGGGGTGAGAGGTTACAGACAGGAAAGGAGGGAAAGCTAGAATTAATTATATGATCCTGGATGACAGTGGGAGATATCAGTATGAACTCGTGCTTAGCTTAATTTAGATACTGAGAGATGGAGAGATAATTATAGTGTGTGTGTATACACGTTAGTATAGGTATGTTCATTTCCTAGCTCTGTCCTTTGAGAGGCCTACAAGCAATGATACCCGGTAGCAATGAGGACACGCAGCACCTAGATCTTGGTTTCTAATACCACTCTCCAATAATATATTTTAGGTTATCTTTACCTTACATATTCTCTTTCCTCCATGATCTCCATCATACTCTTTTTGAGGGATCATAAAATCACCTTTTTCCTTGAAAAAATCATGGAAAAAAGTTTTGTTTTGTTTTCTTGTTTTGTTCTCTATCTTCAGTATTGGAGGCTTTTCTCAGATATCTGGTAACACTGGCTGTCTGCTCTGCTCTTGATTAAGAGCGGGGGACTAAACAGCTGTTGGAATCTCTGAGCACATCCATGGGGCTTGTTGACTTTGAGCTTCACCATAGGGGTGATCTGCATGGGTCATTTGTTGGGAAACAAGATTCCCCAGACAAATCTCTTTCAGTCACCTGCCCTGATAGTAAAGGTGTGTGTTCTGAGAGCCAAGCGTAAAAAAGGGTTAGGGGGTCTATGCATTTAGCATTCAGTATAGGAATAGTCACTTAATCCTCCTGTTTCACTGTGCCTGCCATCTTCCAGTCCAGAACCTCTCTGTTTTACCTTCTCCAGAGAATATAACTTGAATCATCTTCTAAGATGAGGGACAGGCAGTCAACCAATGAAATGGCACAGGAAATCTATCTTTCTTGCTTAGCTTTCACAAAACCCTCCTTATTTTAGTCCCACCCTCATCCCCATACCACCACTCATCCAGGTCCAGAGGTACTTAGTGCCACCAACTGCTGTGCCTTCTGAAGATTTTGTTGTGATGCAGTTCAGGTTCGTTCTGAGATTTCCCCGCTGCCAGTTTGGAATCTAGCTTTCTCGGTTCTGTCAAATCAATAATCCTTTGATTATTATCTACTGTTCTTCCTGTCCTAGTGGGGTTTTCTTTTCTGTTAAAAAGACCTTTTCTCAATTAAAAAAGACAACTTAAAAAATACCTTTACTGCAGTTATAGCAGTGCTCTGAGAGGGAGTGAAGCCTGATGTGTGTTCATTTTGCCATCTTAACCCGGAACCGTCTTACCTCCAGGCTTGTCTCCATCAGATCCTACTTACAAATCCATAGCTCATTTCTTATCAGAAACAAGTGGGATCAGGGACATAAAAAGGCTTTTATTGACACACAAATTTTGCACTCTGTGGAGGGCAAGCAGTCATTCAGGTCAATGTCAATGAAGGCAAGGCAAACCCTGTCTCCATCTGGATCAACACTGAGATCCAAGAGGCTCTATCTTAGGAGTAAGACACAGTAGCTGGCACCATCACACCATGACAGTGTTAATAATCAGGTGGTTAGTTGGAAATAGAACCTAATGAGGAGGACCAGAGATGGGGTCTAGCCCTCAGAAAGAGTAGTCTGGGAAGAATTGTATAGGTTGTCACTCAAGCTGATGGTAAGGTTCAGGGTAGGCCTACAGTTTCAATGAGGAGAACTAAAGGACTAATCCGGAAATCACATTTAGAGAGAGCTGGATTGCTAGGCTTCATTTCAAAGGACTCACCCTTGGAGCAAGACTAATACCATAGAGACTCACTATATTCTCAGAGTTTGTCCAGGTCCTTGCTACTCAAAGTATCATTCAAGGGCCAACAGCCACGATATCATCTGGGAGCTTGTTAGAAATGCATAATCTGGGCCGGCCCCGTGGCTTAGCGGTTAAGTGCACGCGCTCCGCTGCTGGCGGCCCGGGTTTGGATCCCGGGTGCACACTGACGCACCGCTTCTCCGGCCATGCTGAGGCCGCGTCCCACATACAGCAACTAGAAGGATGTGCAGCTATGACATACAACTATCTACTGGGGCTTTGGGGGGAAAAAATAAATAAATAAAATCTTTAAAGACAACCACTTTAAAAAAAAAAAAAAAAAAGAAATGCATAATCTTGGGTGGCCTGGTGGCGCAGTGGTTAAGTGTGCATGTCCTGCTTTGGCGGCCCGGAGTTCACAGGTTCAGATCCTGGGTGTGCACTGATGCACTGCTTGTCAAGCCATGCTGTGGCAGTGTCCCATATAAAGTAGAGGAAGATGGGCATGGATGTTAGCCCAGGGTCAGTCTTCCTCAGCAAAAAGAGGAGGATTGGTGTCGATGTTAGCTCAGGGCTGATTTTCATCACACACACAAAAAAAGAAAGAAATGCATAATCTCAGGCTCTATCCTAAGCCTTTTGTATCAGAACCTACTTTTTTGTGTGTGTATGTGAGGAAGATTAGCCCTGAGGTAACATCCATTGCCAATCCTCCTCTTTTTGCTGAGGAAGATTGGCCCTGGACTAACATCCATGCCCATCTTCCTCTACTTTACATGGGATGCTGCTACAACATGGTGTGACAAGCAGTGCATTGGTCTGCGCCTGGGATCTGAACCTGTGAACCCTGGGCCACCGAAGCAGAGCACGCGAACCTAACTGCTATGCCACCGGTCTGGCCCCGGAGCCTACATTTTAACAAGATCCCCAGTTGATACGAATCTGCCTGTGGTTTGAAGGTCTTCCATACCTACCATTGGGTTAGACTGAGGGCAATAGCTACTACAATTAGTTATACTCTTACAGACTTGTGGAATATAAATCAAATTGAACTGAAGCTACTTTATTCATGACAGATAAATGGATTTTCCAGTGCTTGATTCATGCAGATGAAACTCAAGTATACCATTATGATGGAACCTAACAAGGTCAATAAAATTTGTGCGATGGTTGTATTTGCTCAATTAATACAGCAGACCCCATCATGCTCTTAGAATTAGGTTCATACTAAAAACAAAGTAGAGAAATACATGTCTTATGTTGAAAATAATTGATAAAATGTTAGAAAAACAAAACAAGAAAAACACCAGGACATTTGGGAGCCTAGAAGATGGAATATAGGATCAGTGTAGCTTCATATTCTTGGTATAGTAGAAACATAATGATATTTAGAGTCAAAAGATCTGGTTTGAATCCTAGTTCTATCACTTACTGGCTAGCGGTGGCCAAGTTATTCAACCTCTGGGAACTGAGTTTTCTTATCTGAAAATGAGAAATAATAATACCAAATCTTAGGGTTATGTGAGCATTAAATAAGATGGTGAAGGGACTTTAAAATTGTGAGTTGTTGTGCAAATGTGACTTTTATTGTTATTAAGCCCCTGATTCAATTACAATTCTATAAAGTACAGCTATGACCAAACCAAATGACTGGAAAGTCTGGGGGATTAGGCTATTACCTACATGTTGGAAGAAAGGAAGAAAGAAAACAGAAAATAACAAGTGTTGGCAAGGATGTAGAGAAATTGGGACCCTTGTGTATTGCCGGTAGTAATGTAAAATGGTGCAGCCACTGTTGAAAACAGTTTGTCAATTCCTTAAAAAATTAAACAAAGAATTAGCATACGAGCCAGCAATTCTACTTCTGGGTACATACCGAAGAGAATTGAAAGCAATGACTGGAACAGATATTTGTACAACCACGTTCATAGCAGCATTTATCACAATAGCCAAAAGGTAGAAATAACCCAAATATTCATTGACGAATGAATGGATAAACAAAATGTCGTATACACATACAATGGATATTATTCAGCCTTAAAAATGAAAGACATTCTGATACGTGCTACAACATAATGAACCTTAAAGATGTTATGTTGAGTGAAATAAGCCAGACACAAAAGGACAGATACTCTCTGAATCCACTTGTACGAGGTACCTAGAATAGTCAAATTCATAGATATGGAAAATAGAATGGTCGTTGCCAGGGGCTGGGGGGAGAGGGGAATGGGGAGTTATTATTTAATGGATACAGAATTTCAGTTTGGGAAGATTAAAAAGTTTTGGAGATGGATGATGACAATGGTTGCACAACAGTTTGAATGTAGTTAATGCCACTGAATTGTGTACCTATAAATGGTAAATGGCAAATGTTACGTATATTCTACGAAAAACAAAAACAAAAAACAGAAGTCTGATCTTCTCATTCCCCTCCTTAAAATCCTTTAATGATTTTCCTTTGTATTTAGCATGGACTGTAAGACCCTGCATACCTGGCTGATACTTACTATGCCAACCTCATTTTGTGAAGGACGGAGGTGGTAGGGTGGAAAGTGAAGCTGAAGGAGAAGTTGGGGACCTAAAAGGGAGGAGAGAACTAAAAGTCATAATAAAGAAACTGGACTTTAAGAGAAACAGAGAGCAACTCACTGCAGGGTAGAAATGGAGCTAAGGAGGCCCAGAGTTTATGATAGAGAGAAAGGGAAAAGCAGTGACCATGGCCTGAGTACCTGGCATCTGAGCATTTGTGGACTTACGGAGGGGAGGAGAGAAAGATGGGAAAGAAAGAGAAAGGTCTTTTCTGGTCTATGTTCAGACAAGGACGTTAAGAGAAGGGGATCAGAGACAGATGTTAAAGAACTATGACATTGTTCAGTGAACTGTAAAGAGTGTCATTTGAACCTGAGATCAAGAGACCATAATGAAAAAATGTAAGGGAGTGGGGGATTCTAGAAGCCATTGATAAACGCAGAGGTCAGGGAGCAGACTGTTAGGGAGACTCACTCTTCAAGAATAAAAACCAAGCCCAGAGGCTATGAGGTTCCCAAGACAACCATAAAGGTAGTTAGACACTGTAGACCAGGCATTGCTATTATACAAACCATGAAATTAACCTTTGTAACTTCTTCATCCATGTTAGTTTTGTTATCTCCTGTCAGTTTTCCAGTTTTGCAATAAAACCTGTAACGTGGAAAGGACTTGTAGGCTTGTCTTGGGAAGTGACTGGGAAAGGAAGCTGGGCTTCCCTATGTCCACCTCCAGAGTCAGGGGAGAAGGGAAAAACCAAAGGAGAGAGTGAGCGGTGGTAGTTCAAGTTCCACACGAAAAAACACTTTTTAGAAAGTGTTTGACTTGGGTTGATGCGGGGAGGTTTAGATTGCAACAAAATACAACCAACCTCAAATTGCTACCAGCCTGGTCTGAGCCACCACTGCCTCTTGCCTGGACCACTGCAACAAACCCTGACTAGTCTCTCTGCTCCCACCCTTGCCCTACCGTCAATTCTCAGTCCAGAAGCTTGAAGAATCCTTTTAAAATTAAAGTAGGATCATGCTTCTGCTCAAAACCCTACAATGGTTCCCTATTGTCCTCAGGATAACAGTCAAACTCCTGCCCCTGGTCTACCAGGCCCTTCATATTCTGGCCCCCATCATTTCTCTGTTCCTGTTTCCTGCTATGCTTCCCATACTCACTCTACTCCAGCCACCCTGGCCCCCTTGCTGCTCCTCAAATATGCTAGGCCTGTGCCCCACTCAGGACATTTTCAGGTGCTATTCCCTTTGCCTAGAATGTTCTTCTGCCAAATACCTGCAAGGATAACTCTCTCGCTTCCTTCAAGTCTTTTCTCAATGCTGCCTTCTCAAGTGAGGCTTACCCTGAGCACCCTATGTAAAAACGTTGCTCACACCACCCCCGCCCGCCACCACTCCCAGTGCTCCCTCCGACTTTATGGCTATCTTTTATTTCTGTCGTACTTATCTTTTAACACTCTACATACTTTTCTCTTTTTTTATTGTTATGATGTTTAATGTTTATTATCTCTCCACTAGAATGTAAGCTCCGAAAGGGCAGAGATCTTTGTAGGCTCTAGAATGTGACTGGCACATGGAAGCCTTCAGTAAGTCTTTGTGCAAGAGTGAATGGATGAAATGGTATGGATTCTTGGCTTTGTGTTAACCTAGAAAATCGCCAGGAGTGAGATGCAAAGCTCTGAGCTTGGTCCTGAACTGATTTGTTCTTTTAGTTGAAGAAATACAAAGCATGATTACCAAAGAAGCATCAACGACAAGCGCTGGCTGGTAATGGAACGCGCTGCCTTAGAAGAAGTTCCCTGTCCAGTGGTTACTTAAAGCAGAATTTGAGTAAATGTCCAGAAGTAGTGCTATAAATAGATTTCTAAGTGACTTCTAAGCTGAGATTCCCTCCAACTTTAAAGTCCCCTGATAATGGTCATGTTACTGCCTCTACTTAAGAACCTACAAAGGCTCCCTATTACCTACCTAACTCACTTTCCTTTTTTCAAGGCCCTGCTTACTTTGATCCCACTCTATTTTTTTTTCAGTACTTTTGAAAAGCTTTTCTCATCCCACACAGAGGCCATGCCTGTTCTACTTCAGTGGTTTGAAGTTTAAATAACGCAAGCATTGGATTCAGACAGAACTGGCTTGAATTCCAGACCTACCACTTGCTGTGTGGCTTTTGGTAAGTCACCTGACTTCTTTCAGCTTTAGTTTTGATCATAAAATAAAGATGATGATGATGATGATGATGATAGTGTGTTTTTCGAGGATTAATAAACATCACATGGAAGTTCCCATATGTCGGGTACCTAGTCCTGTCAGCTTTCTTCTATATGGATCTTTTTCCATCTGTCAAGACCATGCTATTTAGTGCCTAATTGCTTTTGAATTGTTTCACATGTTTTCATTTTGTCATTACTACTAGATTGTTATAGAATCACGGAGTTTGCAGGCAGAGGCCAAAAAGTTTGACCTCTCTTACCTGTAGTGCTTGCCTATAAAATGAGAGGGCTGGACTAAATAATCCTTTTAGCTACAAATACTATTATTTCAATATGCATTTTGTATCTCTGAGGTGGCTAGCACAGTCTGACACATATGGGTGCTTAATAACTATTTGTTAACTGAATGACTAAAATCTCTTCATTATTATTTCTCTATGCTCTATTTGGAGTAGCCATAAACAATATAATAGTATTTTATGAGGATCAACTAGGATAATGTATATGAAAGTAATTTAAAAATTTGAAGTTGTTATTTTGTGTGTGTGTATATATACATATATATATATGTACTACCATAGATATATATACACACACACACACATATATACACACACATATATATTTATATACACACACATTAGATATATATATACTACAACAAATATAGATATTGAGTAGCAGTAATGGGACCATCCATGATTTGAGGCAAATGTAATTTATTCACTAGTGTAAGGGTGAGACTGGGCCCAACTTATGTGACCCCAAGCCCAGCTTATGCTTGTCCAAGGTGATTCTCTGACAGCAGAGAGGTCCCATGTTATTGGGAAATTATTATTTATTAGTTTTACAAAGCATTGCACACCAAATTCATGCTCTGTGTTAGTCACTGTGAAGAATATAAAGCTGATTTGGGCATGATCCCAGTCTGGTGAGGGAAACAGCTAATATGAGGTCATTACCATAATATTTCACTCCTGAGAGATCTTAAGCAAGGGAGATTTTGTTCCTGCTGCCTCTTGTGCCTCAAGCCTTTAATCATGCTATGCCATCTACCTCTCTCCTTTACCCTCTCCACCTTACACCTGGCAACTCTCATTCATTCTTTAAGATTCAGTTCAGGTATAGAATGCTTCCCCCTGCTATACACACACCTTACCATCACATTACCAAAGGCCTATTTACAGCAGTACCTTTTACCTAATATATCATGTTCGGCAATCAAGAAAAAATTGCCAGGCATATTAAAAGAGAAAAACACAATTTGAAGAGAGAGAGAGCAAGCATCAGAACCAGACGTGGCAGAGTTGTTGGAATTATCAGACCTGGAATTTAAAACAACTATGATTAATATGCTAAGAGCTCTAATGGATATGTAGACAGCATGCAAGAACAGATGGGCAAGGCAAGTAGAGAAATGAAATCCTAAGAAAGAATCAAAAAGAAATGCTAGAGATCAAAAACACTGCAACAGAAAAGAAGAATGCCTTTCATGAGCTCATAGACTGGACAGGGCTAAGGAAAGAACCTCTGAGCTTGAGGATATATCATAGAAACCTCCAAAACTGAAAAGCAAAGAGAACAAAGACTGAAAAGAACAGAACAGAATATCCAAGGACCATGGGACAACTACAAAAGGTATAACATATGCATAATGGGAATACCAAAAGGAGAAGAAATAGAGAAAGGAACAGAAGAAATATTTGAAACAATAATGACTGAGAATTTCACCAAATTAACGTCAGACACAAATTACAGATCCAGGAGGCTCAGAGAACAGCAAGCAGGATAAACGCCAAAAAAACTACACCTAGGCATATCATTTTTAAGCTATAGTAAATCAAAGATAGTGAAAAATGCAAAACTATAAAACTCCCAGAAAATAACATAGGAGAAAACCTAGTTGACCTTGGGTATGTTGATGACTTTTTCATGACACAGTCCATGAAAGGAATAATTAAAAAGCTGGACTTCATTAAAATCTGTACCACAAAAGACAATGTCAAGAGAATGAAAAGACAAGCCACAGAATGGAAGAAAATTTTGGCAAAAAAACACATTTGGTAAAGGACTGTCATCCAAAATACACGAAGAGGGCCGGCCCCGTGGCTTAGCAGTTGGATGCGCGCGCTCCGCTGCTGGCAGCCCGGGTTCGGATCCCGGGTACGCACCGACGCACCGCTTCTCTGGCCATGCTGAGGCCGCGTCCCACATACAGCAACTAGAAAGATGTGCAGCTATGACATACAACTATCTACTGGGGCTTTAGGGGGAAATAAAATAAATAAATGATGCAGCTATTCCACTGTTGGGTATTTATCCCAAGAACTTGCAAACACCAACTTGCAAAGGTACATGCACCCCTGTGTTCATTGCAGCGTTATTCACAATAGCCAAGACTTGGAAGCAACCTAAGTGCCCATCAAGGGACGAATGGATAAAGAAGATGTGGTATATATACACAATGGAATACTACTCAGCCATAAGAAACGATGAAATCCAGCCATTTGTGACAACATGGATGGACATTGAGGGTATAATGCAAAGTGAAATAAGTCAGAGGGAGAAGGTCAAATACCGTATGATTTCCTTCATTAAGTAGTAGATAATAACAACAATAAACAAACACATAGGGACAGAGATTGGATTGGTGGTTACCAGAGGGGAAGGGGGAAGGGGGGAGGGAGGAGGGTGAAAGGGATAATTCGGTACATGTGTGTGGTGATGGGTTGTAATTAGTATTTTGGTGGTGAACATGATGTAATCTATGCAGAAATAGAAGTACAATGATGTACACCTAAAATTTTTACAATGTTATAAACCAATATTATTGCAATAAACAAAAAATTAAAAAAAAAATACACGAAGAACTCTTAAAACTCAACAATAAGAAAACAAATAACCCCATTAAAAAATGGGCCAAAGACCTTAACAAACACTTCACCAAAGAAAATATACAGATGGCAAATAAGCATATGAAAAGATGCTCCATAGCATAAGTCATCAGAGAAATGCAAATTAAAACAACAATGAAATACCACTACACACTTATTAGAATGGTCAAAATCCAGGACACTGACAACACCAAATGCTGGGAAGGATGTGCAGCAACAAGAAGTTTAGTTCATTACTGGTGGGAATGCAA